>NW_016107480.1:2816610-2844298 GCF_001604975.1 Cebus imitator | reverse complement strand
TGATCCACCCGCCTCGGCCTCCCAAAGTGCTGGGATTACAGGCGTGAGCTACCACGCCCAGCCCTGAGATATTGCTTAATTTCAGCTGTTCTTCCAGCACAATTGAATGCTGCATCTTATGACATGGGCTTGATTTTATAACACCAGATGTTTAGTGGTGGTGGCTTTCCAAGGTTTACAACAGAGAAATAATTTACTTGGCAAATCATCTGATAGTGAACAGGTACCTAACATTTTACAAAAAGGGTATGTCCACCCAGTTCCACATTTATAGTTATGAATAATATATATTTGCTTTGACACCTTTACTAAACAGAATTCTACACATGATTCTTGTGTTAAGGGATGAGAGTTAACCAAGTGTTTGCTTTTACCATTTGAACTGAGGCTGATCTGTCTCTGGGATGGTGTTGGTGAACTTTAAAGGCTGCAAGTTGGTTTTGGAAAGTTGTTTAATGGAATTTTAACAGCCTTGGAAAGATGTGAAAGTGATACTGCTACCTGGTGGTTTGTAAAGCTGACCTTTGTGAGATGTTTTCTGGGCAGAAGTACTACTTTGCGATGCCAGCAGCCTTTATTGATTCTGCAGAGTCTGCAGTTTTCTAACACTGGCTGTCAATTCATTCCAGTTGAAAAATTATTAAGCTTCTTCTCCTGCTTGTGTGGATATTAAATTGCAGTAAATATACTTGCACAATATCAGGTAGGGTGAGCAAAATTTTCTGCCTGGAAAAAAAAAATGTTTGTTAGTGGGACCTTGGCTGTTCTGCAGAGGTAATAAATTTCTGTATTTCTTTTTATTTCCTGTTCTCAGTCATGCTTTTTATTTCTCTTGGTGAGTTCTAACACATTTCTTGATATTTGTAATATAAGAAAGAAAAGTTTGATTTAGATTGCTTACTTTTAAAAGTATGCCATCTTAGTTAATCATTTCTGGTAGTATGAACAAGAGTGAAACCTGAGTGGTAAGAGTTTTTAACCTGTGACAATATAATTGGGCAAGAATGAGAAAGAATTGATGAAACAATGAATGAATAAGGAATGAATGATTAGGTGATCATACATGCCACTTAGATATTTCTGATTGGTTTAATTTTAGTTAAGGAAAGGGAGTGATGACGAGATAGTAATCATTTAAAAAGCAGATTTTAAACATCTTCATCTTTGAGAATAACCTCTGGACCTAGAAGTTACTGAGGTCACTGGCAATTATTGAGGTGTATGTATGAAATGCAAATATCTGGCCATGTTCCAAATTCAGTAGCCTTGCCATAGGCCCAGGAATTTGCATTTTGCAAGAACAGTCATTCCAAATGTTTGGGAGACAGATGATACAAAGACCACTTCTAGAAACATTTGTCTAGAGAACTTTCTTGATTAAATATACCAAGACATTTGATCAAAGTATTAAAGAGGATTGGGGAAGAAATGTACCATTTAGGAATTTTTTTTTGTCAGGTAAAGTCTCGCTCTGTCACCCAGGCGGGTGTGCAGTGGCATGATCTGGGGTCACTGCAACCTCCACCTTCTGGGTTCAAGTGATTTTCCTGCCTCAGCCTCTCAGGTAACAGGGACTACAGAAGCCTGCCACCATGCCAGCTAATTTTTGTATTTTTAGTAGAGATGGGATTTTACCCTGTAGGCCAGGTTCCTCTCAAATTCCTGGTCTCAACTGATCCCCCCACTTTAACCAAAGTGCTAGAATTACAGGCATGAGCCACCATGCCCAGCCTCTTCTGGGGAACTTCAAAATACAGGTTTCCAGGCTCCACCTCAAAACATTCTGATTCTGAGCTAGGCTTACAAGCCTGAGAATGTTTTTTTGTTTATTTTTGAGACAGAGTCTTCTTCTGTTTTAGTAGGAGAGATCTGATTCCGAGATCAGGGCCAGAATATGAAACAATAAAACTCAGCATACATAAACCTAAGCATTCGAAGATCAAATGGGAGAAGGTCCCGTCTGATGAACGAAACAGGTTCTATTACTTGCCGCTTGGAGAGGGTTGGACTTGACTCGGGGTTTACAGGCCACATGTGACATGGGCAAAGCCCACTTTTGGCATAAAAACTATTTGAATTATTAAGTTTAGTTGATTTTATATATTGCATTATTGCTTATAGATTTCATAAATGTATTTTGCAATAATCTAGGATTTAACAAATCTGGAAAAGCAATAATTCCTGTTTTGCCTATGTATAAAAAATGGATACACTTGAAAAATCCTGGGTAGACTGTTACTTGGTAGCTCTCAGAATTCATGTTTCGTGTAGACAGATTTTTTCCATAACATTTGGCTTGTGCACGTGTGTTGCTTTGGCTAACAGAACATTAGAAAGTGCGATGCAACCAGAGGTTTGTTAAGCGTATGTGCTGAGGCGTCTTCGTGTGGGATGTTGCTGGAGCCGAGCCACCACTGTAAGGAGATCCATCTACCTTATTGGCAATATTATGTGGATAGAGAGATGCCTAGCCAGCCCACAGATATTTTAGCTTCCCAGCTGTGACTCCAGACATGTGAATGGAGAAATATTGAATGTTCCAGCCACCACACTAATCAAATGACCTGTCCACCTGAGCCTAACCCAGATTGCAGAAGAATTATTTTAAGCCAGTAATTTTTTGTATGGTGTGTTACGCAGCAAGATGTATTTTGTTACTTTTTAATAAGTATTTTAATAGTAAAATATTATAATACCTTTGTTACACTTAACTAATAGGATTAGTTAGATAAATTCAGGTACGTTTTCCACGAAACTCGGTATGTAGTAATATTAGGATTATGGTTTTAACAATTTCTGGCATATCACCAGGAACTGTTAAGCATAGAGAAAGCTAAAAATTACACAGTCAGTGGTCAAGTGGCTTACAGTCCGCAGCCTAGCAAGTCGTTATATCACTGAGTAATAAGAGCAGTGATTCAGTTAAGCTTGTGATACTATGACATTTTTATTAAAAACAGAATCAATTCAATCTGTTTTCATAGTTTCTAGCTCTGTGACCTTAAGAAAGTTACATATTCTTGCCCAACCTCAGTTTTTTCATCATAAAAATAAGGATAAAGCCTACTTTCTAAATAGCTGAAAATTAAACAAAATAATTTAATACTCAGTCTGGAATACTTGGAAAATGCTTAATAAATGATTTCTTATATTCACTGTTCTTAATGATATAAGAAGAGAGCAAGAAGCAGAAAGGAGGAAAAGGAGAAAATAAGTCACCACGTGAGAAATGACTGTTGACATTCTTTCTCCCGTGTCTTCTCTCCAACTGTGTGTGTGTGTGTGTGTGTGGGTGGGTGGGTGTGTGCGCACGTGTGTGCGTGTGTGTGGGCAGAGACCCACATGCTCTCACATAGCTAGAAACACTGGACTGTAGGCGTTTTTCATATTACAGAGTGCATACAGATTACCTGGGAATTTCATTAACGTGCAAATTTTATCTTGGTAGGTCTTGTATGGGGCCTGAGAGTCTGCATTTTTAAGCTCCCAGGTAATGCTGATACCATTGGTGCTTAGGGTCGCACTGAGTGGAAATGCCCTGTAGGATGACATGGTGCCTGAGGTCCATTGTATTTTGGTCTCAGTTCTCTCCAGCTGTCATCTCCCCTCATTCCGCACCACATAATTCATTCTCCAGTCACGGCATAATCTTTTCTTCATACATCATTGGTACTGCTTACTAGATTTAGACAAAGTGATTTGCTTAGATGTTTATATCCTCAACTTCATCTCTTCTTTAGTAAGGACTCCTTGGGTCTTACTTATCTTGATATCACTATTAATGTTCAATAAATGTTTTTTGAATGAATGTGTGCATGCATGCCTCTGTGATCCTCAGAACTGTGAAATGCAAACTTCATCTTTTGCCTTTCTAATTGGAAGCAGTGAACATTCTCACAATGAGCTTTGTAAATGTCTGCCTATAGATCCTGGAGTTTGAAGGAATACCGAGCTAGTACCCGTAATTGGTAATAAGAAAAATGGATTGTTTACAGATGTTAGGTAATTTAAGGAGGATAATATGGATTGGGCACAGTTAAGACTATGTATTTGTATGAATATTAATGTATATCCATATATAATATGTAAGCAAATAATGGCAAACTAGATAATATTTGAAATGAAGGGAATCATTTATATACGAAATGTTGGATAAAACTGGAATTCAAAAGAAAATACATTTTCTTTGAAAAATCAGATTGTTTTTACATTTACATTTGTCCACTCTGGTTACAACTGAGCTTTTTCAGACTTGAAATAACTTATATGCAATGGTCTGACCTTCATTTATAGTTGTACTGACTTGGAGATGTAATTCACTATGTAATTTGTTTTAGTAATAAAAGGGGAGAGAGTCAGAGAAACTTGGCACTATGTTAACTGGAGAATAAATTGAATAATTTATTCAATTTAATAATAAATAAAATAATTTCACTTACCGTATTAGCCCAGCATTTGAATGTTTCCAGCAATTATGTATCTATCTGTAACTACATTAATTCATAAATATTGCAGCCACATAAAAATATCTCTTTCCCCATGAATTTTGAAAATTTGTAATGTTTTTACTCAGATCAACTGACATTTTGCATTTTATTGTGTTTCTTGACTTAAAATGATGACATTTAAAATAGCTTACTTTGAGTAATACAGGCAAGTGATTTTTTGTCTCATGCATTAGCCAAGGTTAGCGTGCATGTTAATCCTAATTGTTATTACTATTATTTGTTTATTTAAGAAACATTTGTCAAGTGCCTATTAAGTGGAGAGTTTTTGATAGTGAAATGATGTTTACGTTTTACATTTTCTATTGCGAATTCTGGAATATTAGCAGAAGCAATTTGTGATTTCTAACTGTGACGGATAGTAAGTTATGAAACTAATATTTTTTTCTTCATTAAAATATAAAATTGCTAAAAAATAAAGTGCTACTTAATAATGGCTGGCTTGTTCAGAATAAATAAAAACAAAACTAAAAGGAAACTTGGACCAATGTATTTTAAGTAAAATGGTATTTCTCAAATTAAATATCAGCTGTTTCTTGACATCTTATAGTCAACCACCTTATTGCTAAGTATTCTTAAATATGGACTTCAGAAATCAAAATTTTCATTTCTAAATAAGTAAAAATGTATTTTACATGCTTCATTTTTATTATATCTCACCGTCAATAAACATAAAATAGCACATGGCTGATTTTATCCCTTCATTTTCATTCTTTTTTTTATTTGTGGTAATGATTGTTTTCTCTTAGTACAGGTGTGATGACAGATACACCTAGGCATTACGCTGTTTCATGGGTCCTTAGGTAAATAAAATTAAGAAGTGTGTGTCAAATAATTTTCTCTGCACTTTTGCATCTAGCTTTTCATTTTATCCTTGTATTCGCCTCATGAATTATTGCTGTTGTTGCTTGTTATCTGTTTTGCTGAAGCATGAGAGGTTACCCTTAGAGTCTGAGGAAGAGTATTAAAATAGAGACTTCCTGATGGATGGGCCTCTGCTCTTTGCACTATAGCATGCTGTTCCTCAGGGAACACATTGAGCTCAAATACTTGGTATTGAAAATGCATTTGTTGCTATAGTACAGTTTAGTTTACTGTGATAACTGGGGTCATTTCATCAGTTGGGATCATTCTGAGAGAAGCCCTTAGTGGAATTGCAGCCATAATGCTCTTGAATTGCCCTAACGACATTTCCCTGGACCTCAGTTTCGTTGTCCATACCTGTTTCGCAAAGATGAAATACCTGTTAAATACAACAGAATGCTGAAAATCAGAGCCAAGCAAAACTTCTAGGCCCTAAAGACCTTAATATACTAAGAGAAAAGTGTTTTAATATTTGTATTAGTAAACAAGCCCACATTTAAGTACATTCACTAAGCAATTCTGTAAGGCACATTTAAAACTAACTGCTGAAATTGTAAAAAATACCTGTTCTTACCAAATTTTGAGATTTAATTTTTTTTTAAATAAAAGAAAAATCTGCATTTTATGTTTTAGAAATGTGCATAAAATGGATAAAGCAATGATAATGATGCAGAAAGGTTAGTTCTGCCACATGGACCTCTATTAATTTGAGGCTTGGGATCCGTGAAGATACTGTAAGTCTCCAGTGTACCCATCATAGTCACTTGATTGCCGAAAATCTATGTCCCCTCATGCCATAGGCTTGCATTAAGTGAACTGTGAATTTTAATTTGCAACCTATTTGCAAACCAATTCCTATAAAAATGGATTTATAGCTGGAAACCGAGTACTTCAGAAGTGCTGAGTAAATGTAGTTGTGTGCCTGTTTTTAATTTTAGGCAATTGCATTTGTGACCTACTCTTGTTTTGCTTCACTTTTTGAGAACCAGTGCTCCAAAGAAAGAAAAAATAAACCTACTTTTGTTTCTAGCTTATTTGCAAACCAGGTCAGACGCCCTTGATTAGCTCTCAGTTGGAGGATAATTTGAACCTTGACAGATTGAACCCAAACAGCAGGGTTTCTCTAGTCTGGCCAACAGATAGAAGAAATAAAATAAAAGCTAATGCCAGTTCACAAGCTGTACAACAGGACTGATTAAATGTGCAACTGTTAATGAAGAGCTATTTCAAATATTTACAAAAGGCCCAAGAAAAAAGAAAAGATTAGCATCTTAGGCAGCTGTTCTAAGGGAACCCTATTAAAAATAAACATGATAAATGATGCTCAAGAGCTAATATATCTGTCAAATATCAAATACACTCAGAAAAAAACTGTTTCAGACACAAAAACTATTAAGACCCATTTGGGCATAAAAGCCATCTTGCTTTGTGGTTTACACCAGAAATTTATTTTTACTCCTTTTAAAATTTATCATTTCTAACTCCTCATATATTCACACAGATATTATTTTATAGATTATAAGGCTATGGGTTAGTGGATAGAATCATTACACTTGTGTCCATTGTGATTAAATTGGTTAGAAATTTTAAAATTCGCCCATGTGTCATTTGGATGAAGACACACCATTAATTGTTATTTTATGAGCTTGCAGATTATATAATGGTTTGACTGTGACCGTAACACCATTTTAGCATCAGGACAATTTTGCTAGGGAATGCTGCATAAAAATGGAAATTATTACTGAAATAGTGAGGGATCGGTTCCCAGCGTGGGTTACAGGTACAGGTATTGTTGCCTAAACATGCTTAGACATGCTTCTACAGACCCATCCTTGTCTTTGTATATAAAATATTCTTTTTGCACTAAGCTAAAATTAAAGCAAACTGTATGTGACATTTATTAGTGACTTATACAGTAGATCCTTAACATTCAAGACCAACCATTCTGTTTTTAACTATTTCTTCATACTTTCAAAGTCTGTGGAGAGAAGCAATTTGAATTTCCTGTGGCTCGAATTTGTATTTGAATAGCTTGTACTCTTAGGCTCAAATGTAGGATCAAGTCATTCATTTGATGAGGGATCTTAGCCAGCATCTCAGCATTTATATCTCAGTATAACATAGAGTAAGTGTCTTACAATTTTTTAGTTGTAAATTACTGAATCTTTGTCTCTGTGTGGAAGATGTCACCTAAAGGAGAGCCAATTATTAATGGTATGACCTTTGTGAATTTGGAGATGTATAGACAGTAAGGATCTACTGTGCTAATATTTGAACATTTGTCCAATGACTTAATTATTTTGATTTATGGTCATTTTCTAACATATAAAAGTGTGATTCACATCAGCATGGGTCATTTTGTGAATGTTCAAAAAACACGGTTTATGTTTGGAATGTATCCTGTTCAGTTTAGATGATGAAACTGCTTTATATTTGCAGCCCAGACATCACTAATCTAACAGATCTCAGAAGACTGCCAGATTAGGTATATTGTATTATTAGAGTCACAGTATGTTTTCAGGGCAATTTCAGAACCAAGACAGGAATGTGATCATTCTCAGCCCCTTCTGACAGGAGAAGTATTGTCACAGAGACCATGGTAAACGCTGACACAAAATCATGGGACTTCATGGCCTGGTCCTAACCTATTTCTCTGACTTTACATTTCATTCCTCTCCAAGGATTCACTTACTTCAGCAGTATCTTTACTGAGTAATTTCCCCTATCCCTAACCCAAACTAGCACTATCAAAAGCTTCATAATTACCTGTCACCTGAAATCGCCTTTAATCAGCATTATTTCATTTTTGCCCAGTAATGTAGAGGTTAGGAAATGGGAGGGAAATGGCCTAAGAACATAATCCATATGTAGTACCTCTATATGGATGTATAGAGGTGGCATGAATAGGTATTGAGGGAATGAGGAAGAAAGCTAGGCAGATTTGTCCTTTCTTTTGAGCTGTGTGTTGCTTCTGTGTAATAATCGAAGCTCTTCTTATATTGCTGTTTAATTAGTTCAGATACACACATAGGCATACATTCATACATGAGGGGAATTATAATTTATATATATAAGAAGGGAAATATCAACACTGTTGATATTTTTAATGGTGACTTTCCTATTTCTGCTGAGTAGAAAGGGTACTAAATATCACCCCCATTCTAAAAATAGTTTTGATGAAATCTGAAAGGGTCTGCTCCTTTTTTAGTTGATCCATACTCCATTGATAATACTAAATTCTCAGGCTCTTCTGCAGCTATAGACCCTTAGACTCTCTTTGTACTTCATCATTGTAATTTACACACAGGGTTGGTACGTTCTCTTCAAGACAGTTTGCCTTGCGCTTCCAGCTGCTCCCCAATAGCCATTGTGCTGAATAAGCACTTATTTCAGTGTGTCCTTGATACAATTAATGCAGGCATCTGCAGAAGCGGCCGTGGCAGCAGCAGCTGCAGTGCCTTATGGAAGCCAACTTCTGCTTAGCATTGTGATAAAAGAAATAGTTTTGAGCTGGAAGCTAATGTTGGCTTATTTTTAGCATAAAAAGAGTTGCACCTGCCAGGGCTAGCGGAGGACTGAGGTTTGTTGATTACACGTTCTTGTTAGTGCCATTGTTATTGGTAAAATGGGCATGATGTCATCCTTATCAAACTGAATTGGCACCCTGCAGAGTGACAAATAATTTACCCTCTGCGGTTTTATCAGCATGGGCCGTGTATTAGAAGTGACTGCAGTGCTGAGTTTTCACAGTTGAATGCTATGGAACTGCAGAGGGGTATGAAAATGAAAGGGATTGATACTTGTAATCAGTGCACATAGTAATGGCCAAGGTGTAATGAAACATAAGTGCACATTTAGGGTAATTATGCTGCTACCAGGTGGGGCCCTGGGGCTTTGCATGTATAGAAGCTGCTTGAGGTGGCGGATGTGCAGCGAGGACTACTGCAGCACCATCTGGTAGATTCTCATTTTCTCATTAATTCTTCTGTCCCCTAAGTCTGGGCTACATTGATTTGAACAGCACTTCATCTGTTCAGTATCTCATCTCATTTTAGCTGGGAGTTGCTCTTGTCAGTGGTATTGATATGATGTAATTCACAATCTCGGCCATGTGAGATGTATTAAAACAAGTCATCTAGTTGATTTTGTTTTTGAGTAAAGCTAACTATCCTTAGTAACATTCCCATAACCATCTGATTCTAAACCATTTTCCACTCTTGTCATTATTTAAAAAATAAAATAGAGTGTCTGTTTGATTTAAATTAGCCAAATGAACTTTGCTCTTCAAAATAATTTATAAATAAAAGCATAATGTAAAGAGTAAATAGTAAATCGTATATTCCTTGGCCTCTATTTAGCATGTGTGTTTTATTTCTGCAGACTGATGCAGTTTTTGTCTCAAATGATAACAAAAATTTATTTTTTAGTCAAGCTTCAGAGTAAGAAAGTATGGTGACAGCTGCCCAGCAGTATGAACATACGAAACACCACTGAACGCACACTTAAGAATGGGTAAAATGGCTAAAAAGAAAAAAATAGTATTTGAGGTCATATATTGTATAGGGAAGTATTCTTAAAATTTGCCAAATTAATTTTGTATGAATACTTTCACAATAGTAAAAATAATTAAGATTTCTAGCATAATAATAGTAGGTAGTTCATATATGGTTGATTTCCTTATCAGTGTGAATATTAATATCATGAAACATTTTAAAAGATCCATAGTATATATTCATATAACTCAGATTTCACAATGAAGTAGCATCTGATGGCTGATTTTTTAATGCTGTATAATTTATGGCAGTCTACAGTGTATCAAAATAATTTGGATGATCTTCTAGCATCTGTGATTGTATGTAACTGACATTAGATTAATGACTTCACGATTTATTTAATAAGTACAAATATAACATTTATATGGTCTGAGTGCTTGAACAACTTTCTATAAATAATAGAAATGTCCCCATTAAAATGTTCCACTGAGAGAATCCCTACACATCTTGTCATTTTATTTCCGTGAATGTTCCTAAAGTGGAAAATGAGAGAAAAACCTATTCACTTCTTCCAAACAGTATATGAATACTCTCTGTGATGTCTTGAGGTCATTATTTGTCAGTGTAGTGCCACAAAGGTGCGGAGAGCTGTTCTGTCAATGACGCTGCTGCCATCTGGATGTCCCATCACTGGTTTCCAGCCTATTGTCCAGATACCTCAGGCTCCATGGGAGGATAGTACCTGAAAATGCCCAACTAATTTTTTTCCCACATTTACCTTGAATAAGCCTACTATAAAAAGTTAACAAAATGTATCTTATTTTTCCCTTATTGTATTTGTACAAACATTTAGGACAGCAACGAGAGTTGGTTGAAAACTCCTTTTAAGTTATATCTTGGGAAATTACTTGATTATTACTTAATATACACTATGGCGATAGAAAGAGTACCTTCTTTCTTTCCTGAAATCTGCTTGTTTTCAAAGCATTAAAGTATCAGCAGATTTTCCCCTCATACATTCAATAGGCATTTGTTCCGTCACCTGTTTATTTACAGTCTGTGAGTATAGTAAGAGTCAGAGCAGTGAGATGACACTGTTGAATCCTGACTTGGCCAGTAGCCACGTATGTGACCTTGGGCAAATAATTTAACCTTTCCAAGTGTCAGCTGTTTCAACATGAGAATAATAATTTTTTATCTTGTGTAAATTGTGAGAAATCATCCTAATGATTGAGCATAAGCACTCAGTAGATGGTCAGGACTGTTACAGTGCATGTTTACCAACAAAATATCCATGGTATAAAAATGATCAAGAACCCATAACATAGTATGTAAATTATCTTCAAAGAAATCATTACACAGGATAAATGCAAAAGTAAGTTGTTACATTTGCTAATACTGCACATTCCTCTAGGTCTAGAGTGGCCTCATACCCACACACAATTCCAAGGTACTTAATGCACACAAGTAATGCCAACTGACTGAAGGCGTTAACCAGTTAGGAGAAGTATCTGTGGATCCCGTCTCATGGTGATATTTTTAAAAGTATAAAATAAAATTCATAGGATTAAAAGACAGCAAGTTATGTTGAAATGGCGTTATCAGTACATGAAAAGAACATTTTTGTAATATATGTGCTTCTTTGTCGATAAGCTGACTAATAAGATGCAGCTGTGGGTCTAATAATTACCATAATTTCAAAGTAGTGTATATTTCAAGATACCGGAAATAATTGTAATATGATATGCAAATTTTTATAATTTCTCATGGGTGAAGTCACAACCACTACAAATAGCTATAACTTGTTGCCCACATTCACAGTTGTAGAATTGGTAAATTTTGGCTAGAAATAAATGAAAACAAAGTTGTGATGTTTAAAATTTTTTTTATTTTTTGCATCCAGGTTCAGGCTCTTTTCACTCCCTTAGTCTTTTGACTAATGCCTTCAGAGTTTCTGGACCCAAGATAAGAACCCCTGGTGCTGTAGAGGTAATTCTCAAATAGCTTTCTTAATGAAGATATAAGCAACAACAACAGTGACAAAAAACTCACAAAAGCACTTAGCGACTCCAAGAAAATAATCCAAAAATGATTAGGCCAGAAGGTTTGTGTTGTCTTGGCCCTTGACCAAGACCTCTAGTTGATAGATCCTTCCCCGTTACCTCTATCAGCCCCCTTCTAGCAGATTAGCCGTGTCTTAGCAATTGGTACTAAATAGTTCCTTCTTGTTTGATGAGGATTTTTAAGTGCGCTTACGATTTTGTCTGAATTGGAATCCAAAGTTTCTTTGAAATTAACATCCTCCCCTGTTGAATCTGGGCGTCATAGCTCTATAACATTCAATCAGTTTACAAACAATACATTACAAATAATTCTTAAGAACACGGTAGGCTTGGAATTTGCAACTAATTTGACCCAATCTTGAGTAGATGGCCGAACTAAAATCTTGAAATTATTTTGCCCAAACATAGAGTAGCAGAAAAGACTCAAGCATGTTTCTTAGAGATTATAGCTGCGTGTTTCTGGATATCTTTAATAGATGGGAATTGCCACAAAAATATATCATATTTAAAAACATACCCAACAACTTGTATTATTGAACGTACTTTAACAATGTCTGTTTTAGAACAGCAATATTTTCATTGTTGCTCTGAATAAGATTATTTTTCCTAATTATCCCTAAAAAGTTTATTTTTTCTGTTTCCTGATTATCTCTTTTAAAGGTTAATTTATTCCTATAGCTTTGACTATTAAAATTATACTCAGAACTAAGTAAACAACATCCTAGCAAGGGTCGTCAGTGTGTAGAGAAAGATAAATTTGGGCTTTCAAGATAGTACAGGATTATAGAGGAGGTGACCTTAAACTGGGTTTCAGAGAACACACTGGGTTTAGCAGATGTAGAGTTATGTGGAAAAAGACACTCCCATCCTGGGCTGGAGAAATAATATGAGCAAATGCTGAAAGAAATGAGCATGCATGCTTCAGTCAGAGCACTCTGCAGTCTGAATAGCTGGGTGGATGTAATTCTGTAGGGATGAAATTGTTGAAGCCTTGTGGCCTATTCTTTTTCCCTTTTTTTTTAAATTTTTTATTTGAGACAGAGTTTCCCTCTTCTTGCCCAGGCTGGAGTGCAATGGCACAATCTTTGCTCACCACAACCTCCACCTTCCAGATTCGAGTGGTTCTCCTGCCTCAGCCTCCTGAGTAGCTGGGATTACAGGCGTCCACCACCAGGCGTGGTTAATTTTTTTTTTTTAATTGCATTTTAGGTTTTGGGGTATATGTGAAGAACATGCAAGATTGTTGCATAGGTACACATGTGGCAGTGTGATTTGCTGCCTTCCTCCCCATCACCTATATCTGGCATTTCTCCCCATGTATTTTTAATTGAGAGGGGTTTCCCCCTGTTGGTCACACTGGTCTCGAACTCCTGACCTCAGGTGATCCACCCTCGGCCTCCCAAAGGGCTGGGATTACAGGCATGAACCACTTCACCCAGCCACTTTTTCCTTTTAATCAAATAGGACATATTAACAAATTGACATTGTAGGAAGATAATTTAGGTTGTAATACAAAGGATGGTGTGAAAAGGGCATGCACTGGAGACAAAAGATCATTAAGGCCTGTTCAAAACGTTCCAGTTGGGAGACTTACACTTTGGCAGTGATTATTGGAAAGGATAGGTTAGAACCAAAGGATATTTTAGAATACTGATTTTGAAAAACTAGAGAATTAGGAAAAGAACACAGTCACAAATGACCAAAGTGTGTAATGTTAGTGATTGAAAAAGTTGTGTCAGTAATGGAATTAGAGATCAAAAAAGGAACAGCATGTTTCATAGGGAAGAGTAATTTTAGTCTTGAGCTCAGTGTAATATTGTCTTTGTTTGCAGAAAAATGCAGCTTCCCTTTCTAAATTCTTGAGGCTCAGTTAAAAAATTCAAGTTCAAATGAAGTTCTGAGAGTTAAAAATTGGAGTAGAAAGTTGAAGAGGGGGCAGTTTTGCAGAGGATGAGTAGGATGGTGTTTAGGAGATCATCGATGTGGCAATTAGGAACTTAAGAAACCAATTCAATAGATTAGTTGTTTTCAGACCTTAGTGTGCAAAAGAATTATCTAGGAAGCTTGTCAAAAATGTAGATTTAGGAACTCTTTGTTGCATGTCTCTGAGACTAGGGCAGAAGCGGGAAGTATGCATTTGTAAGCTCTCAGGTGATGCAGACGATAATGATAACAGTAGCTGATATATATTGAGGAATTCTTATACGCCAGAGATTGTTCTAAGTTGATTATATTTAGAATCACAATCACATAAGAACCTTACTGAGTATGCATGTAATTTTCCTATTTTACAAATGAGAAACAGAATCACAAAGAAGTTAAATAATTTTCTCAAATTGATATAGCCTAGAAGTGGTGGTTCTGTGGCCCAGGATCTTGATCACTCTGTTATTCTCATTAAGTGCTGATAATCAGTACTTAGTGTAGGGGCCATTAGAGATATTGGCAGGAGGACCATTGCCCCAGCCTCACATCCTCCAAGGCCTCCAGACATTGTATTTATTTCCATGAGTGTTTTAAAAGGCAATGCTTTGTCATATTACAATTCTTGTATCACTGTTTGACCTTGATTAACTTTTAATAATCTTTGAGCCTTAAGAAATCTAAATGACCAGGCTTCTCTTAACTTGCGGTGAGTGGTTAAGAAAAAATGAGGTCCTCGTGAGTGATTGCAGAAAAAAATGGATTGCAGTGTATGGAGTTGCTAAGGGGAAAGATCTAGAGGTCAAGGAGTAGTAGAGGAGGCCCAGAATTCTGTGTGGAGGATCTTAGGGTGGCAGTCCCAGGTGGGGGAGCTGTGGTTTTACAACCAGCTCCCTATTCTTACTTAGAATTATGTGTGTTTGTACAGGCTAGGCTGGAAGGACGTTGGGCCTGGGATATAGAAGTAAATAATCAGGGTTAGAGGTAGAGTCAGGGGAGATGGCTGAAGCCCCATAAAAGCTGCCCTTTGGTGCCCCAGCTATGGAAAGAATGGAAATGGTATAGCAGATGATGAAATTGTGTGGAGGAAATGACATTTTACACTGGGGGCTATTTATCCATGTTTCTGGATGACAAGGAACAAGGAAGTAAGGCAGCGTTTTGTTTTTGTTTTTGTTTTTGAGATGGAGTGTCACTCTGTCGTCCAGGCTGGAGTGTGGTGGTGCAGTCTTGGCCCACTGCAACGGCTGCCTCCTGGGTTCAGGTGATTCTCCGGCCTCAGCCTTCCAAGTAGCTGGGATTACAGGTGCCGGCCACCACACCTGGCTAATTTTTTTTTAATTGATTGATTGATTGATTGATTGATTTAGAGATCAAGTCTCACTCTGTAGCCCAAGCTGGAGTACAGTGGTACAATCTCGGCTCACTGCAACCTCCACCTCCAGGTCCAAGCGATTCTCCTGCCTTAGCCTCTCAAGTAGCTGGGAGTACAGGCACCCGCCACTGTACCCAGCTGATTTTTTGGATTTTTAGTGGAGACGGGGTTTCACCATGTTGGCCAGGCTGGTCTCAAGCTCCTGACCTCAAGTGTTCGCCTGCCTCAGCCTCCCATAGTGCTAAGATTACAGGCGTGAGCCACTGCGCCTGGCCACCGTATTTTAATGTTACTGAAGAGAGTCATCTTAATAGATGAGAGGGCAACTTCAAAAGAGATAGGAAAGGAAGGTGATGTTAGACACACAAAAGATTAGGGACATTTCCAACTCTGACACAAGAAGGAGAAAAGAGAGCTTGTGTCAAAAAACTTGAGATATTTTAAACTGATGGGAGGAGGGTTAAAGAGTTTCAGAATGAATCATCTCTGGCTCTTGTGATAGGTCGGTGGCAAGGCATGCTTCCATATAAGCACTGAGCATTTGAAGAGCCTGGTTGTATGTGAGTTGATCATTCTGTATCTTTGTAGACCTTTGAATTGATAAAAGAAAAAAAAAATAGAAGTGCTTCCAACTCTTATAAAATGTTTCAGTATTTACAGTTAAAATATTTCATGTTCACTGTTGTCTCTGAGATGTGGGGAGCTGGGTTGGAAGACCGATTCCAGGAGGGGGCAGCAGCGCTGTGAGCATTTAATTTGGGCATATCCTTTCTCTGTTCACTTGGCTTTTAAAAATTAAGTAATAATGTGTTCTCTGTCTCTATTACCTTAACTAATGAAAAAAATAGAGTCTGTAAGGCCATTTAATAATCTTACAATGTATTAATTTGTTAGTTTCACATTACTAAACATGGCAATTGTGGAAAATACAAAGCTATTGAAAATTATCCTCATATATAATAGATCTATCTGAAACATTTGGTATGATTTAGGCCCAATTTTGTCCTGACTCTGTGTGTGATTTGTATAATAAGAAATTGAAAAAAGGCTTACCAGCTTAAATAGCTTTAAAAATATAAACTGTGGAAATATAGGACTAATTGGACTTGTTGAAAGAATTTTTAACAGATAAACATTAATTTTTATTGAGCACGTACTGAATTGAAAAAGGCTAAACTTACATGTTAAAATAATTTGGCAATCTAACTGCAGATTCAAAATTTCTGAAAATGTAAATAAATTAAAATGTAGGCAGTGTTTTACCATCTGTAATGAATTAGCATTCCATTTTTACCAGCTGCTGCTGGGGTTTTTGAAGCTGAGTCAGGATCTGAACACACTGGTGGGTTTCTGCTGATAAATATAAGAACCTGTAGTTTAAAACTGGCAGAGCTGGACTGTGGATTAGAAAAGTCACTGCAATTTTAAGCAGCAGATTCTTCAACCTGTGACTGGATGTAAGGGTGTACTTTCTGTAAAGATACTGTCGGTACAAATGCGGAGAATAGGCTACTGCTGCTTGCTGCTAACGTGTCAGGACATTCAGGGTGCCACTACTGTTCAGTGTGGAGTCATCCTTGGAATTAAAAAAAATCCCCCAAACCTTCTTTAGCAATTGCATCTTATGTAGTGGACATATTTTAGGCATAGTGACAGTATTTGTGCATTGATGGGATTAATCCTTCATTCGAAGGATTAAATTCATTAATATTTTTTCTTTGTATACTTTTGTATTCCTAAAATATTTATTTTAAGCATACAGGAGATAAGGATTTCGTATATGAATTGTGAAGTCAGGCAGACCCAGAATTCCTGTTACTTCTTAGCCACTTGTAACAGGCAGACCTAGAATTAAGTGTGTAATCATTAAACATTCATTTTCTTTCCTCATATTGATGAGAATAGTTTTCTTTCGAGTATTTGCTTTAGCACCTTTAATTAATAAAAAACAACTAGTTAAAAGATTGGCTAATTCCTTTATAATATATACCCATACACATACAGATCTCCTTATCTCCTCCCTTACCTTTTTATTATCAGTCTTTTGATTGCAAATTAGACTTCTACGTATTATAAATTTAAATGCTAACCAGAACCAGCTAAAAAATCAATACACTTATTCAGTTGACACATTTATTTAACGTATAGTATATGCTATGTATTAAAGGCCTGGTGGTGATGGTTCCAGTTCTGGACTCCTGAAGCTTACATTCTAAATGGAGGACGCTGTAGCCTGCTGTGAATACAGGATAATCAATAAGCATGTACATTGTGATCAGTCCTGTGATGGGAAAGACTTGTGTGGTTAGGGAAGCGTTCCTGCAGGCAGTGATGTAAAATGTGGAACACTTTACAAAATTGCTGTTTGTAACAGCAGTTACGACTGAGGGATATGAAAACGACTCACTGTTAAGTAAGCATGGTGATTTTGACCTGGACAGGTTTGTGAATGTCGTCTACAAGTCTTTGCAATCTAAAATGTGATGAAATTTAAGGAATATTTTGTCTGATATCTTGAAATTATTCTTGGAGTTTTCAGATCCTCGCTTTGTCCAACTTGCTGTCCTGTTCTATTGTCACAGAAACTTCAGGTGTCCTCATAGACTGACTAGGACCAAAGTGTACCTGTCTGACCATTCATACGGGCCAGCCTAAGGTCACTGCTATGGGGCTAAGACCTGTGTCACTGATTTACTAGTGATTCACCATATATTACCCCAGCTGGCCCCGACTCTGCTTCCTCAGCTGTAGTTCAGTATGAACTCAGAAAACCTGTTTGTGACCCGATATTAGTTCTGTGTTTATTTCTTACTCTTACTCATCCACCCATGACTCATCGGTCCTTGTTTTAAACTTGTGCATGAGGGTTGCTCTGAATTGTGTCTTCTTTCTCCGGGAAGCGGAATCTCTTACCCTGTTTTGACTTGGCCCTTGACTGCTTATAAAGTCTGTAGCTGGCTTTGTGTGTTTATAACCCTAGCTCCTTAGGCTGGGAATTTGGACCATTCGTGGTCTCTATTTCCAGCCTTAGCCCCAACCACACCACTTCCTGCTGCTCCTGTTAAATACACTTACTTACACTTTTCCATACGTGTCTCAAGCTTTCCTATAAAGATGATGGGTCTTTGCTGACCCTATTTCCTTTCTTTGGGATGAGCTCAAAATTACCACATCAGTTTTGAAATAACTATAACTTTGTGTTATAGTTATTTGCATTATGTCTTGTCACCCCTGCTAGACTGTAACATGATTTTGTCCATATCCCATAGTGTCTTATACATATAGGTTCTCAGTAAAATTTTGTAGTTGAATGGAGTGGAGACCCAGACTTTAGATAGTAACTGGAAACAACAAGATTGTCTTATCTGTCCTTATCTAATAAGCTTCTCCCTCATTCCCTGTAGGCTTTGATCTATCATAGCCCTTTTTGTGCTCACCTGTCACAGAACCTACCCTGCCCTTGTTTCTACATGCAGTATTATTGTGCTGGACTCCTTTGAGTGTTAAATAAATCAGTAAATCTTTAAAGCTAACCATAGCAGCTGGGGTATAGTGGCTCATGCCTGTAATCCCAGCACTTTGGGAGGCTGAGGCGGGTGGATCACGAGGTCAAGAGATCGAGACCATCCTGGTCAACATGGTGAAACCCCGTCTCTACTAAAAATACAAAAAATCAGCTGGGCATGGTGGCGCATGCCTGTAATCCCAGCTACTCAGGAGGCTGAGGCAGGAGAATTGCCTGAACCCAGGAGGCGGAGGTTGCGGTGAGCCGAGATTGTGCCATTGCAGTCCAGCCTGGGTAACAAGAGTGAAACTCCGTCTCAAAAAAAAAAAAAAAAAAGAAATATCCCCCATCACTGGGGCATGGTGGCTCACGCTTGTAATCCCAGCACTTTGGGAGACTGAGGCAGTTGGATCACTTGTAGTCAGGAGTTCAAGACCAGCCTGGCCAACATGGCGAAACCCCATCTCTACTAAAAATACAAAAACTAGTCGGGCATGGGGTGGGCGCCTGTAATACTATCTACTCAGTAGGCTGAGGCAGGAGAATCATTTGAACCTGGGAGGCGGAGGCTGCAGTGAGCCAAAATCACACCATTGCACTCCAGCCTGGGTGACAGAGCAAGATTCTGTCTCAAAAAAGAAAAAAGAAAGAAATATCCCCCACTAGTGATTGTACCAAGAGAATATAGAAATACCTGCCTAGCCCTAGAACTGATGTACAGGTGGACTCTCTTGGCATTTCTGTAGAGGACCCACAAAACCTCTAGTACCAGTGACAAAGCCAGGCTCCCCCAAAGGGGAAAAGCCACTTTGGTAGTGTGACAAGGAGGCAGTGGGAGTCTTGGGTTAGTTTTGAAGCCTTGGTCCTTCCTGGTCAGGAGGAGCAGTGTACTCCTGTGGGGTGTAGCATTGCCCTCGGAGGTTAGAGACCGCTCTCAATAAATCACCTCCTGCCTCTTACGTAACCGCCACTTCAACAGTTTTTATGCTGTTTAATCTTTCAAAACAACCTTTTTAGATTATCAGTATTCCCACTTTTATAGATGAAGAACTGGAGATTCAAAGATTCATTCAGGAAGCAAAAATGTGTATGTTGGGGTTGGGCTGACTGTTGTCTCTTCCTGCCAGTCTGGAGTTTCAACCTTGCTCTCCTTTGACACTTGATATCATCAGATCCTTTCCTATCCTTCCTGGATTTTCTACGTTTCTCACTTGCACCCTACCCTGACTTTTCTTACCTCTTTGGTTCTAAAAATTATCCCTGATTCCCACGTTTCTGGTTCCTGTTCTGTGTGGTGACCCCTGCTGTTTCCTGCCCACACCTAGGAGTGCTGCTGAGTGAGGGAATCCAAGCTACCAAACAGGAAGCTTACCAAGTTTTCCAAGCAGAGCCTTTTCTTACAGTCTGTTAAAGGTTCGCTCTGACTGTCCCTTTTTTTTTTTTTTTTTTGAGACGGAGTTTCGCTCTTGTTACCCAGGCTGGAGTGCAATGGCGCGATCTCGGCTCACCGCAACCTCCGCCTCCTGGGTTCAGGCAATTCTCCTGCCTCAGCCTCCCGAGTAGCTGGGATTACAGGCACGCGCCACCATGCCCAGCTAATTTTTTGTATTTTTAGTAGAGACGGGGTTTCAGACTGTCCCTTTTTAAACTATGGAACGAAATTTTGTAGAGATTATCTTCTGTTTCCAGCCTTTCCTCATTTTCTGCTTTACTGTATTTTAAATCTGTGCACCTCTCCCTCAGTTTCAGGCCTCTTTGGTTATAGAATTGTCTGTCATTTTCCAGCCCTTGCCTTCCTGTGAGAAGACTATGTTTTATTTATCAAGATAGTAGTTTTAATTCTCTTAGAGCTTGGGGCTTTAATAATTGGGTGATTTTTAAAAATCTTTTTATAAACGAATTTTGTGTCTTCCATAGCACGCACACAGAAGCAATGAGGGACATATTTTACTCTTTAGAATTTTGTAAGTAACTTCCTCACATGTCAATATAAAGAAATTAGCTACAGGCTTCAGAATGCTTAGCGTGGGAATGCGAGGTAATGGTAAGTAAGCTTTACATTGCTGGTGTTACTTTTTTTACTCCCTCAAAGAAACTACATTTCTTTTTTTTTTTCTCTGAGATGGAGCCTTGCTCTGTCACCAGACTGGAGTGCGGTGGCACAATCCTGGCTCACTGAAACCTCCGCCTCCTGGATTCGAGCAATTCTCTTGCTCAGCCTCCCTAATAGTGGGGACCAGAGGCACGTGCTACCACACCCGGCTGATTTTTGTATTTTTAGTAGAGACAGGGTTTCATCATGTTGGCCAGGATGGTCTCAATCTCTTGACCTCATAGTCTTCCCGTAGCACTCAGCCTCCCAAACTGCTAGGATTACAGGCGTGAGCCACTGCGCCTGGTCAAGAACCTATATTCTTTAAGTTATTATAATATTTAAATATATAAGTAAAATGCCACAATATATCATAATACTGTTCTTTTTTGTGATTCATACAGTTCTCTATGACCTGTATCTTATACTGTATACACGAAGCCTCCTGAATACATACATAATGTAGGTCTGAGAACATATTTGACAGTTGATTATTTAAAAGTCAGATAATTGACATAAAGGGGTGGGGAGGTTGCTAAATAAGTTTTGTAAGGCTAAGAAAAGATTATAAAATTCCTCATTACTGATTCATGCACAGTTAAGCAACTCAGCGGGTGAAGGAAAATGTCCAGATGACTTGGATTTTTATTTGTTTTGGCAAGGGACCATCAGCTCTGAATATTAGGCAGGTCAACCCAGGCATCTTCCTTTCCCACAAACCCATCCACTCTGTTATCTGGAACTTAATACGTACGTAATCTAATACAGTGTCCTTCCACGTGGCTGAGCTTTTCTCCTATTACTATTCATTAAACAGACGAATGACTTTCCAAGTGTGATCCCCAAACCAACGGCATTGGCATCTTGATTCTCAAACGTTAAGGGGCATCACAGTCACTTGACTGCCTTATTAAAAACAAAGATTGCTGGACCCCGTCCTCAAGAGTCTGTGATTCAGTAGGTCTTGAGTAGAGCTTGAGAATTTGCATTTCTGTCAAGTACCAAGATACTATGGTTCTGGTCTGAGACTACACTCCAAGAAACACTGAAAACAGATGTTGCTTTCACCTTTGATTTGTGAGTCCCTCTTTGCCATATACAATCATAGCATATGTTTTGTATATATGATATGTAAATTGATAAACTTTCATTTTTCGTTCAGAATTCTGTATGCTTGTTATCGAGAATTGATTTTCATCTCACTCCTCCATGAACGGACTCTTTCTGTTTTCTAACTTGATGTCTTTTACATGAGCAAGGTATGGATTTGGCCATATTTAACTAGGCATTTGATTGAACTTTCTTATTAATTATTAATCTTGTAGCTTTTTGGTTGATTCTTTGGCCTTTCTAGGTAAGCAGCCATAATATTTCTGGTTTTCCTCTTTAAGGCATTCCTAAAATGGTTGGCTGTGAAATGCCTTTCATATCTGTTAGCATGTTGCTTTCTTTCTCTTCCTTTTTTTTTTTTTTTTTGTGTTTTTTTTTTTTTTTTTTATTGTGGTTGTGTGTCTCATGTCTATACTCTTTGTTTTTATGCAGTCTCAAACCTCCTGTTTGTGTCTCCAAAGTAGTTAATAATTTTTATTCATATGCTTGAAAATGTACTCTTTTTGGAAATTGTAACCACCACTTCAGTCAAGATACAGACCAGTTAGACCACATACCAGAATGTTCTCCTTATCCCTTTCTAATCAAACTCTTTTCTCACTGCAAGTCCTGGCAATCACAAATTTGTTTTCTCTTCCTTTGGTTTTGCCCTTTCCAGATGTCATATAAATGGAATCATGTGGTATGTAGCCTGATGGGATTCAGAACACACCACCCCAAAATATGGCACTTTGCATATTGAATATTTTAAGCTGAAGGAATTTAATAAATGGCAGGTACAGGAAGGACTCTCTGACCTTCCTCTGAAGAAAGTCATAAAACATGTCGTGTGAGTGGTGCTCTTTCTGCACCTGGAGGGGGAAGGGACATTCCTGTCTCCAAAGGCAGAGGGACACTAAGGAACCCAAATGAACACCACAGGCCTTGCTAAGTTTCTTCTGCTTTCCTCACTCCGTTTAACTCCTACCCTTTGTTCTGTCACATTTTTTCACAGCCTCCTGCTCCCCATCCAACCTAGCATAAAAACACTCAGGTTTAACTGTTTCTTTCTGTCTGCATTTCCTTATGAAGGCTCCCATATGACATAACACTTCTGTTAAACAGATACGTTTTGCTTTTCTCTTTTAAATCTTTTGTTAGTCTAATTTACAGGACTCAGCCAGAGAGCCTGGGAGGGTAAGCGAAAAGGATATTTTTTTCTTCCCCTACAAGCCCTTTCAGTCTGGCTTCTTCATTCAGTAGACCTTCCCGGATCCATGTCAAAGGAAATAACAAAACTAAACTCTCAGTAGGTGGCTGGTTGGGAAATGGAGCGGTGGGGAATTTGAGCTCCATGCTGGTCACCTTCTCGCACACATTCTCTTCCCAGCTGTTGCATTTTAGTTGACACATGTAACTAGTTCCAGGCAGATGCCCCTTCCCCACATATGGTAGGCAAAACCTAAAAATGGTTCCCAAGATTCTTACCGTCTGCTGTGCATACCTTGTGTTGTTCCCTCCTCTTGAATGTGGGGGGAAGCCTGTGAATATAATGGGCTGTTTCTCCAGTATTATATGGCCACACATGACTGTTGAACATTTAAAGGTGGCTAGACTGACTGAGCAACCGAATGTTTCCTTTAATTAATTTAAAACTACATAGTCACATGTGGCTAGTAGCAGCTGTAGTTAATAAGGTGCTTGCTGAAGTATTTGGGGTGACGTGTCTTGATATATGCATCTATCTTTGAAATGCATAAGAAAGTACAATGGATAGTTGTATGGTAAAGCAAATATAGTATGATGTTTATCATAGAATCTAGGTGGTGGGTGTATGGGGTTCACTGTAAAATTATTTCCACTTTTTCTGTGTATTTAAAATGTTTTGTAATAACATGACATGAGGAAACCTTTTGATGGTTGTTACTGAAAAAAGTAATCATACCCAGTAAAGAAAAGTTTAGAACCAGATGGCATCACTGGTGAATTCTAGCAAATATTTAAAGAATTAACACCATTCCTTTTCACATTCATCTAAAAAGTAGAAGAGAACAGTTTCTAACTCATTCTCTGAGGCCAGCATACCAAAGCTAGGTAAAGATATCAGAAGAAAGAAAATTATAGACTGATAGCCCTTATGAATATAGATGCAAAAATATTAGCAAATCAAATTCAACAGCATATTGAAAGGATTTTGCACCCATCATCAAGTGGGATTTATCCAAGGAATACAAAGGTGCTTCCACATAACAAAAGTCAATCAATATAATATACCACATTAATGTAACAAAAGCAAAAACAGTGATCACAATGAATGCAGAAATGGCATTTGGCAAAATCCAACACTTTATCTCAGGGATGATGAGGCTGATGAAAAAAAAACAAACCTCTAAGTAGAAGGGAACATTCTCAACATATTAAGGAACATTCCTGAAAAACTCATGATTAGCATCATGCTCATTGTTAAATGACTGAATAAAAGCTTCCCCCCTAAGACCAGAAGCAGGACAGGGCGCCTACTTTGACCACTGCTGTTCAACATTGCACTCGAATTCCCAGTCAGAGCAGTGAAACAGGAAAAAGAAGTAAAATGCATCCAAATTGGAAAAGAAGTAAAACAATCCCTCTTCACAGAGAATATGATTCCAAACATAGAAGATCCCAAAGAATCTACAAGAAAACTACTAGAACTAAGAAACGAATGTAGCAAAGTTGTAGGTTATAAGATCAACATGCAAATTCAGGTGTGTTTCTCTTCATCACCAGTGAACAGTCAGAATCAATCTGGAAGGGAAATTAAGGAAGGGATTTCATTTACAAAAGCAGCTAAAAGAATAAGATACCTAGGATTAAATTTAACCAAGGAGGTGAAAAATTTATGCACTAAAAAATATGAAACAAGTTGTGTGTTGTAGCACATGCCTGTAGTTGACTACCCAGCTACTCAGGAGGCTGAGGCGGGAGAATCACCGGAGCCTGAAGGTTTGAGACCACCCTGGGCAACATAGCAAGGCCTCGTCTCTTAAAAAAGAAAAAAATGGTAAATTATGAAACATTACTGAAGAAATGAAAGAAGATCTAAATAAAGGGAAAGACATTCAGGTTGAAGGATAGGAAGACTTAATATTGTTAAGATGTCCATACTACCCAAAGTAATCTACAGATTCAACACAATCCCTAGCAAAATTCCAATAGCACCCCCCTTCTTTTTGCCCTTCTAGAAAAGCTGATCCTCAAATTCATGTGCAGTTGCAAGGGCCCTGAGTAGCCAAAGCAATCTTTAAATGGGCCAAAATTAGAGGACTCATAGTCCCCAATTTCAAAACCTATTACGGAGTTATAGTATTCAAAACACCATAGTACTTGCATGGGAATAGACATATAAACCGATGGAATGGGACTGAATCCAGAAGTAAACCCATACAACTGTAGCCAATTGATTTTTGACCAGGGAACCACATTTATTCAGTGGGGAAAGATAGTTTCTGCACCAAATGGGACTAGATTGCTGCATACAAAAAAACAAAGTTAGAGCCTTACCTTACACCATATACAAGAAATCAACCTGAATATAAGAATTAAAATAATAAGACTCTTAGAAGAAAACACGGGGGTAAATCTTTATGACCTTGGATTTAACAGTGGATTCTTAGATATGTCACCAAAGGCACAAGCAACCGAAGAAAAAAAGATCCATTTGACTTCATCAGACTTAAAAGTGTCATGCATCAACCGATACTATCAGGAAACTGAAAAGACAGTCTACAGGCTTGGAGAATTTGCAAATTATGATTTGATATAGTTTTAATTTCTAGAACATGTAAAGAACTACATCTCAGCCTGGCACAGTGGCTCACGCCTGTAATCCTAGCACTTTGGGAGGTCGAGGTGGGCGGATCACTTGTGGTCAGAAGTTGGAGACCAACTTGGCCAATATGGTGAAACCCCATCTCTATTAAAAATACAAAAATTACCCGGAAATCGCTTGAACCTGGGAGGCGGAGGTTGCAGTGAGCCGAGATGATGCCACTGCACCCCAGCCTGAGTAACAGAGCGAGATGCTGTCCTCCGTCCCCCCAAAAGAATTACAACTCAACAAGAAGACAACCCAGTTAGAAAACAGACAAAAGGTTTGAATAGATATTTCTCAAAAGAAGGTAAGCACATGACAAGATGCTCAAAACATTCTTAGTCTTTAGCGTGACACAAATTAAAACCCTTCAGACTTGCTAGGATGGCTTTAATTAAAAACAAAATAGAAACTAAGTGTTGGTGATGTGGAGAAATCGAACCCTTATACATTGCTATTAATGGTAGTATTGTAAAATGGTACGCCTGCTATGGAAAACAGTTCAACTGTTTCTTAAAAGGTTAAACATAGAATTAATATATGACCCAGCAGTTTCACTCCTAGGTATATACTCCAAAGAATTGAAAACATGGACACAAGCAGATACACGTAGACAAATGTTCATCGCAGCAATATTCGCAATAGCCCAAACGTAGAAACCCAAGATGTCCATTCACACATGAATGGATACACAAAATATTGGATGTATGCACAATTTAATATTACTCAGCCACAGAACGGAATGAAGTTCTGATACATGCTACGGCATGATGAACCCTGAAAGCATTGTGCTAAGTGAAATAACCCAGACACAAAAGGACAAATGTTGTATGATCCCACTTATGTGACATATCTAGGATGGGCAAATTCATGGAGAGAAAAAGTAGATTATAGGTCACCAGGGACAGGTTGAAGGGAGGAATGGGGAGTTACTGCTAATGGATATGGAGTTTCTGTTTCGGGTGATGGACATGCCTTAAAAATGGTGATGGTAGTGATACAACGTTGTGAATGTAATCAGTGTCTCAGAAATGCAAAACAGAAATTAAAGAGCTTTGTTAAACTAAATATTCAAGACATTGGGAGAAAATATTCACATTTATTTGGGAAAGGATTGATATCTAGCATATAAATATTTTTTACAGCTCAGCAATAAAGGCAACTAAATTTTAAACTGGGCAAAAGATTTGAACAGATATTTCAAAAAAGAAGATAGGAATGACCAAAAAGTACATTACAAGTATTGATCATCATAAGGTACATTAAGTACAACCACCAAAATTTAAAAGATTAATATCACTAAAGGTTGGCAAAGATGTTGAACAATTGAATTCTCATATATCGTTGCTGGGAATTGGGGTTTTCACCCACTTTGGTAAAAGGTGTGATAGTTTCTTATTGAAGTAAACACACACTTGTCCAATAATCCAGCCATTCTACTCATTTGCTAAGAGAAATTTGTCAAAATTAGTCACAAAAAGGCTCGTATAAGCATGTTTATGGCTATTTTAGTCCTAATAGCCAAAAGTTAGAAATAGCACGTGTGTTTATCTGTAGAAGAATGGACAACGTGGAATTTATCCACAAAATGGGCTATTATTTAGTGATTAAAAGGAAAGAACTACCGATGTAAGCCATAACAGGAATCTATTTTAACAATAGTATGCCGAGTAAAAGAAGCATTACACAAAAACTCATGCAAGATATTATTTTATTTACACGAATCTTAGGGAATAATCTGTGGTAGGAAAAAAATCAGAATATTTGTTCCAGGCACGAGGGCAGAGAGAGATTGTCTAATGAGGTGCATGGGATTACTTTCCAGAGGAAAGTATTTTATATCTTTAGAGTAGTTTGGACTGCACAGGTGTAGATGATTATCAGAACTCGCTCGCTTAAGATCTGTGTATTTTTCTTTTCCTTTCTTTT
>NW_016107480.1:2808807-2816593 GCF_001604975.1 Cebus imitator | reverse complement strand
TTTTTGTAGTTGTCATTGTTCTAAGAGACACGTTCTACCTCTGTCACACAGGCCAGAGTAGAGTGGTCTGATCATAGCTCACTGCAGCCTCAGACTCCTGGGCTCAAGTGATCCTTCTGCCTCAGCTTCCCAAGTAGCTAGCACGATAGCCATGGACCACCATGCCCGGCTATCTTTTAAAAAAATTGTTTTTAGAGATGGGTCTTGTTATGTTGACCAGGCTGGTCTCAAACTCCTGGGCTCTAGTGATTCTCCTGCCTCAGCCTCCCAAAGTGCTGAGATCACATGCATTAGCCCCGTGCCTGGGCTGCATTTCCTTTTATGTAGATTTTCCACCAAATAAAAACTTCTAGTTAATGATATGAAGGTACAAAAATAATCCTGAGCTTTGATGATGATAGCCACACAGTGACGAAACAACACATGTTATGGGATTGTCAGCACTGGCCTTGGGCAGCTACTGCCTGATGTTTTACAATGTACTCACCATGTACGATAATAACTAGTGCTGTAAGCTACATCTTCATGTTTCTTATTGCTTAATTATCCATTTGTAAACACTAAGCAAGATGCACAAGTAGTGCTTATGGAGGTTTCCTTCTCAAGAACTTCCTTTCTGGTGATCAAAGCATCAGTGCCCAGATTGGAACACTGTATGCATTCGTCAGGAAAAAAGTGCTCAGCAGCAGATGTGGAAAAATCAGTGAGCAATAGATAATTCCATGTATTTTCAGGAAAGAAAAACGTTTGTAAAATCACATTTTTCTGTTGGTGGCATTGCAATTTTATACAATCTGATGGAAAATAAATGTAGTGGTTATCAGAACCTTCTGGTGGCATTCCAGGTTTTCTTCCTGAGCTCTCTCCTGTTTCTTTGACATTCATGGAGTGTTGGCTCAAAATTTGTTTTCTACACTCTTACCCTGGGGAGATTCTGCCTCAGTGGGTCTCAGAGGCTAACATACCATTAGTCTTTTTAATTAGTGCATCAGGCGATTTGCATCAAATTATTTGGGAAACGTTGCATTATATTGTAGGTAAAGGCATCAGATAAGAATTCATCTTGTAATTCGTAGTGGTGACCAATAATAGCTTAAAAATTCAATATAATAATTAAAAAATAGTGACTTAAGATAATATGATTGAATATTTATGAAGCAATTACCATATTTCAGTTCCTCACCCAAATGCTTTTTTTCCATTAACTTGTTTAATCCTCACGAAAGATGGAGGTGCTATAATTATCTCCTTTCACAGATGAGAAAACAAGTGAGAGGATAAATAATTTGCGCCTCCTCCGTGCCCCTCCCTACGCTAGGCACTAAAGTAGTGGGTGACAGAGTCAGGCTTTAAACCGGACTTTCTGGCCTCAGAGCTCATGGCTCACCCGGTAATTTGCTGCATGAGTTACAGGCGGTATGGTGTGTTCATTTTGAGGGTTGGAAGCAGTTCTTCTACAGGACAGTAATGAGGTGTAATCACGGTCCAGTGTCTCAGTCCCCCTTCTCCTTATCTCCCCATCGCTCTGTCGCACTAGTGGTCTGGAACCCAGTAAGAGTTGGAAGGCTTTGGCTCGAGCTGCGACAGGATCATTTGTTAGCAGCAGGAAGGTGGGCCTGCCGCAGCCTGTCCGTGCTGGGAGTTAATAACACTCCTCCTGGAATGCAGATCATGGGAGGTGATGTCTGTGCAAGCACCCGACAGACGCCAGGCGGCCCGTCAGTCATCTTCTGCCCCTCATGCCGTCTCGCTCTCACTTTGTCGCCCAGCCTGCGTATTTCTTATGTGCATAAGGGACTCTTCTGCTTTTTTCATGGTCATCTGTTTTTCTTTTTTAATTTTAGTCTTGTCCACAGAGTTATTCTTTTCTCAACTCTGCTTTCAGTTACTGCAGCGTCCTTCAAGTTGCTGTTTTCTCATGTCTTGCTTCTTCTTCTGCACTTGTGTGACCTTTCTTTTTGCATATGTATCCGTATTAAAAATAAATGTTTGCACTGCCTCTGGGACAGAGAAATCTTACCAAAAAGTTGGACTTAAATTTGGTTAAGGTAATGAAGAAGATATGGGGACATCCTTGTTCTTCAAGGTTGCAGTCAGCGAAATCCAGCTGTGAAACTCTTTCCTGAACCAAAGACAGTTCTTCAGCTAAGGAAGAGGTGGGGAACAGTAGAGAGGGAGAGGGAGAGATGGAAGTGGGGACTTCTTCGCAGATGAAAAGAGATTTCAAAGAGAGTTGCAATATGTGGACTGCGTATGAATCCCTATTCAAACAAACTATTTAAAAATGGACAATTGTAAGACAAGTACAAAATTGAATACTGATAAAATGTAAAGGTTATTTTAAAGCTTTTTAAGATATGGTAATATGAAATATTCATGAATGAAATGTCATATCAGAGATTTGCCTCAAAATCCCCGGTGGGAGCATGTGGCTAGGTGACCAAGGGGTGATATTGTCGAAGCTGACTGCTAAGAGCTTGACGATTAATTATACCATACTGTATATTTGTATATTTATGTATTTTTACATATGTTGAAAGTTTCCTGTCATCAAAAGTGCACAAAATATGTGTTTATAACCTTTCTCTATCCACACAATCCTCCAGATTTAACAAAGCAGTTCTCACTTTAAAACCGATCCTAAGGAGTTTTTATTTACCTCATATTAACTATCCACTTCCAGCTTGGCCTGGAAAAATTTTGTTCCAGTGTTTTCTGACAGCATTTCTCTAGATAAGCCAAACTTTTTGGAAGCAGTTGCCTTAAGCATCTCTCAGTAGAATGTGATCGGACTGGTTAAATTGAATGAATTAAATGGAGGCAAAGTCAAGTGGATGAAAACCTCCTGCTCTTCCACTAAGCATCTGCTCCTTGTGACAGGTTCACAAAGGTCACTTTTACTGGTTTACCTGAGTTGAATTTGAGGGAGCAGGTGCAGAGACGTTGGCTTCTTTTGTCCTGCACCTGCCTTACCTCAGGTAAGTAGAAACAGCTGTTGAAAGCAGACTAGCATTACCCAGTAGGTAGGTCTGGAATGATCCCAAATACACAGCTCTTTGTGCCGCCTGGTTTTTAATAGCATGTATTTTTGACTTGGCATCACAAAAGAAGCACATTAGGACATCTTAATAACGTACTAATTCTTTGGGGTTTTGAGTGGAGTCAGATAGATAATCATGATTCATTCAAGTTGCTGTACTGAATGCAGTTTAGAGCCCAGTGCCATGAGGTGTTTGCTGGCCTTTTGCTTGCCCCAAAGCAAAAGAACAGTAGCATTCAACATGCTTGCTTCCTCACTGTATAACTGAATGGTTCAATTTATATCTCATGCCTGTAGCAACTGCTTTTCAGTAATCACAATGAAGAGTAAGGGATATATGTGTAGGGTTATGTGGCTGGATTATTCGCATGGGGTGGACCTGACCATGGGGGAAGGATAATGTAAATTTCAAGGTATAAATATGTCATGGCATAATTTTTTTGTTCTGGACATCGCTACACTTATTTATATTGTTTCTAAGGTTTTCTATCTGACTGTATGGAGAATATGCAGTGGTTACATTCTTCTGTAGTCACATGAAGCACTATTCTCTCATTTGCTAAGTCTGTGTGCCTTGAGATAATATATTTACTGTCTCTATCCTTGGTTGCCTATTCTGCAAAACGAGGATAGTAACAGAACTAACTTCATGGAGTAGTGATCGGGATAAAAATGAAAAAATGAATGCAGAGAGCTAAGCACAGTCCTGGGCATGGAGTAGGTGCTGAAGAACTCAGGATGACGATGATGATGATGATGATGATGATGATGGTGATGACTCAGGATGATGATGATGATGAGTAATGGTATAGTAGTATGTGAACACAAAGATTGAGTTGTTTCTTACTGGAGTAGAAATTAACATTTTATGCTAATAATGCAATCCTTGTCAAAGAATTCAAATGGTGTGATTACAAATACATAGCAAAGAAATATGCTTCATATTTTTGACATATAATTGTGTGCTGAGTACATTTTAATCAAAGAGAGAATGGAATTGCTGTCAAGGATATTGGTAGTTCATTAGCTTATTGACTGCACACTAAGTATCTAAAGTGTTATTTTGGTGTCAGCCTGATACATTAATTTCTAGGTCAGCATATTATTGACCTCAACTATTTGATTCTTTTAAAAATTAGCTTAACTATTTTTTGACCAGATGCTGTTTTATAAAATCAGTAAATAATTCAATAAAAATTCTTTTCCCCTTACCATGCCATTCAGATGGTCTTCCTAGATTAACAGTGGTAAATTTACCGGTACTAGAACTTGGAAGAATTAACCCCGTAGCCTACACCCTACACTCATTTTTTTTTCTTCTGTGATTCAAACATATAATGGGTATCTCTTTACGTGGCCTCATGGAGAAACATATTAACACTCCAAATTTAACAAGTTTTAAATATAAGCTGTTTGGTCTTTTTAAAAGAAGTTTAAGTGATGCTTTTCTTTATAAAGGCTACTCTTCGGAATCAGAGATTTTCCTTGGGAAGTTTGAAGAAGGTCTTTCATTTCGTGTTTGAGTGTTGTAGGTTTAAAAACTTTCCCCATTGTAGAGATAACTGTTAATTTAATTTTTACCCTAAGTTATACATTTCTAAACTTTAGTTTTGGACAAACAAAAATAACACATAATACAAAGTGTAGGCTGGATGCCGTGGCTCACACCTATAATCCCAGCACTTTGGGAGGATCTCTTGAGCCCAGGAGTTCAAGGCCAGCCTGAGCATCATAGTGACACCCTGTGTTTTAAAATATATATACAGTATATAATTTAACTGACACTAGTGAATTTTCCTCGGAGAATAAGCAATGTTAGTTTTGTCATGTGCTCTTTAGATTCTTGGGGTTTTTTTTCTTTCTTTCGTTTTCCTGACTACTTTCATTTAAACTTGTTTTTTTTTTTAACTTTTCTTTTTTGAGACAGAGCCTTGCTCTGTCACCAGGCTGGAGTGCCGTGGTGAGATCTTGGCTCACTACAACCTTCGCCTCCGGGGTTCAAGTGATTCTCCTGCGTCAGCCTCCCAAGTAGCTGGCAATACAGGCACCTGCCACCACGCCCAGCTAATTTTTGTGTTTTTTAGTAGAGGCAAGGTTTCATAAAGTTGGCCAGGATGGTCTCAGTCTCCTGACCTCGTGATCCACCTGCCTCGGCCTCCAAGAGTGCTGGGATGACAGGCGTGAGCCACCGCGCCTGGCCTGTTTTGTTTGTTTGTTTGTTTGTTTTTTGATGAAGTAATATGTTAAAGATAAAGTTGAAGTTCCCTATTACCTTCCACCAGGTTATCTTCACCTGCTTCTCTGCCAGAAATAACTGCTACCATGAATCTGTTGTGTATCTTTTCTCTGTATGTGTATGCTTATAAATTTATAATATTAAAAAATGGTTTTATACTCTCAAATATTATTCAGCTTTGCTCTTTTCACTCACTGTTTTCTTTTTTCTTCCTTTTGTTGAGAGGAGAGTCTCACATTGTCGCCTAGGCGGTAGTACAGTGGCACGATCTCCGCTCACTGCAGTCTCCACCTCCTGGGTTCAAGCCATTCTCCTGCCTCAGCCTCCCGAGTAGCTCGGACTACAGGCATGCGCCACCACACCCACCTAATTTTTTTGTATTTTTAGTAGAGACGGGGTTTCACCATGTTGGCCAGGATGGTCTCCATCTCCTGACCTCACGATCTACCTACCTCAGCCTCCTAAAGTGCTGGGATTATAGGCATGAGCCTCCGCACCTGGCCCACTCACCGTTTTATTTTATGGACCTATCCATATTTGTCCGTATATCTGTTTTATTTAATAGCTCTATAGTAGTCCATCATATTAATTTACAACTTATTCATCTGATGATGGATATTTGGGTTGTTTCAATTACAAACAATGCAATTGTAGTGAACATCTTGCACTTACTTCCTTTCATACGCATGTGAGAGTTACTTCAGGACCCCTTACCTGTAAATGAAATTGTGAGTTAATGAATATGCTTATTTTCCACTTTGCTGGATATTACCTAAATGTTCTCCTGTACTTCTCTCCATAGTGTATGTTTCCATTTCCTCATACCCTTGCTCAGCTGTTCATTTTTAGAGTTCAGAATATAAAGTATCTAGCAGAAGAATGAAGTCAAATGCCTCATGACTTTGTAGGAAAGATGGACACAGAGATGCCTCCGTTCAGTATGTTCTCATCATCACGGTGCTGATGATTCCCATAGGAGATTTCAGATTTTGCAAGTAACGTCCAGCATCGGCAGTCTTGAAAAGTCTGTCATGTCTTCATCCCTTTAGCATGGTTAAACTGCCACTGTTTATAATCATTCCTGGAAAGAAAGAGAATGGCTTTCAATAACAACCCTTCTGCAGGCAAGCACTACCATACCTAAACACATATCCGGCTGCGTGATTGCTGTGGAAATACACAATTTCAGTAGTAACTCCGCAAAGTTTTGTTCCTCAGCTTTCTTTCTTTCTTTTGTTTTTTTTTGAGACGGGAGTTTCGCTCTTGTTACCCAGGCTGGAGTGCAATGGCGCGATCTCGGCTCACTGCAACCTCCGCCTCCTACATTCAAGCAATTTTCCTGCCTCAGTCTCCCGAGTAGCTGGGACTACGGGCATGCACCACCACACCCAGCCAATTTTTTGTATTTTTAGTAGAGACAGGGTTTCACCATGTTGACCAGGATGGTCTCAATCTCTTGACCTCGTGATCCACCCGCCTCGGCCTCCCAAAGTGCTGGGATTACAGGTGTGAGCCACGGCACCTGGCCCTGCTCCTCAGCTTTCTTTATCCAGTGGCCCTTTTGATAAATATCTTATTTCTCTCTCTCCCCTCAGCCTCTGATATGCCACCACTTACATCTGGTCTCCAACATTATTGGGAATATGTAAAACAAACAAAAATAGCATTCTGAGCAGTGACTGAAAGAGAACGCTGACAGATAAAATTGAAGAGATTGGGATTGGAAATGGCTTTTTTTTCTTTTGAAGTCATTTTATGCAATTTAAAAATGGAGTGGAAAGAATAGGTAAGAAATCTTGACCAAAACAAATTAGTAAAGTCCAACATTTGAATGCATTCATTTGATATAAAATGCTTATTTCTGTAACTGCTTAAATGAGTAGTTTCTAGTACTAAGCAAAACAATACTGATTTTAAATTAATAACGAAAGCCATGGTTTGAGTTTTTTGGCTTAGAAATAAATATAGTTGTGTTTGATAGGTAAACTCATCAAATTAATCTGGTTCATTTATTTTTCAGTTAACATTCTGGTTTAAGATTCTGTGTTCCACTGCTGGAAACTCAGACTACCAGATATTACCAACTGGAGATGGAGGGCAGGAGGCATCACCGAGATGAAAACTCCCTCCCTCCTCACTCCCTCCCTTTCTCAAAATAAGTCTTTCTTGTCTCCAGGAGAGCTGTGACCTTAGAACTCTGTTATGTTCAGTTCAATCAGATTAAAGTATTTTTGGGTTCAGAGGATGGTTTCAGGAATTATATTCCACTTGGACCTGTGCCTTAGTCTACTTGGGCTGCTATTACAAAATGCCTTAGAATGGGTATGAACAGCACGGACTTACTCCTCGCTGTTCTGTACTGGGAAATCTAAGATCCTGGTGCCAGCAGATTCAGTGTCTGGTGAAGGCATGCTCTCTGCTTCAAAAATGGTGCCTTCTAGCTGTTCATTCACATGACAGAAGGGGCGAACAAGCTTTCTCAGGCCTCTTTTTTTTTTTTTTTTTTTTTT
>NW_016107480.1:2754471-2808601 GCF_001604975.1 Cebus imitator | reverse complement strand
GATCTCGGCTCACCGCAACCTCTGCCTCCTGGGTTCAGGCAATTCTCCTGCCTCAGCCTCCTGAGTAGCTGGGATTACAGGCATGCGCCACCATGCCCAGCTAATGTTTTTGTATTTTTAGTAGAAACGGGGTTTCACCGTGTTGACCAGGATGGTCTCGATCTCTTGATCTCGTGATCCACCCGCCTCGGCCTCCCAAAGTGCTGGGATAACAGGCTTGAGCCACCGCACCCGGCCTAATTTTTATATTTTTGATAGAGATGGGGTTTCGCCACATTGGCCAGGCAGGTCTCGACCTCAGGTAATCCAACCGCCTCGGCCTCTCAAAGTGCTGGGATTACAGGTGTGAGCCCCCATACCTGGCCTCTCGGGCCTGTTTTATAAGGGCACTAATCCCATTCCTAAGGGAATAGTCGTCATAATCTAATCACCTCCCAAAGGGCCCTTTAATTAAAGTTGATTCCCTTGTGGACATTTGTTCAGAAATGAGTAAGTCAAATGGGACACCACAAGAAAAGAGACTGTATTTCCTAACCCCCAGTAGAAATGAGCTGGGCACTAGTGGAGGTTTTTCTATTTTTCTTGGCATCTGAAATCAAAGTTGCAGGCCCAGATGAAGAAGTGCTGATTATGCCAAGCCCCTTAAAGCAGAGGCCTCCCAACCTTGCCGCATGCTAGATTGAGAGTGGGGCCTCATGACCTGGCCTCTGTTGACCTTGGGAATCTGGTAGGCAGCCAGATGCTTCAGATAACATACATCTATAATACAGAAAAACGAGTATTTATTAGGGAAGTCTTCCTAGAAATGGCCCTCCTTTTGTGTCTTTTTTCCACCCATCTTCAGTTTTATATTCAGAAAATAAGTCTACTTTTTTAGTAAGAGACTACAGTATTATCCTAATTATGTAGGAAAAAGTCTTTGTGTGTATATAGAAAAAAGACTGAATTGAAATAAAATAATCTAAGTGATTGTTATCTCTCAGTGGTGGGATTAAGTTATTTTAATTTTATATTCTATGAAATATTTACAGCAAGTGTTCATTATCTTTGTTTCCTACAATGAGCATGAATTAGCTTTCTTTTCCTAATTATAAAATAATTAAAAGTAAATTTATTTCGTTATTCATTAAAAATACATTTTTGAAGTAATTAAAAATACAATAAAAATCTATTTAAGATTGGATTATGTGAATGACTTGGTCAAAGGTCTGATGAATTGATGAAATCAAGGTTCCGAACCTTTGGAGAAAACCGTGAAAATGTTGCTGCTCTTTAGGGCCCAGTCTTGTTAATCAACACGTCTTTACTCATTTGCTTCAGGGTGTGGAAGGATGGCCCAGCTCCTCTTAGGTGTAGAATCAGTTTGTGACAACTGCACTCTGTAATGGGGGATGTCTTGGGCACTTTTGACTGTTTTTACTGAATTTTGTTTGCTTTGCTTCCGTTTACCTCCCTGCCTCTTGTTAATTTGTGTTTGTGTTCCTGTTCTGCTTGTCTTTATACCTCTAGATACTCTCTTGGTCCTTAGTTTTATGGTATATTTCATGCTGTCTGCTTATTCACGCGCCTCACCTCCAGCCACACCTCTTGTGACATTTGGAATTCTCGTTCTTGATGACTGTGTCACCATCTCCAGTTGTGATGCTCTGAATGAGGTGTTCAGGCACACTAGATCATGACTGAAAGAACTTCTCTAAATGTGACTGTCATTGCCACAGTGGCTTCCTGCTTAGGCTTCCCCTGGGTTTTTGTCAGGAATAAGCTTCTTTCTACGAGGGTTATTATAATTCTGAAGTAGCCTACTTTTGACTCTTAACTATTTTTCCTGGCATCTGAAATCAAAGAGATGGAAACCTGGTTCCTCCTTCTAAATTATATGGATTCAGTAGGCTTAGGAACACTTACTGAGAGTACTGATAAACGAAACATTACTTAAATGATCTACTCATAAAAACTATTGAGGAAAATAATGTTTCGTGAAGCCAATCATATATAAGTTTTTGTATTTTTACATACAATAAAATACCCCATTTAAAATAATTTTATGATTAAAGCTTTTATTTTATTTAATTAAATTTTTTGGAGATAGAGTTTCATTCTTGTTACACAGGCTGGAGTGCAATGGTGTGATCTCGGCTCACCGCAACCTCTGCCTCCTGGGTTCAAGCAATTTTCCTGTCTCAGCCTCCCGAGTAGCTGGGACAACAGGCATGTGCCACGATGCCCAGCTAATTTTTTGTATTTTTAGTAGAGACGGGGTTTCACCATGTTGATCAGGATGGTCTCGATCTCTTGACCTCGTGATCCACCCGCCTCGGCCTCCCAAAGTGCTGGGATTAGAGGCGTGAGCCACTGTGCCTGGCAAAGCTTTTATAAAATAATTTTCTGCCAATTTATGTTTGTTCAAAGGAGCTTACCCTAAGATTAAAGGGTTTCCAGGATTTTCCCTACACAGAATATTAGTTCCAACAGGTATCTTGAAGATCACCTTACTAATACCACATTTTATTTGTATAGCAATGGACAGTCAGGGTGTGCTGCGTGACTCACCCATGTTATATAACTAACTCTAGTGAACACAATACAATCAAGACAGTTTCCTAGGATCCTTTCTTGTCTCATTCTTTAGCCAGCACACCACAGTACGTCTTATGATTGAGGTGTTATTTTCAGGGCATAATTTGTCTTGTTCTTGTTGCAGTGGATCTTGTGAGCAGAATGATGCTGCTTCTTAAAACCATTTATTGGCAATGTAATGTTTATTTAGTATAGAGCTAAGCAGTTTCTATGTCATTACTTTTATTTTTATTCTCTGGTTGGGTGCAATGGCTCACACCAGTAATTTCAGCTCTTTGGGAGGCCAAGGCAGGTGGATCACCGAGGTAAGGAGTTTGAGATCAGCCTGGCCAACCTGGTGAAATCCCATCTCTATGAAAAAATACAAAAATAGCTGGGCGTGGTGGCACAGGCCTGTAATCCTACCTACTCTGGAGGCTGAGGCAGGAGAATCGCTTGAACCCAGGAGGCAGAGGTTGCAGTGAGCCAAGATCATGCCACTGCACTCCAGCCTGGTGACAGAGTGAAACTCTGTCTTAAAAAAAAAAATTGATCTTGAAAGACTAGCAATCATCTAGCGTCAAAATGGCAGGATCAAATTCACACATAACAATATTAATCCTAAATGTAAATGGACTAAATGCCCCAATCAAAAGACGCAGACTGGCAAATTGGCTAAAAGTCAAAACCCATCGTAATGTTGTATTCAGGAAACTCATCTCAAATGCAAGGACACCCATAGGCTCAAAATAAATGGATGGAGGAAGATTTACCAAGCAAATGGAGAGCAAAAAAAGGCAGGAGTTGCAATTCTAGTCTCCAATAAAAGAGACTTTAAACCAACAAAGATTAAAACAGACAAAGAAGGGCATTACATAATGGTAAAAGGATCAATGCAACAAGAAGAGCTAATGATCCTAGATATATATACACCCAATACAGGAGCACCCAGATACATAAAGCAAGTTCTTAATGACCTACAAAGAGACTTAGACTCCCACACAATGATAGTGGGAGACTTTAATACTCCACTGTCAATATTAGACAGATCAACGAGACAGAAAATTAACAAGCATATCCAGGACTTGAACTCAGATCTGGACCAAGCAAACCAAATAGACATCTACAGAACTCTCCACCCTAAATCCACAGAATATACATTCTTCTCAGTACCACATCACACATACTCTAAAATTGACCACATAATTGGAAGTAAATCACTCCTCAGCAAATACAAAAGAACGGAAATCATAACAAACAGTCTCTCAGATCACAGTGCAAATTACAACTCAGGATTAAGAAACTTACTCAGAACCCCACAACTTCATCGAAACTGAACAACTGGCTCTTGAATGTTGACTGGATAAACAATGAAATGCAGGCAGAAATAAAGATGTTCTTCAAAACCAATGAGAATGAAGACACAATGTACCAGAATCTCTGGAACACATTTAAGGCAGTGTATAGAGGAAAATTTATAGCAATAAGTGCCCACATGAGAAACAAGGAAACATCTAAAATTGATACCCTATCATCAAAATTGAAAGAGTGAGAGGAGCAAGATCAAAAAAACTCAAAGGCTAGCAGAAGACAAGAAATAACTAAGATCAGAGCATAACTGAAGGAGATATAGACACAAAAAAACCCTTCAAAAAATTAATAAATCCAGGAGCTGGTATTTTGAAAAGATCAACAAAATAGACTGCTAGCCAGATTAATAAAAAAGAAAAGAGAGAATAATCAAATAGATGCAATAAAAAACAATAAAGGGGGTATCATAGAAATGCAGACTACCATCAGAGATTACTACGAACAACTCTATGCACATAAACCAGCAAACCTGGAACAAATGGGTAAATTCCTAGACACTTGCACCGTCCCAAGCCTAAAGCAGGAAGAAGTTGAAACCCTGAATAGACCAATAACAAGGGCTGAAGTTGAACCTGCAGTTAATAAACTACCAACCAAAAAAATCCAGGTCCAGATGGGTTCTTAGCCAAATTCTACCAGACATATGAAGAGGAGCTGGTACTATTCCTTCTGAATCTATTCCAAACAATACAAAAAGAGGGAATCCTTCCCAGATCATTTTGTGAGACCAATGTCATCCTGATATCAAAACCTGGCAGAGACTCAAATAAAGGAAAACTTCAGGCCAATATCCATGATGAACATAGATGCAAACATCTTCAGCAAAATACGGACAAACCGATTGCAACAGCACATCAAAAAGTTTATCCACCATGATCAAGTAGGCTTCATCCCAGGGATGCAAGGCTGGTTCAACATACACAAGTCTATAAACGTAATTCACCACATAAACAGAACCAAAGACAAAAAACCACATGTTTATCTCAATTGATGCAGAGAAGGCCTTTGACAAAATTCAACAGTGCTTTATGCTCAAAACTCTCAATAAACTAGGTATTGATGGAATGTATCTCAAAATAATAAAAGCTGTTTATGACAAACCCACAGCCAATATCATACTGAATGGGCAAAAACTGGAAGCATTCCCTTTGAAATCTTGCACTAGACAAGGTTGCCCTCTCTCACCACTCCTATTCAATATAGTATTGGAAGTTCTAGCCAGAGCAATCAGGCAAGAAAAAGAAATAAAGGGTATTCAATTAGAAAAGGAGGAAGTCAGATTGTCTCTATTTGCAGATGACATGATTGTATATTTAGAAGACCCCATTTTCTCAGCCAAAAATCTCCTGAAACTGATAAGCAACTTCAGCAGAGTCTCAGGATACAAAATCAATGTGCAGAAATTACAAGCATTCCGATACACCAATAACAGACTTAAAGAGAGCCAAATCAAGAGCAAACTGCCATTTGCAATTGCTGCAAAGAGAGTAATATGCCTAGGAATACAACTAACAAAGGGCATAAAGGACCTCCTCAAGGAGAACTATCAACCATTACTCAAGGAAATAGGAGAGGACACAAACAGATGGAAAAACATTCCATGCTTATCGTTAGGAAGAATCAGTATTGTGAAAATGGTCATACTGCCCAAAGTAATTTATAGATTTGACACTATTTGCATAAAACTACCTGTGACCCTCTTCACAATACTGGAAAACACCACCTTAAACTTCATATGGAACCAAAAGAGAGCCTGCATAGCCAAGACAATCCTAAGCAAAAAGAACAAAGCTGGAGGCATCACTCTACCTAACTTCAAATTATACTACAAGCCTACAGTAATCAAAACAGCATGGTCCTGGTACCAAAAGAGAGATATAGACCAATGGAACAGAACAGAGGCCTTGGAGGCAATGCCATAAATCTAAAACTATCTGATTTTTGACAGACCTGACAAAAACAAGCAATGGGGAAAGGATTCCCTGTTTAATAAATGGTGTTAGGAAAACTGGCTAGCCATGTACATAAAGAAGAAACTGGACCCTTTCCTGATACCTTACACTAAAATTAACTCCAGATGGATTAAAGACTTAAACATAAGATCTAACACCATAAAAACCCTAGAAGATAACCTGGGCAAAACCATTCAGCACATAATAGGCATGGACAAGGACTTCATGACTAAAACACCAAAAGCATTGGCAACAAAAGTCAAAATAGACAAATGGGACCTAATTAAACTCTAGAACTTCTGTACAGCAAAAGAACCAATCATTAGAGTGAACTGGCAACCAACAGAATGGGAAAAAATTTTTGCAATCTACCCATCTGACAAAGGGCTAATATTCAGAATCTACAAAGAACTTAAACAGATTTACAAGAAGAAAACAAACAAACTCATTCAAAAGTGGGCAAAGGACATGAACAGACATTTTTCCAAAGAAGACATCCACGAGGCCAACAAATGTATGAAAAAATGCTCATCATCACTGGTCATTAGAGAAATGCAAATCAAAACCACTTTGAGATACCACCTCACGCCAGTTAGAATGGCTGTCATTAAAAAATCTGGAGACAATGTAGAGAAATAGGAACACTTTTACACTGTTGGTGGGAGTGTAAATTAGTTCAACTATTATGGAAGACAGCGTGGCGATTCCTCAAGGACCTAGAAATAGAAATTCCATTTGACCCAGCAGTCTCATTATGTGGTATATATCCAAAAAATTATAAATCATTCTATTATAAAGACACATGCACACATATGTTTATTGTGGCACTGTTTACAATTGGAAAGACCTGGAACCAACCCAAATTCCCATCGATGATAGACTGGACAGGGAAGATGTGGCACATATACACCATGGAATACTATGCAGCCATAAAAAATGATGAGTTTGTGTCCTTTGTAGGGACATGGATGAACCTGGAAACCATCATTCTCAGCAAACTGACAGAAGAGCAGAAAATCAAACACCACATGTTCTCACTCATAGGCGGGTGTTGAACAATGAGAACACATTAACACAGGGAGGGGAGCATCAAACAGTGGAGTCTGTTGTGGGGGAACTAGGAGAGAGACAGCGGAGGGTAGTGAGGTTGAGGAGGGATAACATGGGGAGAAATGCCAGATATAGGTGATGGAGGAATGAAGGCACCAAACCACATTGCCATGTATGTACCTAGGCAGCAGTCCTGCGTGATTTGTACATGTGCCCCAGAACCTAAAGTACAAGTAAAAAAAAAATCTCTCTCTCTCTCTCTCTCTCTCTCTCTCTATATATATATATATATGAAAAGTAAAATGGGAAAATTTTTTTAAATTTTTCATAACTCTATGAAGTTGTTATTATCCTCATTTTACTGATGAGGAAACTGAGACAAAGAGGACCTAAGTGATCTGATGAAGGTAACATAAACGTTTACCTTTATCACCATGCTGTGTCTGCTTTAAGCATTGATAAAACGCTTGATGACTAGAGATGCTAGCCCTCTCTGCTCTTACTACTGTAGGGAACCATTTCAGTTCGCTTTACCTTGTCAGTATTCTAGTCCTCAACTATTTACCCATTATAACTTTTGTTGAGAGAGTTTAAAATTAAATAGCCTGTCTCCTTTCAATTTATACCATGTAGAATTTGGTACCTAGATGCTACCTTAGACATTGTGTGTTTGGCCCAATCCTTATTTAAAAAAAAAAAAGTGACGAAAACATAAAATTCTAAAGCCAGTTTCTAAGGCCAATACGTAAAGTAATGGAATGAAAACCATTTTTTGATGGCTCCTACCATTTAAAAGGTAATCTTCTAAATGCTGTAGTGTAGCATGTCAGTGCTAATGATTGTGCTGCTTTAGTAAGCTTTGAGAGCCACCAGGCTTCCCTCCTGATCAGCACTGTCACATGGCCGTGCTCTGATGCAGTATGCAAATTACAGCACCAGCACCTTAAGTAGATATTGCTAGTGGCACATCATATATGGGCTACTTGAGTGAAAAAGGCTGCTGTTGAGTTTAGTGATGAGGCTGAGTGTCATTAACTGTGTGCTTATTCAAAGAGTTTCCCCTCGGATCATCTGTTCCCCTGACAGATATGTCACTTTTAAGCAACACCTGTGCAGTAGAGTCCTTTCCAAGTTTCTCTTCATGGGGAATCACCTTGTTTTTTGCTAGTAGACTTCTTGATAGCAAAGGAAAACACAAACTTTCTTTTTCAAAATCTTACTATAGTATCCCTCCCTAAGTAATGTGCTGTAAAAGTTAAGAAAATGAATAACATTTCTTACGGGAATGTTTTATAAACACGTGATAGAATATTTTATCATTTCTGTGAATTTTCGTCCTGAGCATTAAATACTAAAATGAAGAAACATTTCCTTTAGTTTTTGCATAATTTATAATCGTTTCAGTAGCAATCATATACTGAAAATCAGTGAGACATGTCCTCTTTCATATTCATGACAAGGTAATATTCATTGGAGCTCATGTATTGTTATATGAACATTGGGGTTTCCTTTGAAGTCTAGAGATGATAGTCTCCCTCACGCTTGCTCTGTATGGGGGAGACAGAGAGAGAGGCGGGGAGAGGAGAGGAGAATGGGCATGTGGGCAGAGACTGGTCTGAGAGACAGACACATGTTATGTAGCCCTTTTGGTGATGTACTTATATGAAGATAGTATTTCTGCGGCTGTTGCCTCCATTTGCAGAGTCTGTTTTTTTCCTCGTGGATTTGTCTTTAATATTTTTATTCAACTATAACATATATACAAGAAAATGAACAAATCTTCAGTGTACAGTTTAATGATTTTTACAAATTGGACATAACCGTGTCACCAGCACTCAGATTAAGAAACAGAGCTTTTCCAGCAACTCAGAAACTAGGTTCTTCTCTCTGTTTGGCTTTTTTTTTTTTTGAGATGGCATCTTGCTGCGTCATCCAGGCTGGAGTGTAGTCATGCAATCTCAGCTCACTGCCACCTCTGCCTCCCATGCTCAAGTGATTTTCATGCCTCAGCCTCCCAAGTAGCTGGGACCACAGGTGCATGCTATTATGTCCAGCTAATTTTGTATTTTGAGTAGAGTTTTAGTATTGCCATGTTGGCTAGGCTGGTCTCAAACTCCTGGTCTGAAGTGATCTGCCCGCCTCAGCCAGAAACTAGTTTCTTATCCCTCAGCTGCCTACCTACAGTAACCACTGTCCTTCTGACTTCTAACTCCGTGGATTATTACTGTCTTTATAAATGACCAAGTTAGAAATGTTGAACTTTATTTGAAGAACAATGGGGAAGTTATCAAAAGGTTTGCATTTCCAAAGGATCAGTGGCTGCTGTGTGGAGAACAAATTGTAGAGGTTCACAATGTAAATGGAGGAACTAGAGAAGAGGCTACTTGAAGAAATCACATGGTGGCTACTCACACACACACACACACACACACACACACACACACTCACTCACTCACACACATGCTGTGTTTATTGGGCCAAATAAACTGAGCTTAGCTATGAGGTATAAGGGAGGGAGACATTAATAGTTCCCAGGTTTATGGGTTTATGGATAAGTTACAATGTATTGAATGGGGAAGTCTAGAAGAGGCACCTGTTTGAGTAAAAAGTTCTGGAATTCCAGTTTGAACTTATTTTGAAATTCCTGTGAGATATCAAAGGGGAATTCCCAAGTGGCAGTTGAATATATGGCTATATCTAGAGTGTGAAAAAGGAATCTGGAATGGAGAGGTAAATGTGACAATTATTTACATATAGATTATATATAAAACCATAATATTGATGAAATCTCTTAGAGAAAGGGCATAGAGTAAAATCAAGTGATAATATGGGTATGACATACAAAATGGGAGAGACAGAAAAGAGGGAGCTTTCAAAAAGGCAATAACCGGAGAATGGTTATTGGCAAGGGAGTGATGGCAGGTTATTTGGGTGGTCTCAGTGGGTGATGGATGAAGAATGCATTGGGACAAAACCCATGCAGGAGAGCATAGTTGTGATCCTAAGGCTTTTCCCAGTAAATAGTAAGTCATCCTTCTGTCTTCTACTTTGGCTATCACTCTATCCTATAGACTAAATGACATTCACTGTAACAGGAAGTTACCAAGTTTTTGAGGGAAGATGGGCAAGTTTGAATATGTAACTTCAGAGTGGGAAAATGAAATTATTTTTAACGTATCTATTTGCCAGTTCTATTCACCAAAAATGGATACCAAATGTCTGTATTTGAACAGCCAAACTAAAAACACCTCTCCTCTCCTCTCCTCTCTCTCTCACACTCTTGCTCTCTAACACATACACATGCACGCGCGCACATACACACACACACGCACGCACAACTTTAATGGTGAATATCTTAATTTCTATTTCAAAGCTTTTCTGAGGATGTTAGTCTTTGAAACACTATCTCCTTTAATCTTCCCAACCATCATTATTTGGAGATATGTTCTTGAATAAAGTGCTGCTAGAATTGGTAAACACGTGTTCATTACTTTACTCAGCCTTAGTTCCTTTGAGATTTTATAATTGAACATCAGTTCTGTGTATCATTTTAGAAGTGTTCAGAGATCGATCTTGATGTTCCCTTTTGTAGCTTTGCTGCTCTCAAACAGTGTTCCTTAAATATTTACTGAAGGTGAGATGATTTTCTGTTCCTGTATGCTTTAGTTTGATTTCTCAGTCATGAATGTATTTTCTATATACTTGAACACAGTGCCTGAGAAGAGGAGAAGATTCTGGTAACAAAGATGCTGCTTCTAAGTAGAAAATGAGTTTTATTCAAAAGTACTTGTACCCCTCTGTATGGAGCAAATGACACTGAAGCCTATGTGCATTTATTTCATGGAGCAGAGTTGGGCTTGCTTTGTCTTTTCACTGTAACCACAGGTCTTTCTGGGATTAGAAATTATAGTGTGGGCTGGGCGTGGTGGCTGACGCCTGTAATCCCAGCACTTTGGGAGGCCGAGGCGGGTGGATCACGAGGTCAAGAGATCAAGACCATCCTGGTCAACATGGTGAAACCCCGTCTCTACTAAAAACTACAAAAAATTAGCTGGGCATGGTGGCGTGTGCCTGTAATCCCAGCTACTCAGGAGGCTGAGGCAGGAGAATTGCCTGAACCCAGGAAGCGGAGGTTGCAGTGAGCCGAGATCGCGCCATTGCACTCCAGCCTGGGTAACAAGAGCGAAGCTCCATCTCAAAAAAAAAAAAAAAAGAAATTATAGTGTGAAAAGTGACTATGGAGAAGAGGATTCTCGGAAGATGGCAGAGTAGAAAGCACCAGGAATCTGTCCTCGACTAGTCAACAAATGCACTGACAGAATCTGTTTGGTGTAACTCTTTTGGAATTCTGAATCTACTAAAGGTGTACAATCTCCAGGGGAATGCTAGGATGGTGAATTGTGCTTATGTTTGGTTCTTAGCATGTGAGCAGCTGCATACCCTTATCCCTCAGCCCCAGTGTGGGCAGCCTTCTACTTGGTCTAAGAGAAGCTTGCAGGTAGCTTGCATAATATAGGATGTGCAGTAAGAATCCAGATATTGGAGATATGGGTGCAGAGAGCTGCAGACAAAGTGGGCAGCCATTGTTTTTGTGCCCTCCCTGTGTTGTAGCAAGCCCCTCCTCCTTCACCTGATGTGAGTTTCAGGGAATTTAAAGGTCTGGTCTGGGGCTGGGTGTGGTGGCTCATACATATAATCCCAACACTTTGGAAGGCCAAGGTGGGAGGATTGCTTGAGCTCAGAAGTTCAAGACCAGCTTGGACAACATAGTGAGACCCCATCTCATAAAGAAAAAAATAAAGATTCAGTCCCTTTCCCCCACTTCATTTTTTTCTATTTCTATTTTGGGAGCCAGGTCCTGGAAACTAGGGCATTCCGAAGCAACCACACATGTATGAGGGAAGTTAGAAAGTCACTACATGTGGCCAGGAAGAGGCACAAACTCAGAAAAGATCTGAGACCTTAAGTTTACACCTCAGGCAGATTATTGACATAGAGACTGCCTGTAGCAAACAAAACAAAACCAAAAACTGCAGCAAACCCTTGGGAAGGAAGAAAATTTGATTTCCAGAATTGCCACGTTATTAGATTCAAATGTCCAGCTTTCAGCCAAAAATCACAAGGCATACAAAGAAATAAGAAAGTGTTTCCCACTGAAAGGAAAACACAAAACCAACAAACTGTTCCTGATAAAAATCTGATGGCCTATATTTTAGACAAAGACTTTAACTGTCGCAAAGATGCTCATGAACTAAAGGAAGACATGGGGAAGTCAAGAAAACAATGTATAAACAAAAAAGAAATATTAATAAAGAGATAGACAATCTATAAAGACGCCAAACATAAATTTTAGAGCTGAAAAATACCGTAACTGAAATAAAAAATTCACAAGAGAGATTCAAAGACAAATGTAAGCAGGCAGAAGAAAGAGTCTGAATTTGAAAATAGGACAATTAAAATTATCAAGTCTGAGGAACAGAAAGAAAATAGAATGAGGAAACTAAGGGACCTGCGGAACCTTACACCACCAAACAGACCAGCATGTGCATTGTGGAAATTCCAGAAGAGAAAAAGGAGTGGTGAGATTATTTGAAGAGGTAATGGTGGAAAACTTCCCACATTTGATGAAAGACATGAATGGCACCATCCCAGGAGCCCAGTGAATTTCAAGTAGGGTGAACTCAGAGACCCACATTAAGACACGTTATGATCAAACTGTCAAAAGTAAAAATAAAGAATATCTTGAAAACAGCAAGAGAGAAGCAACTCTTTACATGCAAAGGCGCTGCAGTAAGATTCTCCAGACTTCTCCTCAGAAACTTTGAAGCCCAGAAGCCAGTGGGCCAACATAAAAGAAAAAAAAAATGGACAGCCAAAGAACCTGCATCCAGCAAAATGGTCCTTCAAAAGTGAAATAGAAAATAAGACATTCTCAGGAAACAAAAGCTGAGGGAGTTTGCTACCGCCAAACGTACCCTGTAAGAAATACCCAAGAGAGTCCTGCAGGTTGGAGTGAAAGAACACTAGACAGCAACTGGAAACCCTTTGAAGAAATACATATCTCAGTAAAGAAAATGCATGGCAGCATTGTAACAACAGATTGTAACTTCCACTTTTTGTGTTGTACATTATTTTAGAGTAACGACTAACGCATTTTTTAAAAAAAGGTGATTGTTAGTCTAAAATCAGGTATTATTATAACTTTGGTTTGTAACTCCACATTTTGTTTTCTATATAATTTAAGAGCCTAATGCATTAAAACAATTTTTTTGGTTGATATTTTTTGACACACAACATATGAAGATATAATTTTGTAACATAAGCAACTGAAAGGAATGAGGACAGAGATTTAAAGGAGTAGAGTTTTGTATTACAGTTAAGCTGGTATAAATCCTGATTAGAGTGCTATAACTTCAGGATATTAAATATAATTTCCATGGCAACCACAAATAAAATACATATAAAATACACGGATGGTCCTCAGCTTATGATAGGGTTGCTTCCCAGTAAACGCATTGTAAGCTGAAAATATCTAAACTGAAAATGCATTGAATACCCCGATAAACCCATCATAAAGTTGAAAAATTGTAAGTTGAACCATTGTCCATACACTCTTCAACTTATGATGGGGATATGTCCAAGGAAACCCACCATAAAGTTAAAAATTATAAGTTCAACATTAAAAGTTAGGGATCATCGGTATACAAAAGGAAATGAGAAAGGAATTTAAACATTATTTCACTACAAAAAAAAAATCTAAACACAGAAGAAGGCAGTAATATGGAAAATGAGGGACAAAACAAATAGCAAAATGGAAGAAGTAAATCCCTTCTTACCAGCCAGATCCTGACATATTCTAGAACATAGAAGGAAATTCTAACAAATGCTACACCATGAATGAACCTGGAGGATAGTCACTAAGAGAAAAGAGCCAGTCACAGAAAGACAGATTACAACAGATGTATGACATTATATAACTATAACTTATATGACATTATATAGAGAGATTATAACACAATATATGAGTATTTAAAGTAGGCAAAATCATAGAAACAAAGTAAAATGATGATTCCCAGGGCTTGGGGGGTTCTTGTGTAATGGATATAGAGTTTCAATTTGGCAAGATGAAAAAGTTCTGGAGATTGATGGTTGGTGATGGTTGCACAACAATATGAATCCATTCAATATGTCTTAACTGTACACTTAAAAAATGGTTAAGATGACCAGCCTGGGCAACATGACGTAACCCTGTCTCTGTAAAAATATAAAATTTGGCCAGGCATGATGGAACTATAGGTGCCTATAGTTCCAGCTACTTGGGAGGCTGAGGCAGGAGAATTACCTGAGCCGGGGAGGTAGAGGCTGCAGTGAGCCAAGATCGTGCTACTGCACTCCTGTTTGGGCGACAGAGTGAGATCTTGTCTCAAAACAAAAGCAAAATTGGTTAAGATGAGACGTTGTATGTTGTGTGGAACTTAACATTAAAACATTGTAAAAAGTGACTGTGAAGAAAAAAATAGTAATAAAAACTTCCAAAGCCAAAACAAAAATACTCCTAGTTAGTCCTCTAACAATTGTGGACTAGGAGGTTAAGTGTAGCAGTCAAGGGTTAACCAAGGGAGGCAGAACCACGGTGAGCCTTGGGTCTAAGGGTTTATTACAGGAATGAGAGCTCCCCCATGTCGGGGGAGCTGAGTGGCGGCAGGAGGGCCAGGGGGAAGTCAGTGGCCAGGGAGTCAGAGGCTGAGCGCAGCCCACCACCCGATGTGGATAGGAACGGGAAGGTGCTCGAGGGTCTTGGGGAGAATGCCTCTGTGTGGTAGCTGCTTCTGTGGGTGTGTTGCCGAGCAGTTGCTTCTGGGCGCCATGCCACTGTTGGTCCACAGGGTCCACTGGGGCAGAAGAGCTGGACACTGAATGGAGAAGAGTAACGATGAGCTGGGAATGATGGCATCCACAGCTCTGTCCCCACTTCTCCCCATGGTGACCTTCATTCAGAGAATATTGGCTCCTGCTTCACTTCTGCTCCAAAACTCGTGCACGTGTCTTCTAGGGCCAGTATTAACCCAGAACCTTACCAGGCAAAGGCCTTCTCGGAACTCCAGCATGACCATTTGACAGAGAACAAACTCCCACAGTATGGAATCTAAATTAATCTCGTAGGCTTCCTAAAGTTGATTTTTTTTTCTCTACCACTTCAAATAACAGAATTATTAAATGGAGACAAAAGAAAGGTGAATTTATTTTTCACCAGAATGTAAATGACAGTCTTGAATATGCAAATCACCATAGTAAGAATTGAATTCTGTCTGTATCACATTTGGATGGGCCTAAGTGTAATTACTTAAAAATATTTAGCATGGATTAAAAATGTCACATTTTGTTTAAGATAGGAATTATAAATACAAATTTAATCAAACAATTAAAATGAATTCCTTGGTGAATGTTGACTGGTTGGCAAATGAAAAGGTACACTGGGTTAGACATCACTTGATCTAGTTTTAAAAGCAGCTGTGTCATAAACCATCTATGCGACTTTGCATAAATATTTATTTTTTTCATCCTTAGATTATTTATAAAAATTAGAAATATATGTGGAAACAATGAAATATTATATAATTTTCAGATATTATAGTGTGTTTAGGGAAAATGGTTTCCTTCCTCCAGTTGAGTTACCCAATAAACATTTAAATCCTAAGTAATAATCTTGTAATGAATAGACTATATTAGATATTAAGTCAGATTCCATTGTTTGTCTCAAGTGATTGCAATGTAACAGTTCTTTTTTATTAAAATTTAAATAATCTTATTTCTTGTTATTTGTCCAAGAGGAATTTTCATTTGTATTTTCCGTGAAAGTACTGGTTTTGCTTCAGTTATTAGAATATGATTTATTTTGAATCCAAAAGTTGCGTCCTTGAGTCTCTTGCTCCACTATGATTAAATGAGTACCAGACATTAGATCTGTTTCAATGAATTTTCGAACATTCTTGTTGTTTCCCCTTGGTTGTTGCAGCTTCCTTTTCTAATAAACAAAACTATATGAAATAAAAATGCAAACACCACAAATTAAAACCCCCTAAAGCTAAAATAATCTGTAATGCAGTGAATGTGTGTATGTGTGATTTGTGTTTAAGAAATTATATGTATATGTATATATATATATATGTGGGGGGGGGGCTGTATGTATATTACTCTTGTTGAATTTAAGTCCCTATGGGACAGAGTTCAAATTACACAGAGCTCAAAAATACTTCTAAACATCTAGTATGAGAAGAAAATTGGGATTCTATAATCAGAATTGATGATGGGACCAAAAATTGGTTAGACTGTCCAAAGAATGTATTGCAGTTGACCATCTTTTCGAATTAATCCAATGAGTCTTTACTCACTGTAATTTAATTTTGTAAAGCAATGTTATTTTGCTTTAAAAGGCTACTACTTATATCTAAGCTGTTATTGCTTCTGCAGTTAGATTTATTTCAATGCTTTAGGTGCTTTATTTAAAATCAGCATAAAACACAGATTTTATTTGAGTGTGGTTTTTGCCTTGGGTTTGCTTGTTGTTTTATTTTTTCAGTGTTGGAAACATATTTCAATGCTTAGAGCTGTAGCTAGACCACCCACAAACTAGGCACACTTCCCTCAGAGCGTACATTTGTAGGGAGGAAAATTATTTCCCGGAGCCAGGGAGGTTGAGAATGCAGAGGCAGTGGCAGCACCTTCCTAGGTCGGCCTCAGGTGGTATGAAAGGCATGGTGCCAGGGGGCACTGAGCAGCGGTCCTGTTTCCTTGAAGAGGGTGGCCCTGGTCATAGTGTGCTCTGAGTTTGGCAGGTTTACACCTGGCATTGGACTAAGACCACGGGAAAGCCGTCTTACTAATAAAATGATCACAGCCACTTCAGCCTCCCCAGAAGATAAGCATTATTTGTAGTTACCTAGTCATTTTTCCTCTGTTCTCATATTCGAAGTTAGAAAAGCATTTGTTAATCTCCGCCGTTTATGTTTTGCTTTTGTTTTCACTTTATCACTCTTCTTTTTACTTCTTATATTAATAGCTCGTAACTGTTCTTTGTGCTCATCTAATCCGTTGCTTCCCAGCTGTCTTAGAAAAGAATGACTTGAGCTACTGGGTAAACACAGCTTTCCAGACATCTTCAGTGGAGAATATGATTCTGTGCATCTGGAATGGGGCCTGGGAATTTGTATTCATAACAAGTAGTACCTCAGGTAGTTCTTACAGGGGACAATTAGGTCATGCTGCCTGACCTTGAGAGTACAGCTTAGGACATGAAAATACAGGAGGCTCATGGGACATGCCGAGACTGAAAAATTTTCCATCGTTTATTTGAAATTTGAATTTAACTGGGTGTCCTATCCAGCATCCTTTCCTGTGGAGAAAGTAGATTTGTGGTGCAGAAGTAGCTATTCAAATTTGTTACCTGGGCCAGATAGTGTCTGTCTGGCCCGGAATTAGATAACGGTTCTCTTGGACTTAAATGCGGGTGTTGCCTCAGACCCCGTCTGTGTGCCCTGATTTGCTGGCTCTTTTGTTGGAGCATGATGTTGAGGGTTAAACTGTGTCACCCAAAATATATATTTTGAAGTTCTAACCCTGAATACCTTGGAGCAATAGTTTATTTGGAGACAGGGATTTTTACAGAAGTACAAGTTAAAAATGAAGGCATTAGGGTAGGCTCTAATCCACCCTGATTGACGTCCTATAAACAGAGAGAGACACATGCACGCAGGGAGAAGAGCATCATGTGAACATGAAAGCATGATCACGGTGATGCTTCTACTGGTTAAGGAACCCCAAAGACTGCAGGCAACCCACCCGAAACTAGGGGAGAGGCCTGGAAGAGATTGTCCCTTACAGGCCATGGAATGAAACAGCCATGGGCTTGCACCTCTAGCTTCCAGCAGACATTTCTGTTGTTATAGCCATCCTGTTCGTGGTGCTTTGTTAGGGCAACCCCAGCAAACGAAGGCATGTGGCGGTACAGAAATTGGACTGATGAGCTCCCACTCTCACTAGTGTGGAAAGTCTATGGATTGTATGCTGGACAGGTAGAATCATCTGTATTTTACAAATGTGGAAGCTCAGAGTGGTAGATGACTTAGCTAACATTACTGCAAGCCATTGATTAAGGAGTTCGTATTTATTAACATTTATTAACGTATAAATATGGAATATATGTTTGTAATGACAGCCTTCATAGAGAAGTGGCCATGTGCCAGATACTTCATATGCATTATCTAATTTGATATTTATGATAACGAGTAAGTTAGGCATTATTCATTAACTCCATTTTATGAGTAAAAACTAAAGCTCAGCAAGAGAACATGTCGTGGTATAGTCAAATAGTAGCTACCCGCTAAGTAGTGGAACCAAGAATCAAGTCCAGGTCCCTCATAGTTCCATGCACTGTTTCCTCTACATCTAGGCAAGAAAGATGCCCGCCAGTGTATAATGCAAAAGGCTGGGGAAAAGGAGGCTCTCTGTTGAGTTAGATTGTCTTCACTTTGCTCTAGAATTACACATTTTGTTTCACACGGTAATTTTGCATATATGAACATGAATCTGTCATCTCTTATGTGGGCACGGTCACCGCAAAATGCCTTCGTTCATGACTTTTACCAACAATTAAAGGAATTTGCTACTTTACAAGTAGCAAATTTTACATTATTACAGGCATTCTTATTTATGCTCTTTTAGTTTTGCCCTTAGACCATAATAGACATAGTTAAATTTAATTCCTGAGTTTTATATTCTTAGTTCCTGATAGTTTTCCTAAAAGATTGCTGGCAACAAAATCTTTCTGATGCAGGGAATAATACAGATCCTACCTCTCCCTTTCTCTAGTATCATCCCCAGCCTGTGAGGTTTGTGACAGACTTTTATTCCTTTGGGTTTCCACGGTGATATTTGTAGTCCAGCATTTTGACAGTTAACATTTGCGTCATGCATTGGAAAGGAAGGTTTCTCACCAGAGGTGATTTCTGGCCGCAGAGTGTGTGGCTTATGAGATTTATTATTTTTATTGGGTGGAGGAGTTTCTTCAGGCTATTTCTGTGAACGAGAGATCAAAGTCAAATGGATCTGACAACTTTCCCCTGAGAAGGACCACCCAATAGTTTGCTAGATCTTGTGTTTTTCTACCCCGTGGTGGTTGATGTACCCAGGATCCACTGCCATTTTGTTTTGAATGAAAGTACACGAAGAAGTCCCTATTTCTGCTGTTGATTTTTACCAATTGTATTATTATTGTTTCTCTCAAATTCATAAAAGTTTCCTGTGTTCTCCCTCAAACCCCCTCCCCAGCTTTCTTTTTAGCTAATATTTGTTTCTTATTCCTTCATCTGAACTGGAGTTAAACTTACCTAACTTTTGCTGCTTGGGTGGGGAAGTAGGTGGCTTCCCTGGTCTGGGTCCTGGATCAAGGAGCCAAGCCTCTCTTAAGATGAAGTTGGTCTCCCAAATTCAGCAGATGAGTACTTCTATGAGGGGAGTGTGGCGTGTTGGTCAGGCCTTCAGTTCCTAAGCAGGAGTGAGGCATGCAAGAGTCTAGACACATGTGGGGTAGAGGTGATGCCCTGATTCTGGAACAGCTGAATGAGGCAAGTCATCAAGAATGAAATCCAAGGCACCTTAGCCCAGTAAGCGAGAGACCAGAGTTGGATGTCCAAGTGTTCAAATAGTGGAACCCGAGGATCAACTTTACTGGACAGATTTTTTTTAACTTTTTCAGTGTTAATTTTTTAACAGAATGATAGAGAAAATAACTTAGCTGTCTACTGCTATGTAACAAATTACCACAAATGTAGAAACTTAACACAATTCCTATTTTTTATCTGTGGGAGTCTGGCAGAGCTTACCTCTACTCAGGGCCTCTGACTTGTGAGAAATTAGTCAACGCTGAGGTCTCATCCAAAGACTCATATGGGGCAGGATCTGCTTCCACGCTCACTTATGTGGTTATTGGTAGGATTCAGCTCCTTGTGAACTGTAGAACTGAGAGCTTCAGCTGCTCACTGGCTACTGGATGGAGACTGCCCTCAGTTCCCTGCGCTTCCTCAAAGCCAGCAAGAGAGAGGACCTGCTGTGAGAAATGCATCCAGGGTCCTGCCCCAGCTCTGTGGAAAATGCACCTCGCTTCTGGGCCAACACAGCAGGCAGGTTTCTGGCCTTGCCTGAGCACACTGCATGGGCGGGTGTGGTGCCCCACACTGTCCAACTGATTGAAATTTTTGAGGTTCTCTCTTTCCAGCCTTCTTTTTCTAGGAGGTCACCCCAGATTTAGAGTTCATGTGGGTGGCGGTTCATGCCTGTAATCTCCATGTTTTTGGGGGCTAAGGCAGAAGGATTGATTGAGATCAGGAGTTCGAGACCAGTCTAGACAACATAGTGAAGACTTGTCTCTAAAAAAAAAAAATTAATTAGCTGTGGGTGATGGCACACCTGTAGTCCCAGCTGCTCAGGAGGCTGAGGCAGAAGGGATTGCCTGAGCCCAGGAGTTTGAGGTTCCAGTAAGCTATGATTGTGCCACTGCACTCCAGCTTGGGTGACAAAGCAAGACTGTCTCTTAAGAAAAAAAGAAAAAAAGGCTGGGCGGTGCGGTGGCTCATTCCTGTAATCCCAGCACTTTGGGAGGACGAGGTGGGCGTATCATGAGGTCAAGAGATTGAGACCATCCTGGCCAACATGGTGAAACCCTGTCTCTACTAAAAAATACAAAAATTAGCTGGGTGTGGTGGCAGGTGCCTGTAGTCCCAGCTACTCAGGAGGCTGAGGCAGGAGAATTGCTTGAACCTGGGAGGCAGAGGTTGCAGTGAGCGGGGATCGCGCCATTGCACTCCAGCTTGGCGCCTGGTGACAGAGCGAAACTCTGTCTCAAAAAAAAAAAAAGTTTATGTTATATCCACATGCCATTTTCTCAGAAAGGTCTTGCCTGTCCACTCTCTTTAAAATAGCACCCACCACTACCCACACATCCATCTTTTACTCTCTTACTGAGTTTTATGTTTTTTCTTAAGAATTTATCATGATCTGACTTTATTATGTTTATTAGTTTTTCCTTCCACCCCACCCTAGCTGATGTAGATTCCATGAGAATTTGGACTGGATATATTTTTTATTGCTGTGACTCCAGAGCCTAGAGCAGTACTCTGTACACTAAGATGGTCAGTGGAAATTTGTTGTTGAAGTTTTGAATATCTTTATGGCAGAGGTATTAACACCAACTGGATATTTATTTTCTGTCTTCTAAAATGCTACTATTTAAAGCAAGTTTTTAAAAAATTTTTGCTTTTACTGCATAGAACATAATAATAGTTTTCTATAGCTTCATATAGCCTCCCCTAAAAAGCTCTTTAGTAGACATTTGAAATTTTCCTCCCCTTTAAATGTGTAGATTTTTTCATAGCTTTGGTGTCACTCTGACAAAATTTGAATATCACTTATATCACTAAGGTATTACTCACCTCCGAACTCACATAATATGCCTGAGCATATTTTTTTACTTGGTTTACTATGGTGGGTATAAGATTGAAGTAGTTTGTTTTTGCTCCCTCTTACAGAATTTCCTTTCTGAAATACTAGCAGACTTTAAGATGTTCTTACATCATATTTACTGATTCTCCACTAAACTCTTAATCCTTAGCTATCCAATATGTAGATATGTGAAAGATATATATAAATTTGTTGTAAATTGGTTTATATTTTAAAATCAAAATTATTTATATAATGGAGAATAAGAAAAAAGAAAACCGAAAGAAGTGTCGAGAGTAGATACCCTATTTCCCAGTCTTAGCAGATACATTAGGGATCTGCAGAGAAATAGAACAGTTGAATCACACGCGCACATGTGCGCGCGCACACACATGCACACACGGAGAAAGAGAGAGAGAAAGAGATTTTATGAGCTTGAGGAATTGACTCACATGACTGTGGGAACCAGCAAGTCTGAAATTTTGGGGGCAGGATTGGGCAGACTGGAAATTTCAGCAGGAGTCATTGTTGCAGTCTTGAGTCTGAAGGCAGAATTCCTTCCTCTTCTCTGAACTTTAGCCTTTTATCTTAAGTCCTTCACCTGATTGAAAGAGGCCCATCCACATTATGGGGAGCAATCTGCTTTACTCAAACTCCATAGATTTAGGTGTTAACAACATATTAAAAAAACTTCACAGCATCTGGATTGGTGTTTGACTGGACAACTGGGTACCTACCATAGCCTACGCAACTTGAATTAACCACCTAAAAATTAATTATCACAGGTACCATATGACCCAGCAGTTTTTCTCCTGGATATTTACACTAGAGAAATAAGAACTTTCGTTCACACAACAGCCTATACATGAATGTTCATAGCAGCTTTATTTGTGGTAGCCCCAAACTGGAAATAACCTATATGTCTTTTAACAAGTGAATGGATAAACAACCTGTGGTATATCCATAAGGTGGAGTACTACTCAGTGGTAAAAAGGAGCAGGTCTTGATGCATGCAGCAGCTTAATTGGATCTCAAGATCCAATTATGTTGTGTTAAAAAAAAAATAAGCTAATCTGAAATGATTGCATATTCCTGAGGTGACAAAATTATAGAGATAGAGAACAGATTAATGACTGCCAGGATTTAGGGTTAGGGACAATAAAGGCTGTAAAGCGATAGCCTGAAGCAGCTTTGGGGTATTGATGGAGCAGTTCTGTGTGCTGATTGTAGTAGTAGTTACGTGAATCTATAATGCAATAAAATTTATAGAACAGCAGCCCATTTCTTCCTCTAAAGGAGTGAGTTCATGATGGAAAAACTTGCAGAATCCAAACAAGGCCTATGGTTAACGGAATTGTAACAATGCCAATTTTCTGTTCTTGATAATTGATACCATGGTTATACAAGATGATATCATTTAGGGAACCTGGGTGAAGAATGCCAGGGAACTTCCTATTTTTGTAACTTCTCTTGAGAGTCAAACGAATTCAAAATTTTGAGTTTTTTGAAAGGATGAAGGAAGAATTGAAAAATCTGTAGACATTAGATAAGTCACTGATAATGGCAAATAGGCAGGCAGGAGAAAGAATAAGTGATAGCACTGAAGCAGGACTGAACACTGGGGGGTGCAGGTCAGCGAGGGAAATGGCTTATCTGAGTCCCCAAAGTCCATTGTATCATTCTTATGCCTTTGCATCCTCATAGCTTAGCTCCCACGTATGAGTAAGAACAGACAGTATCATACGTATTTTTGAAAGATTACATGGACTTGCTATTGTCTGAATGTTTATGTCCCTCTGAAAATCATACATTGAAACATAATCTCTAAGATGATAGTATTAAGGAATAGAGCCTTTGCAGGGTGATTACGTCATGAGAGCAGAACCCTCATGAGTGGGATTAGAGCCCCTGTGACAGAGGCCTAAGACTCTGCTAAAAATACAGAGGAGTTGGCTGGACTTGGTAGCACACGCCTGTGGTTCTCAGGTAGCTGAGGCATGAGAATCGTTTGAGCCCAGGAAGCGGAGGTCGCAGTGAGCTGAGGTTGCGCCACTGCTCTCCAGCCTGGGCAACAGAGGGAGACTCTCTCGGAGAAAAAAGAAAGAGGCCTAAGAGAGCTACCTAGCCCTTCTTGCCCTTCTGCCACATGAGGACACAGAGAAGGCTCCATCTATGAGGAACAGGCGCTCACCAGACACCAAATCTGCTGGCACATTGATCTTTGACTTCCAAGCTAACAGAATTGTGAGCAATAAATTTCTATTATTTCTAAATTACCCATTCTAAGGTGTGGAACGGGTAATTTAGAAATGACTGAAGCAGCCCAAATGGACTTTGACAACACCATTCATGTATCACAAGCTTCACCTGTTTTAAAGCATAGTTACAAAATGGTGATTTAAAAAAAGAAAATGAGAATTGTCCTAATCTTGAATTGAATTTTGTTAGAAGATATGCTTATGAGCGTGTGATATTTGGGGAAGTGTATTCCAGGAAACAATTCTGCCTGTTTCCTTCTGATTGGAAGGTGCAACACCTGCTCATTCTTGTACATCACGAAAAGCACGAAGGTGAATAAAACATACACATTCTGTGATTCTACCTAAATATAAGCACTGTGCAATTTTATGTGTTCTTCTAATCATTTTTAAGGCATATAAATGCGTGTTGTTTGTTTTTGACTTTAGGCTGGAGGTGATAATTCTCTTACTTCCACTTCTCAATTTCTTTACTTATATTCTTATGCCTAAATATCATTTGCACATGGGAGACTGTGTAAAACAAAGCTTCATCATGGGGCATTAAGAAACACTCATCAGTTCATCTTCTTATGTTTGTCCCTATAAGACACTGAAGTAAGCAAGAATGTCCGCATTTAACGTTCATGGATGCTGCCACCCTCCGCTTTGTCCATCAGCAATGTTATATATCACATTCTGGAATTCCTCACTTCTTCGGTCAGACAGAGTGTTCCTGCTGCAGAGGAGGTTCTGATTAAATATGCGTGCTTAATGATGGAAGTGGTTTTCTGTGAGAACTCAGCAAAAATGAATAGGTCAGGAGTCGCGTAGGTTACTGCAAGGAAACAGAAACAGTGTTAAAGGGGACTGAATTAGCCAGGATGTCACACAAATCAGGATGGGGTCTGCAGCATCTGTAGCTCTTGTCCATTTTGAAATGGGGAAGGATCACTGATAGGTATTGGAACTGGACACTAGGCACCAGAGAACACTGTAGACTTTTCTTCATTATTCACGGTTGATTGAAATGATGAACAGAGCCACTGCTATATTCAAACCGTATTTGTTTGCTCAATTTGTGATTTCATTATTTGCACTTCTCTTTTCTGGGATGAAGGAATGAAGACTGTTCGTTTTCTTTCTAGTGTGGGTGTTTATTTGGCATTAGCAATTTATAATCCTGTACAGTGGGCATGACTGGTATTTTTTTGGCTCCCCAGCACCTTTTGAACACTCTTGGTATAATCTGGGGAATTTCCAACCTTACGAGAACCATCCTCCTTCAATAGAACTCAGAGAGCTAATCTGCGTTGCACCTAGGGCACAAGAATGTAACCTACATTCCACCAGCAAACCTAAGTTCTGTAATGAGCAATTTGAGGGGAGAGGCTCTGCTTAGATTCGAGGTTTGCTAGCCGGAGTGGCAGTAGTGGCATCTGGCTCTTGGGGGTGGTAGTGTTTACAGGGTTGAATTCTTGGTGCGGCTGAAAACAGTGACAGTCTTCTCATTAAGCCTGTTTTGTGCTGGGTTGGGCCTTGTTCCTAGAAGCATAGTAGCAAGCCTCATTCTTAATATCCTTTTAATAAACTCCTTTCCTGTATGATTACTCAGAACCAGCTGCTGTTGCTTACAACTACATAGGTAAAAGATCAGTTCTCAATTAGCACTGTGAAGCATCTCATTTGGTCTGACTGTGTTTTGGGTAAGGGCAGAGGACAGAGTCTGAGCTCAAAAGTTGAATGATGTCTTTTCTAGAATGAGACCTGAAAATGTAGGCCTATAAGTAAGGAGTGCAGAAGTTAAAAATAAGGGTTATATTAGAAATAGGAGCCCACCGTAGGAAACACTAACTCCAAGATGAGGTGACGATAGGATCAAAGTCAGTGAAGTGAATAGAATAATCAGACTCATGCTTGACTGACAAGTGGAAATCCGTGTAATTTTTGTCTTGGTATTAGAAAATTTTATATTTCAATACCATTATTTGATTCCTGCTTCCCTTTGTCCTATATTTCCAAGATTATAAATCTTAAAATAACTTCAAAGAATCAGATTCTTTGTTCACTGTGTACAGAATTAACTAAACAAAAATTATGTTTATTGTTTTTAGGATTAGGTGCTGCCATCCACAGTTCTATGTAGTTACTGTTAAAATAACAATGCTAATTTTCTAATTGTTTATAGACTGTATGCCCAAGAAAGCACTTAAAATTAAAAAATTCTTCCAAGAGTTGTGAACCTAAGAAATCATTATTCATATGTTCTTAGTTGAGTAGACTGATTCACATATTGAAAGATTCACTTACCCTTTATATAGAGAATTACGGGCCCAGTAATTTGGGAATATGGCAGTCGGGAAGCAGTGTCACTTTAATAACATGGCCCTACGTGCTGAGCGTCCGCGTCTTTCTTGAATCTCTTAAAGCCCTCTCCTAGATATACAGTTACATATGTAGTAAAGTTTCCTCTTTACTGTTTTATGTTAGACAACAAAGCTTCCATTTATCAAGGGTGGCTGAGTACAGTCATTGTGTAGGGTGCTTTACATCATTTGTCTTTAAGCCATGCATACCATACCTCTGTATAAAAAAAATAATAAACTAAGGTTCAAGAGGTTGCATGACTTGCTTCTGGCTATCCAGGTTTATTTTAAGTTGATATTTGAGAGACATTTTGGAACCTAAGGTGCTTTTCTTAGGAGTTTTAATAGTTACCTTTTCCCAACCTCATCCCAGAGTCTAAGTAGAACGGCCCTGTGGTGCAGCCTAGTTTATACCAACCCTCAACCTCTGGCCCAGCTCTGTGCCTTGATTTTTCACAGGCTTGTAGCAACTGGCAGTGACTAATGAAAATCACTTCATTTCATTGCCTGTTGGTGATGTAATTTCTCAGATTTGAGCTTTACTTTCTGTAGTTCTTATTCTTCATCCTTGGCCAAAACAGCAAATGAGTAAGAGAACGCTGTGGAAAATGTAAACCTTCTTTCAGTAGTTTCTCAAGAATTGCAGTTATCTCTCCCATTTTCTTTTAGGAAGGATAAATAAGTTAAGCCTTCCTTCTCGGATCGGGAGGTGCCAGGTCTGATTTGCAGTTACTCGAGAGGCCTTAATTTATTTGCATGCTGTAACTGTCAGTGAAGTACCTCATATTTTCCTGGGCTGTGTGCTTAAAGGTACGGAATGATTTGAATAAAGTGTAACGGGATATGTGAACAAAATTCAAACTGTTTTTGTGATAAAGGCATAGATTCTGAGCCAATGCCAGAGAAAAGAACCATATCAAACTTATTTCAACCCCATGGTACTAGTTTAGAACAAGTCATGTATTTAAATAAATCAGTGCCCCACCGGCATTCAAAGGGTCTGCTGCTGCACTTCCATAATGAATCACATACTCAAAGTCAGACATAAAAGGAATCATTGTAAAGAGTTTTTGACAGTTTAGGCCATAAAGAAGTCCTGATTTTGAAATTTTTCTTTCTTTACGCTCTTACAGTATTCCTGATTTCTGGGAAGTTTGGAAGGGGTGGGGTAAGAAAACAATGAACTCATCTAAGAGGTATAGGAGCCATAAAGAGAGGACAGTGGCCAGGCACAGTGGCCCATGCCAGTAATCCTAGCACCTTGTGAGGCCAAGGCGGGCAGATCACAAGGTCAGGAGTTCGAGACCAGCCTGGCCAATATGGTGAAACCTCGTCTCTACTAAAAATACAAAAATTAACCAGGCATGGTGGTGTACACCTATAGTCCCAGCTACTTGGGAGGCTGAGGCAGGGGACTTGCTTGAACCTGGGAGGTGGAGTTTGCTTTGCAGTGAGCCAAGATTGTATCACTGCACTCCAGCCCGGGCGACAGAGCAAGACTCCATCTCAAAAAAAAAAAAAAAAAAAAAGGGACGGTATCTAAATTAAGGTTTTAAGCCATTGTACATCTAGTAGCATAGATGTGTATGGGTGTGTGTATTATTTTGTGACAAATAACAGGCAAGCTGCTGTTGCTTCTGTGGTAAATGAATGGGGAAGGCAAACTGATGGGTGCTTACTCTCCCTATGCATTGCAATCAATATTAAGCTTCAATTGAGTCAACCAACTCATATGTTTCACCCAGAACTACAGTCTGGGATGAGAACAGAGAAATACAAGTTTGTATATGTAGCTGCTTAAGCAGTAGCCTATCACTTGGGAAGATTTTGCTCATTACAAAAGTTTGTTTTAATGAGTCCATATAGTACACAGAAATTTCCATAATTTACCAAATGATTTATAATCTAAGCTGAATCTGTATATCCTTTGAGATGATCTATTTAAATGAAGGAATAGCATAAGTTATGTTTAAGGTATAGGTCGTCAGTTAATTTAAGAACTAGGCATAAAAGTATTTATTAGGAGGGATAGTATTTGACTCAGAAATACTTTATTATGACAACCTAGAAGTGGCAGAGAAAGATAAAGTGATTTTAAAATGTATTTGGGGAAAAAAGCATCTACATCTACTCTCTCTGTCTCTCTGTCTCTCACTCTGTCTCTGTCTCTCTCTTTCTCTCTCTCTCTCTCACTCTCTCTCTGTCTCTCTTTCTTTCTCTCTTTCTTTCTTTTGGTAGAAACAGGATCTTGCCATGTTGTCCAGGCTGGTCTCGAACTCTGGGGCTTAAGCAGTCCTCCAGCCACAGCCTCCCAAAGTGTGGGGATTACAGGCGCAAGCCGCCATGCCCTCCTACATATAATTCTTGAGTACAGGCATACCTCCTTTTATTGCATTTTGTTTTATTTTGCTTTGTAGATATAGTAAGTTTTTTCATAAATTGAAGGTTTGTGTCAACTGTACTCCAAGGAAGTCTGTCAGCACTGTTTTTTTCCAACAGTTTGTGCCAACTTTGTGTCACTGTGTCACATTTTGGTATGTCTCGCAATTTTTCAGATTTTTTCACTATTTATATTGATCTGTGATCAGTGATCTTTGAGGTTACTATTATAATCATTTTGGGATGCCACGAACTATGCTCGCATGAGATGTTGAACTTAATTGATAAACGGTATGTGTTCTGACTCTTCCACCCACCAGCCATTCCTCTCTCTCTCTCTTTCTTTCTGTCTGTCTTTCTTCGGGCCTCCTTATTGCCTGACTCACAACAAAATTGACATTAGGGCAACAAATAACCCTACAAAGGCCTCTAAGTGTTCAAGTGAAGGGAAGAGCTGTATGTCTCTCACAGGCATGGTGGTTCATGCCCGTAGTGCCACCACCTTGAGAGGCCGAGGTGGGTGGATTCCTTGACCTCAAGGGTTCAAGACCAGCCTGGGCAACATGGTGAAACTCCATCTCTACAAAAAATACAAAAACATGAGCCAGGTTTGGTAGTACTTACCCATAGATCTCCTTACTAGGGAAGCTGAAGTGGGAGGATTGCTTCCACCCAGGGGCTGGAGGTTGAAGTGAGCCGAGATCACACCACTGCACTCCAGCCTGGGCGGCAGAGTAAGACCCTGTCTCTAGAAGTGATTAAGCTTAGTTAGGAAGGCGTGTCAAAAGCCAAGGCAGGCTGAAAGCTAGGTCTCTTATACTGTTGGTCGTGTTGTGAATGCAAAACGAAGTTTTTGAGGGAAATTAAAAGTGCTACTCCAGTGAACACACACATGATAGGAGAGTGAAACAGCCTTATTGCTGATGTGAAGATGTTTAGTGGTCTGGATAGAAGATCAAACCAACCACACATTCCCTTAAGCCAAAGTCTAGTCCAGAGCAAAGCCCTAACTCTCTTCAAGTCTGTGAAGGCTGAGAGAGATGAGGAAGCTGCAGAAGAAAAGTTTGAAGCTAACAGCAGTTGATTCATGAGGTTTAAGGAAAGGAGCCATCTCCATAGCATAAAAGTGCAGGGTGGAGCAGCAAATGCTGATCAAGAAATTGCAACAAGTTATCCAGATCTAACCACGACCATTCATTAAGCTGGCTATGCTAAACAACAGACTTTCAATATAGATGAAACAGCCTTCTACTGAGATAAGATGCCATCCTGGATTTTTGTTTAAATGACAACAAAGGATTTAGAATATTACATAAACTTAGGAAGACAGCAGCAGGGTTTGAGAGAATTGACTCCAGTTTGAATGGCAGTTCTGTTGTGAGTAAAATGCTCATGCTAAATCTTTTGCGAAAGGAAGAATCAACCAATACAGCAAACTTGATTGCTACCTTCCTTGAAGAAATTGCCACAGGCATCCCAACCTTCATCAGCCACCACCTTGATCAGGCAACAGCCATCAACACGGAGTCAAGACCCTTCCCCAGCAAAAAAAATTACGACTCCCTGAAGCTTCAGATGATCATTAGCATTTTGTAGCAATAAAGTATTTTAGAATCAAGGTATGTACATTTTTTCAGACATAATACTATTGCATACCTAATAGACCACAGCATAAAAATAACTTTTAGATGCACTGGGAAACCATACAATTTGTGTGACTCATTTGTTGTGCTATTTGCTTTATTGCACTTTTTCCTTTATTGCAGTAGTCTGGAACTGAACCTGCAGTATCTTCGAGGTATGCCTGTATTGAAGACGTTCAGAATTCTAGTAGAGAATGTTAATAAATATAGTAACAGACTGACTCGTCATGTGAAATAATTGTCTGGCTTACACTATAAATACTATGTTAGTGATGTTTAGGAATGTACCTACTATAGAATATACTGTTGTAAGAGCAGAAAAATAAGAATACCTTTTTAATAAAATATTAAGGTGTACTTATTTTACATTTTTACTTGTAGATGAGAATACATCTGATAATTTAGGGAATTTAGTGATTATGTAAAAGCATTTTGTTGCTGTTTTTTCCTTAGTAGGCATTTTTTAAAAAGACATGTTTTACGTTGTTGGCATCTTGGATTCTGGAAACTATAGTAATCTTCTTTTAAATAGACTTACCTAAAATGATACAAATGATAACAAATGGGAAGTTACTAGAACCTCTATCAGTGGTCAAAATACGAAGCCAGAGATATTAGTTACAGAGTACTGTGACATATTCAAGAATATTTCTTATCAATTGTGTTTCTCTCTTTTATGATTGAGTGATACTGCATCTAAAAATGGGGGAAGAAATTAATCTTCACTATCTAGACTTAAATGAAAATCTTGACAAGTTCCAACATACTTTTTTCTAAAAGAACTTTAGAAAAATAAATTGGTACTCTTGCAGGATATTACACAGAGCTCTGTTAATAGCCTGAGGAAGGTTTTCTGAAGATAATATTATTAACTTGGAACAATATTGCATCTTATTTGGTAAACAGAATGAAAAACCTACAAAGTCTATTGATATATGATATCAGTATGGGAGAAATTGATGGCATCAAGAGAATAAAAGAATCTTTGGAAATCAGCTGCGGAAGGTTTGGTCAAAAACATAACTATATGGTATGTTGAATTCTGTCATGTTTTACATAAAGAATTTGGACTTGGCACTGACCCAACAGGAAAAATAATCTGTTCAGCACACTTATTTTATGTCAAGGATATGTTGATCTTATAAGAGTTAACTTTACTTTGGGGGCATATAAATATTGAGAAATAATTCTTCTGTTGCACTGTGGAGAAATTCAGTGCAAATGGTTAGAAAAAGAGACCTCAGAAAAATTAAAAGAAGTTGAAATCGAAATCGTTTGATTTGGACAGAAGAATAAAAATATTAGGAGTTATAAGGAGAAGAGGCACAGCTGTTCTCTATTTCTGTGAAAACAGAGTAAGAATAAATGCATATTCATGAGAATGGAAGATACTCAGGTTGGTTATTGGAACAGTACCAGAAAGAGGAAGGAGCATCTTACATTGGAAATTTTGAATGCAATATATAATTGCATCTGATACAAACCATATATACTCATCTGATACGTGTGCATTGAATGTCTTCCACAGAAAAGTCTAATACTAAGTGTTGATTCCTGTTTGAACACAAGAAACTAAACCAGGGACTCGATAGAAGGTGTCCGTCATAGTTCTGTGACTTTTGTCAATGTAGTGAGCTAAGTGGGACTTCTTGAGAAATGGAAAATCGATTTTGTACCCTTTTAGTAGAGTTATACCAAGATGTTTAGATAGATAGATAGATAGATAGATAGATAGATACATACATACATACATACATACATAGATGTCATACTCTTTCAGTAGAGTAATATACCAAGATGTTTAGATAGATAGATAGACAGACAGATAGATAGACATGAATCAAATGGCTCTATAGAGTTAGTCACCCTTTGGTATCAATTAAGCTGACCCATATCTAAATGTCTTTTGAACATTCCTTAAGAAATATCAAGAGAAATAAAAGAAAGTAATGCAGCTCATATTTTCTTTGTCATTATTTACAGTGTATTATGTATACAGTGTAATGTCAGCCAACTTTAATTTCATAAGCTATTCATTGTGTTTAAACAGCACCTTTTTAAATTAAATATTTATGGCAGTCTTTGGGTAGAATACATTAAAATAGCAGACGGGGGTCATTTTAAACATTTCCTTGATTGAAGGCAAGGGACCCCCTTGTGAATTGATAGTCTGCTTTCAAAGAAAGTTCACAATGTCTGATAGTAACCCAAGGCAGCAAGAACTCCAGCAATTCCCAGCACTGTGGTTTCAAAAAGCAATGGATATAAAGAGTCTTCATGCTTCAGCACCTTCTACTTTGAAACTGTTAGCAAGGGCAGTGAAGAACGGTGAACAAAAACATTTACAGTTGTATTGCCTATTAATAATGCAATAGGCGTACACCTATTTTGCATTAATATTACTTTTTAATCGATTTTTAACCACAGTAACAAAAATAAGTGGAAAGTCAAACCTTTGACCGTGGTGGACAGGAAGATGTATCCTAGACTCTGGAATTCTCATTCTCACTTTTAAAAGATGTTTGGGAAATTATGTCCTAGGTTTCCTAAAACCGGAATGTGCTTTTTTGCTTTATAGTTTCTATTCACCTTGGTAACTAATAAGTCTGAATACAGGAGTAATGGTTATTTTTTCCCCCAAAGTAGTGTCTTCTCCTAGTTTAAACTTATAAACACTATACATTTTAATTATATTATTTTCTTTAATAGTTATCTTGACCTTGACAAGTGTCATTGAATGTAAAAATTATTCTATCAATTTTTATTAAAATCTTAGAAGATTATTAAGCTTTGTCATTTGACTTAATTTTCATTTGGTAATTGAGATGTTTCTTTCTTAAAGTCTTATTCTGTTTTTTCTAAACAAAAAGCTTGCATTTGATGTAAAAGGAAAATATTTTGTCTTTGAAAATCTTATTTAGCTTTAGCCAACTATTTCATTAATGTTTGGTGAGAGCTCTGATCGTTTCAAGCCAGGGAAATTACGACTCTTGTAGTATTTACGATACTTGCCAATCAGTAGTGACCATCCTCAGCTGATGGAGTGACAGTTTTACAATCACATAGAATGTTAAGGAGTCAAGGGGTTGGGGAAGGTGCCATGGGCAGGCTGGGAACATCGGAGTCTCTTTCAATTTATATTTTGCAAGTAATTTTTCGATAGTTCTTTAGGGGCATGTGAAGAAACTAATTTTCTAGTGGTAAAAGTTGTATACCTTTATTTAAAAAATGTTTTATTATGTGCACTGATTGTAATATCACATTTAAACACAGCCCGGGAGTTTTTCACAGATACACTTTCAAGGATCTGTGAATCACCTGAAATGTCAAACCAAATGTTGTATGTGGCTTGTTTTTGGAAGGGTATCTGTAGCTTCCATCACTATCAAAGGGGATCTCTAATCGCAAAACCTTGAGCTGGTCTGATCTAAGCTCTTTATTTTCCAGATGAAGAATCAGAGATCTGACAAAATCAAGTGACTAATTTAAAGTGAGGCAGTACTGAAAGAACTTCAATTAAAATAGTTTCTTCTACTGTAGATTGTCCCTGAGGTTTGCAATATTCTTCTTCTTCTTCTTCTTCTTTTTTTCATTTTGTTAGAGACAGGATCTTGCTATGTTGCCCAGGGTGGCCTTGAACTCCTAGCCTCAAACCATCCTCCCACCTTAAGCCTCCTGAGCTGCTGGGATTACAGGCATGAGCCACTGTGTCCAGCTCTCCAGTATTCTTTTATTAGTTAGATGTTAATACTCTGGAATTGAAAAAATTATGAACATGTTCCATACAGAAATCTATTCAATGTAAAATACTTATGAACTGGAGTCCTGGATTTGTAATATTTTGGCATATTGTTTTGAGTTCCATCTGAGCTTGAGGGTGATATCTATAAAGCCATCCAATATTAATTACATCTTTAAGTGAAAATACACTACCCGCCTCCCTCCATTTTAACCCTATACAATGGAAGGGTAGCCTTTCCTTCTTGCAGGAATTGTTAGACTAAATCCCGACAGCTCCAGACAGTATGGAAGGATCCCAGTAGATATGGAAAAGATCCCCACTCAAAGGGCCAAGCCTAGTTGGATAATTTCCCTGGGCAGATGGTGCCAAGAGGTGATTTAAGTGTATACAACCACTTGTCAGCTGGGTTTTCTTTGGACTATTCCAGATCTTCCCTGGGGAAGGGACACATATTTTTCCTGGTAATAAAGATTAACCTTGGGGGCAAGGATCGCTGTGCAGCACAACGTAGGAGAAAGTGGAAGGGAAAACCCAGGAAAGCAGAAGTGTTCCCCCACAGAGGCAGCGGTGGGAAAAGTGAGGTAGGAAAAGGCAGTAAGGCCGGATGTGGTGGCTCATGACTGTAACCCCAGCACTTTTGGAAGGCTGAGGCGGGCAGATCACCTGAGGTCAGGAGTCGCCTGACCAACATGCAGAAACCCATCTCTCCTAAAAATACAAAATTATCCGGGCGTGGTGGCGCACGCCTGTAATCCCAGCTACTTGGGAGGCTGAGGCAGGAGGATTGCTAGAACCCGGGAGGCGGAGGTTGCGGTGAGCCGAGATTGTGCCATTGCACTCCAGCCTGGCAGCAAGAGCGAAACTCCGTCTCAAAAAACAATGCAAAACAAAACCATAAGACAGGGGTGTTTGGACAAGGCACTCATTTATAAGAAAGGAATGATAGGTGATTGGATTTTTTTTTTGTTAAATCCATGCCTTATGTATTTGACGTTGCTAGCAATGACTTTTGCTTTACATTTGACCTTTATTTAACGTTCAAAAGTCTGAGATGTCGGTGGTGTTGCAGTTTTGTAACGGGCAGGTGTATTATTATCAGGATGCAGGCTGATTTATTCTTTTAATTTCAGTTTTGCTGGCTGACACCTCAAGATCTCCCAGCTCTCTGCCTCTAGGGTCAATGTGTGTTCTTCCCCACTGGCAACTGGGCTGCTGATAGCTCCTTTTAATTCCCATGCTGGACCCCCAAAAAATACAAGGAAAAAAGGCTCAGAGACTTAGCTCGTTATTTTTATGTTAAGATGTCGGCATCTGATTTCTGATTTTAGTGCTTGTGTAAATACTCGAAAACTGTTTGCTTTTTCCTTTTAATTTAAATTTGTCTTCATAAAGCTGGTTTCAAGAACATTCCTTTATCAAGTTGATCTGGATTTTCTGGGTCAAAAGTTTAAGTGACTTCTGGACTTCTTTCTTGACAGAAAGTACCAAGAAAAGCTGCATAAAAACAACAAATCTAATTTTAAAAACACTTAGTGAGTTAAAAAGCAGGCTCAAACCAAACTAATGAAAGCTATTTAAGAGAAGTCAGTTGAAGTGGTTTCCAGCATTTATTTCATTGTTTTTTCAACTTTGTTAACACCACGAACGTGAATTTGGGGAAAAAAAAAAATTAACTTGTTTTTGAACTCTATAAAAAGTATTTTTTTTCTTTTAATTAACTTTATTGTTTTTTAAAGCCCTGCATCAAGCTCTATTTCTGTGCTTGGGTAGTTCTCATTTGCAAATAGGGCAATTTCTGTATATAGGTCTGAACAGGCTATGCCACAATTATCCTTTTTATTGTAACTTTACTGTCAAAGAAGTAGTTTTCATCTCTAAATGGAAATTCCAGAGTAATTCAAATGCCTTAGTAAACATATTGTCATCTCCTAGTTCCAAAGGCAATGGCCACTGGTCCAGTAAGCAAAACCCATGTTGAGACCTGGAGTGGACCCTGCTCCCCTCATTGTTACTTTGGTATCTTTCATAATAATGACAATTGCTAGGATTTGTTTTTTACTAAGTGCCAGGGAGAGTGGGAAGTGCTTTATATGGATTATCTAATTTAATCTTTATATTAACTTTATGAGGTATAGGTATATGTTAATCTTACAGCCCAGGAAACCTAAGCTCAGAGACCAGTGATTAAGGCTGCCCTGGGTACCAAACTAGTAAACAGTTGAGCCGCAATTCTAACCCAGGCTGACTAAAGCTTAGCCTAACTGAATCACTGTTTTATACTGACATATGGGATGTACATTTATTGATACATATGAAATAGTTTTCTAGTTAGAATCCGTCTTTGAAGTCACTTGAGCTTGGAAAAGTTGCCACATACCATAATTAGCCTTGTGCCAGACACCAGGCCCTGTCCTGTGTTCTCTACTGGTAAATTTGCTGTCATTGAATGGTCACAATCCAGTGTCACCATACTGTTTTACAGTAAGACATAGGAGATATTAATGTCCTCGTGGTCATTGCCTGGTAAGAGGCAGATACAGGGGAGTTTCACTACTAGCAAAACTATTCTGCTGCTGCGGAGTAAGAACTACTTAAACAAGCTACAAGGGATTAAAGCGCAATTAAGTTCTTTCTAAAAATGTGTGGTGGTATTTGTCCCTGTGGCATGGGATTATCTTTAGAACACATTCTAAAAATGATTTACAACTCACAGTAATACTGGAAAAAAAAATTTTTTTAAACATTTATCCTTCCAAAAAGTTGAAACATTGAGGTAATTTCCTCCTTTCTGCCTCATCTGTTTCCTTCCTTCAGCAAACATTAATTGAGAACTTATGATGTGCTGTAGTCACTGCTGTTTGTACCTAAATGAATAAAGCACAAGTCCTCACCCAGAAGAACCTGAAAATGTTTTTCAGGCAACTGTCATCTAGTGCTTGCTCTGAAGTTTACAAATTAAGGAGTAGAAATTCAGAAACTCTTCAGTCGATTGATTTTACGGTATAGGTTATCTTCATATATTTAATACGCATCTCAAATGTCAAGTTCTTTCTCTCTGCATTAGTGCACACACATAACCATAAAATCTTGCCTTTATCTCTCCCAATTCTTTATTTCCTTCAACTATAGTGGTAAACCTATATATCATGGTGACACATTAATCATTTCCAAGCTATTTTTAAGAAAATGGAGTCTATATTCCTTTTGGGGATCAATAATTGGGACGAACGAAATAGTACTGTGAGAACAAAGTTTAAGGAGGGGAGTTTTAGTTTTTCTAAAAGTCTAAAATTGTTTTCTTTCTTGTTTTAAGGATTTTGATAACTAAATGGATTTCAGTTGTTCTTGTGTTCTCTTATGAACCCACCGAGTGTTTGTCAAAGTGGGAGTGTCAGGATTACTGGGGCACACGGACATCAGCTGGACCTACCTAATTAGCATCATGTCCACCCACATTCCCATTTGAAGTTGTAACATGCTTTATTGGCAATTCTAAAGCACAGTAGCACTTTACGCTCATTTCCCTATTGATTTTATTTATATTTAAGCATAAACAGAAGAAACTTTGGTTTGGGTAAAAAAGAAACTACAGAGGGATTCCTGCTGACTCAGGAGCGCTAAACCTCCTTAGGTTTCTGCTGAGTGGAGACAATGCCCTCTTTCCCAAGACCTGCTTTCCTAAACAGAAGGGAACTTGTACAAAGGTTCTGAACTAGCATGAGGCCATATCCCACCAACACCAAAATCCAGAGTCCTAAAAACTCCACATTTTTAGAGAATATTATTGCCCCGCTAACACCAAAAATGTTTCCCTAAAGAAAAATGAAGGGGAAGGTATTTTCTACTTAGTTCCAAAGAGAACCTTTTTTTCTGATGAAATCATATAATCCTCATAGAACCCTCCTAGGAGAACCCAGCAAACAATATTAATTTTTATTATATGCTTGCTATGGAGCCAAGGCCCCGTACTAGATGATTTTTGTGTTCTCAAATTTAATTGTGTTATTGTATATAGCAGTCTAATGAGATAGTTATTATTTATCCTGGGTCAATTAAGTAACTTGTCCAGACATTGAGTTAATCAGTCAAGGAGCCAGGAATCAAACCCTGGTTGGCGGAATTTCAAAACTGTCTTCTCAAGGAGGGGAAAAAATGGAATGTAGTGCTTCCCACTCTGATTCACAAAAATTCCATCTCAGGAAGCCACCATCAGCAGTGTAGCCTGAAGGAAAAGGACTTTCTTCAGCCATCCCAAAGAAAGAGAGTCACCTCTTTTCTGAATTTAAGTATTTACCTTACCCATGAGAAAACAATATCCTTTGCTTCAGGGCAACAAGATAATTGTTTTGATTTCAAAGTTCTTTCCTTCTGGCTCCTACAGGATTAGAATAAACAAAGGTGATGTTTATGTCAACAATGTTATTTAGCCAAATAGGTGGCACTGTCAGTGTGAGAGCTAGATGGTAGTTGACTCTAAGAAAGGGATGAGATAGTTATTAACTAAAAGGAGAGACTCAAAATTAAGAATGCTTCTGTAACTGTAACTTTAGCACATTTGCCTGAATGTTATAATGTATTCACTGTAAAGTCTAGAAGCCTTATAAATATATGACTGGCAGTTGCCTCAGGCAGAAATCTTTTACTGATGCAATGAGATAAAATTAATTAAGCTACGTGTAGACTGATGGATAATTAAATCCATGTGAAGCATTTTGTAACTAATTGCTATGTTCTAATCACAGACTGCTTTCTATTTGTCAAGGTAAGTGTATATAATTACACCATCCTTATTTTCTTTAATCTGAAATCATCCCAGTTGGGTGAATGTTTTTAAGCACCCTGAATCTTAGAATATTTGGTACACTTCTTGCATAAAAGTAATTTGCATATTTTGTAATTTAAGGACCTTTTATTATAGTAAAATAGCTTTTAGTGTCACCAACAATTCTGTGGTCAGTAGATATCTAGTCTAGGCTCGTTGTTCATTGTTCAATTTTTTTTTTTTAATCGTAAAAGTTATGTTATTTACTACTGCCAGTAACATTCAAGGCGTTATATGGGCTGTGGTCCTTATCACAGTAGTTAGAAAAGACCAAGGATTAGTAAAGGGATTAAAAATAGATTTTGATTGACACAGGTTGTAAAACAAACAGCGTTGAGGGCTGGAGAGTCTCAGGATGAGAGAGCAGTATGATTGAAGGCATGGCTGGATCTCTTTGACAGGTTATAGCTGGTAAGACAAGGGCATTTCTACAGTGAGGGGACTAGAGTGGATTTCATCTCTCGGTGGAAGTGCAAATGTGGATGTAGACATCCATTCAAAGTCAAGTTTTTAAATACAAGTTGCCCTGGCTGCTGTATGACACTAGACAGTGCTAGATGGATATAATATTCATTTTTGTGCTTTTAGTGTGGGTGTCCAGCACCTGAAGCTCACTCAGGTAATACTTACGTTACTTCCATGAATAACATGTAGACCAATAGGGAATGAAAGATCAATTTCTGCACGCTATGTTCATTTGTGGACTTCCCTTTCTCATTTTCTTAGTTGTGTAGTCTGTTTTGTGACCTTCAGGACATATTATAAAGTCACTGCATTAATTTAAAAAAAAAAAAGTGTTCTGGGTAGGCATGGTGGTTCATGCTGTAATCCCAGCACTTTGGGAGGCTGAACACTTGAGTCCAGGAGGTCAAGATCAGACATGGCAACATAGTGATACCTGATCTTTACAAAAACTGAAAAAAATTAGCTGGACATAGTGGGATGCCTCCATAGTCCCAGATACTCAAGAGGCTGAGACAGGAGGATACTTGAGCCTGGGAGGTCAAGGCTCTACAGTGAGCTATGATCATGCCACTGTACTCCAGCCTGTGCAAGAGAGAGAGAGACCTTGTCTTAAAGAAAAAAAAGAACTATATTTAATTCCACTTTATATATACTTTCTATTACATCAATGTTTCTCATCATTTTTTATTACTAATGACTTTTAATAGCCTTGCAATTTATAATGAACTTGTAAGTTTAGCCCTCTCTAAATGAAAATTATTATGGTAGGCATAGTTTTCTAAGGCTGAATTGTAATATATTTGTTTGGGAGCCAGATCCTTACCTCCTCATTCTTCTCATTTTTTGGTAAGCAATTAAAGTTGCCCTCTGTGGTGTGCAAAATTAGACTTTTTGTTTGTTTGTTTTTTTGTTTTTTGTTTTGGAGACACAGTTTTACTCTGTTGCCCAGGCAGGAGTACTGTGGTGCAGTCTTGGCTCACTGTAACCTCTGCCTTTAAGAGATTCTTGTGCCTCAAGCCTTGTGACTAGCTGGGCTTACAGATGCCTGCCACCACACCCAGCTGATTTTTGTACTCTTAGTAGAGACAGGGTTTTGCCATGTTGGCCAGGTAGGTCTTGAATTCCTGACCTCAAATGATCTGCCTGCCTTGGCCTCCCAAAGTGTGGGGATTATGGATATAAGTCAGCATGGCTGGCCAAAATTAGACTTTTTTAAAAGGTAGAAACAGGATCTTGCTACATTGCCCAGGCTGATCTCTAACTCCTGGTTCAACGATCCTCCAAACTTGGCCTCCCAAAGTGCTAAGATTATGGGCATATGGATTCCTCTTCTGCTCACTGCACACCAGACCAGCTTCCCCACACTCTTGGTGGAAGAGAATGTTGCCAGCTTTCCAGCCATCAGATTTTTTCTTTCCTCAGATACAAATGTTATGTTGATTTCTTCACACCACTGCACCTTGTTCCATAGCTTCTCCTTTGTGTTGGTGTAGATATATAATAATGAATAGAGATGTAATGTATTTTATTTTATCTAAGTTCAACACCTCAAAAATATAGAATAATTATTCTTTTCTAATGCCCTCTGACAATCTTATCTTCACATCTTTCTGTTTGTGGTTATACTGACCTATCTTATAAATTTATTTAACTTAAAACCTTTCTATATATTTTTAAAAAAATCTGTGTCACAGCTATCTCATCTTTTATATATATATATTCCTTGGGAAACTTCACATGGGGCTTGGTGACAACTACTTAATAAATAACCATTTGCTGATGACAATGGCAATACCGTGACATGTTTTATGAGGTGGTCTTTAAGTTTCTAATTGCAAATACAGCACAAAAAAATTACCTTTTTTGGTGAGGCTTCTTATTTAAAGAAAAATGTGTTCATTTGATGGTTCTTAAAAAATAGGTGATAATTTTTAGAAGCATCCTAACAGTAGCCACTTTAAATCAGGAAACTTTGACTCAGTGCTACTGAAAGATAGCCAGGGCACTTCTGTGTAGACTGATGGTCTTCAAAGGATTCTCCAGTAAGATTCTCCTTTTTTTTCCTATTAAAATGAACTAATGTCATTCTTTAGTCATTTTAAAGGGAAAATGAATTAAGTTAATGGATAGAATCATCTCAATTTTCTGTATTTCTCAGGAAACCTTTTCTTCCCATTTTGGTGGCTACTCTTCATTTGTGTGGATGTATAAAAGATGATGAACTAGTAGGAAACATTAACAGAAGCTCAAAGACATTATTATTTTTACAGTCTGTTTTTTTCTGTTGAATACATAATAGGCATTTTCTGATTGTGTACCTTCTACTCTAATGGGAATGAGCATTTATGTTTTGTTTTCTATATGAAATACTGTGAATACTTGAATACGTTCTCATGTTCTCTGCTCTGTAAGCAGATCTGAGAACTGCACCTGTAGGCTCCTTCTTTATTTCATGTTGTCATCTCAATATCCCTCCTCTTTTTCCTCCTTCCCCAATCCTTCATGCTTCCCTTTCTTCCTGTTTTCTTGTTAATTTATTCGTTCAGTCAATAAATGTCCATTAGATGCCTATATGTCCTCAGTCACTATTCACTGTTCTGTTACAAGAGTTAGTTCGGTGAACAAAACAGATGAAAATTTCAGTCTTACTGTAGCTTTCATTCTATTGGGGGTTGGGGTGGAGAGGCAATACACAAAAAACATAATTAGAAGTAAATTATATACATAGTATGTTAGAGATATTTGTCTCCATTTTTTTCAGTCTGTGTCTTCCTCCTGCTGCATTCACTGAGTAATTTCTCTCCACCGGTCACTGTTGGAGATCTTTAAAATAAACAATGAATGAAAGAGACCCTTTCTAGGACCTCAGCTTAATCCATAACCAACTGAAGCCACAGGAAATAACAAAAAAAGAACTGGGGAGTTAGAGAATACAGAATGAAAACGTATTTCACAAGAGTTTTGGGGTAGAATATTTAAGTGAACTCAAGTTTGAAATATCAAAATGGTTTTTCCTAGAAGAGATTTGGCAGCCTTAATAGAGGTAATAAAGCCTTTTAAAAACTTAACTAGCATACTTAGGAAAGATAACAAAATGATTTTGCTGTATTTGGCTGAGCTTGGGCCTGTGCAATTACTATAAGTACCCTATTTTCTTTTTAAATCCCTTAAGTAAATGCCACAGTAATATGTTGGCTGCAGAGGAGACAAAGGTGGAGAGTATTTCTCTGTTATGGTTTTGTGGAGGGGGATTGAGAGATGGTGTTTTTAACAAGTTAACATGAGTGCTTTGGTAATGATAATTCATTTTTCCCTAAACAAGAAAAGTTGTATAAGTCAGTCCTGGAAATGAGGAGCTTTTTAAACGATTTCTATTCCACTCAGGTATTGGTAAATAATTGGCAAATTACATATCTTACCTATTTTCTGTATTTGTTTCTTCATTTATAACTTGTAAGATAAACAGTGGTTTACAGTTGGAGGCAATTTGTAGATAGAAATGCTATTTGCAGTAAAAACTACTAAACATTTGTTTTAATCGAATTAAGGACTCAGAACTTTGAAGTATGGTTTTAAATACAATAGTCTCTTTCTATTTTGTAAACATTGTGAACTGTATAAAATGTTTATGTCCAAGATGACTTAAAGATAATACACAAAATGACTGTTGTATGGTTGCATTTGTGAATGCCACTTTTTAATTTATTAACTTTATATAATCTTTTGAATTTTAATAAAATATGGCAATACAATCAAATAAGAAATATTCATAAACGAAGTACAAAATCTTATATCTATCAGTCATATCGCTTAACTGTGAAGAATTTTCAGTTTCTTGATTAATTAGGAGAAAGTATAATTTATTAATATACTTCTGTTATATGAATTAAAATTCACGTTAATTCTTTCAGTTCTTCATTGTAGGCAGTTCTATACCTTAGAACAGCTCTACCAAGTAGAAATTCATGAGCCACGTGTCTAATTTTAAATGTTCTAGTAACCACATTAAAAAAGCAAAAAGATACAGGTTAACTTTATTTTAATCAGATACTTTAATTCATTATATCTGAAATACTAATTTCAGTTTGTAATCAGTTTCTTTTGGCGGGGGGCGAAAGATGGAGCCTTTCTCTGTTGCCCAGGCTGGAGTGCAAAGTGGCTCAGTGACAGCTCACAGCAGCCTTGAGCTCCTGGGTTGAGACTATCTGCCTGCCTCAGCCTCGCAAGTAACTAGAACTACAGGCACGTACCACTTTGCCCAGCTGATGTTTAAAAATTATTTAAAAATCGTAATAAGATACTTTACACTCATTTTTTCATACAAACTGGTTGAAATCAGATGTGTACTTTTACACTTAAAGCACATCTTAGTTCAAACTAACTGCATTTCAAGTGCTCAGCAACCGCATATGGCTTGTGGTTATATTGGATAGTACAGGTTTTATTACTCTTAATGCATCTCATGTTATTTACACATTGTTTTGGCTTTCTTCAATCATTTCTTATTTCTAATGCTACTAAAGCTGGCTTTTGAGATTTTGGTTCGTACTACTCATATCATAATTATAGGCAGCATTTTATAGGTCTTCTCCTTGAGTGACTACATTGGCGTTCAAAAGAATTATGTTGGAGTTCCTTCTTGGACATTAAGAGATTAATTCTAAACCGTGCTGTGCTGCTGCTTATTGTATTTCTTCGGGCAACTCTGTTAACCTTTCTGTCCCAGTCCATAAAGACTTTTGGCATTTCCAACTGGATAATTCTTATTTTTAAAAATTGTCTGTGTTTGTTATTCAAATACATTGATTAATTACGCTCATATTCATTGTGTTACTCATAGTGCCAAAAAAGGCTTATCTAATGGGATCGATTTTTAGTGAACCATGGGGATAGGCCTTGAAGACAGAGAGAAGTATCCTTAGCAGACTTTAGGGCACAGTTATTTAAATCTTACATCATATCTGGGTGCAAATTGGAGAGCCCTGAATTGGCGCTTTGGGGCAAAGAAAAGGTGAAATCAACAGAGTTGGTTGTTTTCCTCAGTGCCGGCAACCAAGTATGTTTTACCTTTTTATGAAAAGTTGAATTACTGGCGATGAGAAATTATCACTTTTTTTTTCCCATAAGGTAGTTATTTTAAAATGACATTCTGTTTTTCCCCTTCAGCTACAGGATAACTAACATACTATTTTAAAATACTGAATACTAGCTCTGTGTGTTAGCCTCACATAGCAGAATTTAATAATGATCATTGTACTTCATTAGCTTATAAGACCACTTCTGTTTAACACACATAGATTTCGCTTGTTGGTTTAGCTCCTTTTAAGTGTTTTATAAAGTACAAAAAAGATGGAATTTACCAAAATTACTACTTTGATTGATTGATGGTTGCTCTCAGTTTAAATATATACTCTTAACTTATCACAATCTACCTTCAGATAATATTTTACTACATCATTTATTGTATAAGAACCTTGTAATTGTGTATTTCCATTTTCTCTTTCTTCCTATCCTTTGTGCGATTGTCAGTTTGTTCCGTAAAGTTTAAACCCCACGATATATTACTGTTTTTGATTTAAACAATTATATGTATGTGTGTGTATATATATATATATATATATATATATATATATATATATATTGTTGTTGTTGTTTTTGGGTTTTTTTTGACACAGAGTTTCATCATTTTTGCCCAGGCTGGAGTGCAATGGCACGATCTTGGCTCACTGCAACCTCCGCCTCCCAGGTTCAAGTGATTCTTTTGCCTCAGCCTCCCAAGTAGCTGGGATTACAGGCATGTGCCACCATGCCCAGCTAATTTTGTATTTTCAGTAGAGATGGGGTTTCTTCATGTTGGTTAGGCTGGTCTCGAACTCCCGACCTTAGGTGACCTCAGGTAATCTGCCCACCTTGGCCTCCCAAAGTGCCGGGATTACAAGTGTGAGCCACCATGCCCAGCTAAACAATTATATTTTAAAGAAATAAAAAAATGATTAAAAAGTATATTTATATATACCCATCCATTTTCCATTTCTGGTCCAATTCTTTTCTTTGGGTATCATGTGGTGTTACTTTGTTTTTTTATCTAGTATTATTTCTGTCCTGTTTAAAGATCTTTATTCGTTGGAGTGGAGGTCTGCTGGTATTGAGTTCTCTCAGCTTTGCCTGAAAAGTCAACAAGAATCTAGGTTGACAGTTTTTCAGTCTTTTGAGGCTTTGTCTACATTACACTCTGGCTTGCATCGTTTCTGATTAGAAGTCGTCTGTCACTCTTTCCTTTGTTCTTGTATACAGTATTGCTTCTAGCCCCCAGTTGCTTTGAAGATTTTCTCCTTATTACCTTGTTTTTTTCATAGAAAAAAAAAAAAAGTAATTTGTTTGTGTACTTTGATGTGGCTTCTTTTGTTTATTCTGATGAATGTTGATTGAATTTATTGAATCTGTGGTTTATAGTTTTTGTCAAATTTGGGAAAATGTAGCCCTTATTTTAGGGAAACCTAATTACTCATGTGTTAGTCTGCTTGGTGTTGTTCTGTTCTGTTCATTTTTGTTATGAATGTTTTATTTCTCTTTGTTTCATTTAGGATAGTTTAAGTTACTAGGTCTTCAAGTTCATCTCTAGAAGTTCCGCTAGGATCTTTTCAAATATCTTCGTTTGTTTTCTTGTCATGCTCATATTTTTTTAAACGCATAGACCACATGCAAATAGCTGCTTTAATGTCCTTGTCTGATAATTCCATCAGCTTTGTCATTTCTGACTGTGTTGCTATTGACTGATTGTTTTTTCCTCATGGTCATAACTATGCCCAGCCAGGCACAATGAGGCATGCCTGTCATCCCAGGATGCAGAAGGCAGGAGGATTATAAGTGCAAGCCCACTATTTTGTAGTGCAACATAGTGAGATTCTGTCTCCAAATAAATAAATATCCATAGTCAATAATTTAGCCCACATCAGTACTCAGCCAGAGACTTGAAGGGAGCCCTCTTCTGATTTTTGGAGCTCTGTCTCTGTGTGCAGCCCTCTCCTCTGTAATTTTTAATCCTATCAGTTGCAACCTTCTAAACTTCAGCCTCTGTCTCTTCAACTTAGGAAGATCGTTGAGCTCTGTTTGTTTTCCTCTCTGTCTGTACAGTGGCCTGGAAAATGCCTCCAGGTAGTAATATGGAAACTCATATTGCTCATCTCCTTTGTTTCTCTCAAGAATCACATTCCTTCACTGCTGTTGTTCCTTGTCCGATGATTCTTGTCTCATATATTTTGTCATTTTTTCTAGTTATTTACACCAGTGAGTAATTTCTGTAACAGTTAATCCTTCATAAGTAGAAGTGGAAGCCCTCACAATATGTCCTTTTTGTGACAGTCTTGCTTTGTCGCCCAGCTGGAGTGCAGTGGCCTGATCTCTACTCACTGCAACCTCCACCTCCCAGTTCAAACGATTCTCCTGCCTCAGCCTCCCAAGTACCTGGGATTACAGGTGCACACAACCATGCCAAGTTAATTTTTGTATTTTTAGTAGAGACAGGGTTTCACCATGTTGGCCAGGCCGGTCTCGAACTCCTGACTTCAAGTTATCCACCCACCTCAGCCTCCCAGAGCTCTGGCATTATAAGCATGAGCCACTGCACTCAGCCTGTCCTTTTAATTATCGTTCGTTATCATCAATATGGTGAGAGTCAACCATATGACTCTGATATGTTGGTACTTACCATTTTGATTGGCATGGTTTTGATCAAGTTATAGAACTGGTTATTGAAATATATGTTATAATTGTATTACAATTATTATTATTTTTTTTTGAGACGAAATTTCGCTCTTGTTACCCAGGCTGAAGTGCGATGGCGTCATCTCAGTTCACCTCAACCTCTGCCTCTTGGGTTCAAGCAATTCTCCTGCCTCAGCCTCCCGAGTAGCTGGGACTACAGGCAAATGCCACCACGCCCACCTAATTTTTGCATTTTTTAGTAGAGACAGGGTTTCACCATGTTGACCAGGATGGTCTCTATCTCTTGACCTCGTGATCCACCCGCCTCGGCCTCCCAAAGTGCTGGGATTATAGGCGTGAGCCACTGCGCCTGGCCAAAATTATTTTTTATTAGTGTTACCTGCAAATGTTTGTAGTGATTTGTTCTTAGAAACTTTAAGTTGAAGAAGTAGCTGATTATTAAATTCTTGATAACTGGGATATCTATCAGACCTTCCTATCCTGACTGTTCTTCCTTTCCTGAGGGCTGAATCACTAGCTGCTTCTTAAAATGTTTAAACAATATTTCTTTGTCCTAGAATTGTACTTTTATCCTTTCATTCTGTAGAAACAGGGCATATGTGCACACACGTGCACACATGCACACTCCTTTTTACTTTTTAATTACTAGAGAACATAACTATCTTCTCATCTCTTACCTCCAAACTGTAAAAGGCACATGAGGCTGTTTTAACTAACCCCCTTTGAGTATCCCTAATCCAAAAATTCAAAATCCAAAATGCTCTGAAATCTAAAACTTTTTGAGTGCAAACATGGCACTCAAGGGAAATGCTCATTGGAGCATATTGGATTTTGGATTTTCAGATTAGAGATGCTTAGCTCGTAAGTATAAGACAAATTTTCCAAAATTTGAAAAAAAATCTGAAATTCAAAATCCCTCTGGTCCTAAGCACTTTAGATAGAGGATATTTACCTGTAGCTCAAAAGAATAAAGTGATCCAAATTATTGTATTTTTAATTATAGTTTCGATGTTTGTGGGTAGCAGGTTCTTGAGGGTGAGCCTATTTTTCCTTCCCTTTTCCTGCCTCATAGAGAAGGTTCTATTTCACATATTCTTAGTTGTCCTATCTTCTGAAGCCAAAGCAGTGGTTCAAACTTTAAGACCCTGAGTTTGTGGCAGGAATGGGTTTGTTGGCTGGGTTTCAATTTAAATAATGCTAAGTGGGAAGCTGAGGCCCAGTAGTAGTATTTAGGCTCTGCTGGATGGAAAGAAAGAAGAGAAGAGAAGAGATAAAAGACAGGCACCGCTTTCTTTCCCCCTAGGTGATACCAACGAAAAAGCATACATTGTTAGGAGTCTGAGTTCCTTTTATTTATTTCCGTTTACATTTATGAGTTTTGAGTATTTTGTTCAATTCTAATAGTAAATTTCCCCTCTGAAAAAGACTGAATGCAACTAATTTTGTTCAGAAAGACTGGGCAGTTACATTATCTGTTATTTTTTTCCTGTCCCTTCTTATACAGCATATCTAGAGTGATTTGAGAATTCTGAAACCGCATTCAGTGTTCGTGAGTGTTAAGTCAGAGAATATCTTAAAGTGAAGTTACCGAGAGCTTTCCCTGGCAAGTATAATATACATATTGCATATTTATTGGCTATAACAGTCCATAGCTTATCGACATGTCATCTTTGTTCTCTTAGCCCTGCCCTGTGAGCTTCAGCCCCTTTTAACAAATTTCATCAACACCGGCTCCCATTGTATAATTCTTTCTCACCACAAGCCCCTCCCTCACTTCATTCTAACCATACTGACCTCTTTGTGTTTCCCTGGGAACTGCAGGACTACTCATACTGTGTCTTTGCACTTATGTCCACTCTGCTTCAAGGGCTCTTCCTTCGTATAGCTGGTCTACATGGCTTACTACCTTGATTCATTCAGGTTTTGTGTCATTGTAAGTCTTCCTCAGCTATTCTGTTTGAAAAATAAGTGTCTTTTCCCAATCACTTTATGACTCATACCTTTCTTCTTGCTTTTAAATTTTTTATTAGCACTTATTTTTACTTGACAACGTGTTCTGTATCTCTTAAGTTTATTGTCTGTTTCACTTGAATAGTTTTCGTGTGGGTGGAGACCTTATCTCTAAGGGTTAGAACAGTGCCGGTACAGAGCAGGTGTTCAGCAATTACTTGCTAGGAGTCAATGAATGAATGAATGAACGATGTTTTATTTGTGTGAGGACACCTAAAGTATATATCTGATATACCTTCAAACTGAACATATAATCATATAATAGAACACAGAAAATTCTATTTGCTGTTTAAATGCAGATGGCCCTCCCCTTACGATAGGGTCACATCCCAATAAACCCATTGTAAGTTGAAAATATAAGTTGAAAATGCATTTAAAGGCCAGGCACATTGGCTCACACCTGTAATCCCAGCATTTTGAGAGGCCGAGGAGGGTGAATTTTTTGAACCCAGGAGTTTGAGATCAGCCTGGGCAACATGGTGAAACCCTGTCTCTACAAAAAATACAACAATTTCCCGGGCGTGGTGTCATGTGCTTAGAGTCCCAGCTACTCAGGAGGCTGAGGTAGGAGGATCATTTGAGTCCAGGAGGTCAAGGCTGCAGTGAGCCATTTTCACACCTCTGCAATGAAGCCTGGGTGACAGAGTGAGACCCTATCTTTAAAGAAAAAAAAGAGAAAAGAAAAGGCATTTAATACATGTAACCTACTGAACGTCATAGGTTAGCCTCGCTTACCTTAAATGTGCTCAGAACATTTATATTAGCCTATAGTTGGGCAAAATCATCTAATACAAAGCCTATTTTATAATATAATGTTGAATATCTCATGCAATTTGTGGAATACTGTATTGAAAATGAAAAATAGAATGCTTGTATGTTTACTTGAAATATGATTTCTACTGAATGTGTATCGCTTTTACACCATCATCAAGTTGAAAAATCCTAAGTTGAGCCATTGTAAGTTGGGCACCATCTGTACTTGAAAGATTAATTTATAAGTTTTAAAGACAAAATTTTCTAATTTTAATTACAGCATTTTGGTTCTATTTCACTGTACCTTGGGTGACGGGCAGTTGAAAAAAAGAAGCAAGGTCTTAACTCTGTTGCCCTGGCTCGAATGCAATGGTGCAATCATAGCTCACTGTAACCTTGACTCCTGGACTCTAGTGATCCTCCTGCCTCAGCCTCCCAGATAACTAGGACTAGGACTGCAGGTGCACACTATCGTGCCTAATTTTTTTAGATTTTGTAGAGATAGGGTCTTGTTCTGTTGCCCAGGTTGATCTTGAACACCTTGCCTCAGGGAATCCTCCTGCCTTGGCCTCCCAAAGAGCTGGGATTGCAGGAAAGAGCTGCTGTGCCTGGCCCATAGAGAAAGACCTTAGGACCAAAACATTAGTCATAATAATGCTGTCCTTTTAAAATCTAAGCTCTTCTTTGTTCTTCATTCTGTAATTGAGCTCAGTGACTGAAATAATGAAAAATTCTTTGCTTTTTTTATTTTTCTTTACCCTCTAAACTGTTCTGTAGCTCTTTGTTAGTCTTGAAATCTGGAGAAGTTTTATCACCGTTATCAACTGATAATTAATATTTTCTGAGAACGACAAACTGCATTGCAGGCATCTAATGATCTTTCCTCTTCCTCCTCCTTCGTGTCTCCATAATGTTTGGACTGCTAGCAGTTGACCCGTTGTGATTTTTAAAGACAGAATAACACCTCTCTCCACATCCTGCTGAAACACAAGAGGACCTGTTCAGAGACACTGCCGTCTCTTTCTCTCTAGGGGTATTAAAAATGCCCATATATGGAGCGTAACATCCTGTGGTATTAAGAAGATAAACTTAATCTGCTTCATTGAGGCTTATTGCAGATTTTAGAGACTGGGAGTCAAATGCCTTGTTTCCAGAAAGTGTATCATCTTTTTATGATGTTTAGTTTGTTTTGAACTTTCCATTATTTCCAGTTTCCTGCAGAAGTATGAAAATAAACAATATGCTTTCTGGTTATGACCTTTTGAAAGAAACAAACAAGTCGTTTTCATTTAGCAACAGCATTATCAATTTATGCCAATGATTTTTTTCTATAATCGGTATAATTACAGATGTCAGTATGGTCTGGAAATACCACCTCTTTGTTAACTCGTGTTATCAAGGCAGTAAAAAATAGTTTTAAAATTTGTTTTCTGGGCAATTGATCTGCCTGAACTTCTTTGTAACTAAAGAGAAAATCATACTTCTAAGCAAAATGCTGGTTTGTGTTCAGTTGCAGTGCTGGCCAGCTGTGGTTGAAGGGTAATAGGGAACTGTAAGCAAGACTGCTAATCTTGTCTTACAGTTAAGAGACTATGCAGGAAACTTTGCAACATTCAAGCTGCATTTCCATATTGTCCGTAGAATATTTGGTATTTCCTCATTGCCTAATACATAACCTCCTCCACTTTTGTTCACTCTCTCTGTATGTGTGTGTGTGTGTTTGTATATGTGTGTTTATATGTATGCATGTATATTTATGTGTCTGTGTAGGAGGAGGTGCTTTTCACATGTTAGCTGAAATATACTTAATCTGTGCATCTCTCTCTTTTTTTTTTACTGAACGTTAATTGATTAAACCAAAATTTACTGAGGCCTTGCTGTGTGCTAAGCATCATGATAGGTCCTAGACATATGTGTTTTAGATTGTTGAAGCTCTGCTTGGGAAATGTTTATGTTCTCTTGGGGAAGACAAACCAATAACTTTTCATTTCTTTTGAGACGGAGTTTCGCTCTTGTTGCCCAGACTGAAGTGCAATGGTGTGATCTTGGCTCACTGCAACTTCCATCTCCTGGGTTCAAGGGATTTTCTTGCCTCAGCCTCTCTAGTAGCTGGGATTACAGGCATATGCCACCACGCCCAGAGACGGGGTTTCTCCATGTTCATCAGGCTGGTCTTGAACTCCCAGCCTCAGGTGATCTGCCCGCCTCAGCCTCCCAAAGTGCTGGGATTACAGGCGTGAGCCATCGCGCCCAGCTCAACAAACCAATAAATATAACACACTGTATTAACAGAATTATGTACAAGAGGATTGGAAGCATAGGAGAAGAGCATGTAAATTCGTCTCAGTTGTCACAAAAGTTTCATGAAGAGGTATTTTTTTTTGAGACACAGTCTCACGCTGTCTCCCAAGCTGGAGTGCACTGGTGCGATCTCAGCTTACTGCAACACTGTGCATGGCTAATTTTTGTATTTTTAGTAGAGACAAGGTTTCACCATATTGGTCAAGCTAGTCTTGAACTCCTGACCTCAAGTGATCTGCCTACCTGGGCCTTCCAAAGTGCTGGGATGACAGGCATGAGCACTTGGCCTCAAAGAGGTATTTCTTATGCAAAAAAGGGTAGAAGTCATTTTAGGTAGAGGAAACAGCATGTGCTTAAAGCATAGGGGCCGTTGCTACAGTGACTTGCTCAGGGAACCAGGCTAGAGTGAAAGTGTTGCCCAAGGTTAGGTCTGCTAAGCGCAGTAATGGCCTTGTGATTACAGTGTTCCTGATTTAGAAGATACATGTGGATGTATTTGGAGGTGAAGATCCATAATGTCTGCAATTCTGAAATGCCTCAGAGGGAAATATACATGTGTTTGTATATGGAGAGAGAATGCTCACAAGTGTGGCCAAATGTCACTGAGTCCAGACAGAAGAGGTACAGGTGTTCATTGTACTTAGTCTTTAAACTTTTCTGTAAATTTACCATTGTTTAAAATTTTTAAATTACAGAATAAAAAACACTTCGATCACTAATACATTTCTTTAAGTGTGCAGAAGTGGTATTAACATATCATTAGGAGTTAGCTAATAATTATCTCTGTCTTTCATAATATTAAGTCCTTTATCTAAAAGAAAAACATAAAACCTATTTCTGTCCAATAATAAGATCAGAAGGGACTAAAGGGGTTATATTGTCTAATTTACTATTAGATGAATAGGCTAAATAGGCATCAGTTTGTATATACCACTGACTGCCCTTACCCAAGGTTTCATTTTCTGCAGTTTCATAGTCAAAAATGCTAAATGGAAAATTTCAGAAATAAGTAACTCATAGGTTGTCAGCTGCATGCTTTTCTGCGTAGTGAGATGACATCTTGCCCTGTCTACTCCATTCCTTCCAGAACATGCCTCATCCTTTGTCCAGCGTATCTATGCTGCGTGCACTACCCAGCCACGAGTCATTCAGTAGCCATCTTCTGATCAGATGAAACAAACATAGTATATATAGGGTTCAGTACTACCCCTGTTTCCTGCACCCACAGGGAGGGCAGGTCGTGGAACATATCCCCCAAGCTAAGGGGGAATTTTTTTTTTTGTGAGATGGAGTCTCACTCTGTTGCCTAGCACAATATCGGCTCATTGCAACCCCACTTCTGGGGCTCAAGCTATCCTCCCACCTCAGCCTCCCAAGTAGCTAGGACTATGGGCATGTGCCACCATGCCCGGCTAATTTTTATATTTTTTGTAGTGATGGGATATATATCTTATTGTTTAGGAGCATCTCCATTGAAGAAACATCCAGGACCTTTCCAGTGCTTAAGCAAAGGATCATAGTAATTTCTAAATATTTATTTTTTTGAGACGGAGTCTTGTTCCATTGCCCAGGCTGGAGTGCAGCGGTGCAAACTCAGCTCACTGCAACCTCCACCTCCCAAGTTCAAGCAATTCTCCTGTCTCAGCCTCCAGAGTAGCTGGGACTACAGGCACCCACCACCACGCCTGGCTAATTTTTTGTACTTTTAGTAGAGACGGAGTTTCATCATGTTAGCCAGGATGGTCTCGATCTCCTGACCTCCTGATCTGCCTACCTCAGCCTCCCAAAGTGCCGGAATTACAGGTGTGAGCCACGCCACCTGGCCTAATTTCTGAATTTTCTAAGATTACTTTTTAAGAAGAAAGAACCCCTAAAAATCCAATTAATATGCACTGTGACTCTTTAAACAGCAGGAAGTAAAAGTGGATAATTTAATGCCTATTACATAAACAATTAATATATGTTTAATCTGTATTCCTTAGTGGGAGAATGAAAGCTGGAATCAGATGGTGGAGAGGATAGAATTGAGAGGAAGAAGCAGAGGGTGGGAACGGAAAACAAAAGGCAGAGTGAGGGGCCGGGCGCGGTGGCTCACGCCTGTAATCCCAGCGCTTTGGGAGGCCGAGGTGGGCAGATCACCTGAGGTCAGAAGGTGGAGACCAGCCTGGCGCACATGGCAAAACCCCGTCTCTACTAAAAATACAAAACTGGCCGGGCGCGGAGGCTCACGCCTGTAATCCCAGCGCTTTGGGAGGCTGAGGTGGG
>NW_016107480.1:2745719-2753888 GCF_001604975.1 Cebus imitator | reverse complement strand
AAAAAAAAAAAAAAAAAAAGACGGAGATGGGAGAGTACACACTGGGTACTGTGAGGTACAGTTAGCAGATTTTCCAAGAAGTTTTAAATTCTGTGTAGTTGATGTAGGTTTCCCTGCCCTCCAGTGCTCTCTAACTGTTGATCCCCATAATCATTATTTACAGTCTTTATATGTTTGTTGTCCTTATTTTTAGAGACTACCGATCGTGGAAATTTTCCTCAATGATAAAGCAGGAACTGCTAGAGAAAAGCCACTTCTCTGACCAGATGAAATCAGTCTTCACCCGTATTTTAATTTATTACAATGACGCTCATACATAAAGTTATATGAGTCATCATCTTTTGAAATTGAATTTTGACAAACTTTGATTTTTCAAAGAGGATTTTCTTTGTGATGAGACTGTTTTATTGAGAACATTATCCTTCTTTACTATCAAACCTTTATGTCTTCTACTTTTTCTGTCTCCTGTCATCTCAAATTGCTGTGGAGCAGAGATGGGAATCTAGCTGTTGGGGCCCCTGTTTATTCAGGGAAAAATGGCTGTGTGTTTCAACTATATAGGCTGCTCTGTAATTGCTTGGGTAAGAGGAAAATGGAATCTAATAACCAAGCCTAAGGCGTTTTTCCTGTATAGTGCATTCATTCTTCCCAATATTTGCTTTCCCTTTTACCAAAATTAATGCATCAAAAGGATGGTGGACGATCTGATGAACATAATGTTCATTTAAAAAGTTGGGTAGACTGAACAATTTTTGGGAAAACGAACAAAAGTCAGGTAGATAAACGATTTTTGAAATAAGTACAATCTTCCCTTGGATGCCTTAAAAAACCCTAATTTTTATCTCCCACTTTTCTACCCCACCACTTTCTTTTTTTTGCATATATTTATTTTTACAGGCATGGGAGTTTTAATGGATATTCACTTCTCTTATCTTAGTTCTTCTGGCTGCATCTCTTTTTCATTTTCATGTGTTTATTTTCCTGACATATATTAATCCAATTCCAAGTTACAGTGCAGACTGGGACTGTCTTACTGTGGCTAACATTGTGTCCATTTTAAGCCAGCCCAGCAGGCCCTTCATTTTGGTCTAAGGCTGTGTTCTTGAAGACTGTCCCATTGTATCCCCACCACCAACAGGGATGGATGTGAAGTGTCCCAGACGTTAGTCAGTGCCCCCTTGCCAGCTGTTAAGTAATAGCAAGTTTAATAGTGAATCCATACCTGTGGTGAGCTGGAAGAGCAGCAGGACACACAGTAGGTAAGGGCCAAATTGAATTGAATACTCAATGTGCAAAGAAATATAGCTCATAACTGAAGTCCTTAAGGAATTAAGCTGATTTATGGACTTCTGTCCGTAAGTCTGGCCAATTAAGTGTGGAGATACGAGCGTGTGTCCCAATGTGTGTCCATTAGTGGCTACTGACGCCCTCAGGTGCTCTGGTGACTTAACAGCAAGCGTGGCCTGGCAGGAACCGCCCATGCTATGAGTAATCAGTAGACTTTCCAGGGAAAAGGATGTCAGGCTTGGGGATTCCACATTTAGCATCACTTTATATGAAACAACTTCCATACCCTATTTGAGGGGTCCATTCTCATTAGGATTAATGCTTGCAATACACCCTGACAAAAGCTGAACTTTCTCAAAGATCATCTTTGACACATTTTTGAATTGAATTGGCAAGGGAAAACTCTCCTAAAGTCCAAGAGTTTCACATTTTGCACATGCTCTTTCATTCCTTTGTGTTTTAAACCAGGTTGCTATTATATAGAGTATTTTAGCAGCCTTGATCTTGGAGACATCAAGACCATTATTCCTGTTGTTGCTGATTTAGTGTTACAGCTGCTTCCTCTTTATGTGATTTAATTTGAAGTTTCAGCCCACCAGGGGGCTATTGGTCCCCACCTATGCAGCTTTAAGAGCTGGCTGCTGTTTCTGCGTGGATGTTATTTCCATTCCTATTCACAGCGATTTTTCCCTTTCTATATTCATCTAGCAACAGCAAGGCACTGTTCCAGGAACCCGCTCTCTCTACATAAGGCATAACATGGAACCATTTGGATGGAAAAATTATAAATTAAAATTATTCTGTTCATTTTAAAATATTCATATTGTGTTGTTCAAATGCCAGTAACTGGAAAATCATGGATAATGTCCTGTTTTTATAACTTCTTTCAGAATGTTTTAAAATCTGTTTATGTTGTTACTTAGCAATCTCTTTTCCTGAAGTGGATTTTGTGATAAGATTTTTTTAAAAAAAAGATTGTACGAGTCCAGTGTCCGATGGCAGGTATAATATTAAAGATGATACCACTAATTTCAGTCCACGTTTTAAATAGAAAAAGATTTATTCCATGTACAGAGAATATTTACAAAATGATATGCCTCTAAAAATAGCCTATGGACATGCCAGACTATTTCTTTGGAGGATAAAGCTTTTTATTAAATGATTAAGTAAAGGTTTATTATTCCTGGAACTAGGTATTTAATTTAAACTATGAAAACCCACATATCCATAATACTACTGATTTTCAGATGCTAAAAATATCTTCAGCTTTTTAATGTATTGAGCTTTTTATTTAAAAAAAATCTTTTTAAGTGAGCTTTTTTTCTGTGTATTCTCTTCTCAATGCTAAGTTATTGATTCCTTAGGGAAACTACAATCTTATTTCTATCCTTATGTTTTCCATGTTGTGTGGGTGTGGAAGAGGATGTGCATGTCTCAAAAAGACAGGCAGGAAAAAGTGAAAATGTTTTTATGTGGTTTAGTTTTTTTTATAAAGTAATTATATTTCTTATGTTAAAGGAGAAAATAGTGATTGGAAATCTTTATGCTGTGTTTTTCTCTACCTCTTGGAACATATTAAGAGGAGTGAAGATCTTTATTTTGTGTTTTTTTGTTCTGTGAGCTTTAAGTCCACCTTCACATAAAAGCCTGTGTTTTATTTGTTGCCTCTCTTGGCTAGGAATATTTAATGTATTCTTGAAACGCTTCTGTTCTGTCAACTAAAGATAATTTAAAATTATAATTTTAAGACACTTTCTAGAAACTTATACTTTGGTTCAGGCTAAAGTCATCAGTTTGTGTGCCTGTGTGTGTGTGTTCTTCAGGAGCCACAAACCACTTGAGCGTGAGCAAATTTCACAGGCTCACTTCATTGTTTGTTTTAGCCTTGTTAATCATTTGGCCTTTTAAAACAGGCTGATCATGTCACTGAATATGGATTCAGAAAAGTTCTGTGTGCCATGAAAGCCTGAGTGGCCCTTGCTAACTCTGTTTTATTCATTTTAAATAACATGAGGGAAATCCCAAAGTATTTCCTCTTGATTTTTGAAGCAATATCATTGCAGGCTATGATATTTGAAGTCAGAATTCTTCATAACAACGACAAAAATACATATACATTTTTCTGAAGTCTGATTTATGGAAAATAGAATGCAAGCTGTCAGTAAACAGGTTTTCCAACACAAACACTCAGTGCGGGCAGCAACCAAGTTTTTTGGATGCAGCAATTAAATGAATACTATTTTTAATTGAATAACGAAGACAGACTAGAATAGTTGCTATGGGGAAAATGGGTACCTTATAATTAATAATATGTGAGTTAAACCTTAACTACACTTGACATTTTTCCTTAGGTTGGTGCCATACTGATTAATGAGTTAACTGCTTATAGCACTTATTCTGTGGAGTGACTGTTTCGGTCCCAGGGCTTAGACTGTTCAATAAAATAGGTATTCTCTGAGGTGGGACTGAGGCTTCCGTCTTGATCAAAGTGCTTTGGGGTAAGCACAGTTGAACTGATTGGCTGCGAATGTTAATCACTTCATAGGACACACTGATCATTTGCAGCATTGTTGTAACTCTCCGGTGTTCATAAAATGAACTTAATAACCCACTGGCACTGTGGGATAAGCTGCTTTTTCTCTGCAATTGAATACCCAGACTGCCTGAATCACAGTGTTGAGAAATACTGCATTAAAAAGAGTGAGCAGCTGTGTGATGAAGGAAACAGCTCCGCCACGGGTTTGTTAATTACCTCCTTTGCTTCGCAGAGGGTGTCTGTGAGATATGGCTGACCAGTGAAGACACGGGGGCTTATGGCAGAGATACTGGCACCAATCTCCCCGCACTTCTGTGGAAACTGGTTGAAGTGATTCCTGAGGGAGCAATGCTGAGGCTTGGCATGACAAATCCACCCTATATTTTAGAGCATCTGGAGGTAAGGAAAAGCACCGCATTTGCATGCTGACACAGACACTAACCAATCCAGACCGTGTGGCGGCCTCAGTATCCACGCATGAGCTTCATTTAAAAACTCCTTCCCTTTTTTTTTTTTTTTTCATATTTCCAAGAATGAATCAAGACTTCCAAATCCCCTTCCTTGGCAGCCAGCACTTTCTGCTTCCTCGCCATTAATTAACATTGCCCAGATTTTTTCAAGACCTGCCACCTTGTCACAGTTCTTTGTTTCTTGTTTGTAGTCCTTCCATCTTCCAGCACATCGATTGGCCTCACTTCCTCCATTTTGACCCCTTGTGTGATTCAGAACTGCTCATACGTGGCATTAATTTTGCAGCCCATAGTCGCTATTGTGTTATCCAAACTTCTCTCAGCCATATCAGAAACGGTACTGTGCCCGAAGCTTGAGGATGAACTTTGAATTTCATCCCTTCATCTGGAGATACATAGGGGTGAAGTGGACTGAAAGGGACACAGGGCAAGGTGCTCTTCCACGTGACTCGTACATGCATTACTGTGGCACCTGTATTCCCATTGTGATGCTCATCCCTGAATACGTGACATTTTCTTTCAGAGAGTTTCCTTCTTTGTTTTTCATTTATTGACATCATGGTAATCACTGTGGACCAAGGTGATTCTGAGATCCCTGATTCTGTTTTTGTACCTTTCCACAGACGGGGATGCTTACCCTTAAGTAGCTGTGTCAAGCTAGACAGAAATAGGCATATGTCCAGTTAACTGTGGTACCTGATGCCAAATGACACAGTAAATATGAGCAAAGAACATGGACAGGGGAGCAGTTGTATAAATGAGGAAGTACATGCTAGGATACATGATGATTATTTGAGAAATAAAATAATTACCTTAGTCCCATGGTCATGGACATAAAATCTGATTAGTGCTGTTCGAAAGTCATGTGTAAAGTATGGAAACAAGTCACTTTTATTTTCTATCAAGTATGTTCTTTGCAGTATGTTTGTGTAGAAAACGAACATCCTAAAAAGCTGAAAGCAACCCCATTTGCTGAAATTTAATGCAAATGCTAATGGATGGCTAAACATTTAAGGGATTACTTCGTTGATTTGATTTTAAGACCATACTTGTTGAGGTTTTCGTTGAACAGCCTCCTTAATATCAACAACCTATTTCAGAAATTGTGAAAACAGAGTTAATAATTTGATGGTTAATTATAAATATATAATGAGGGAGCTTAGCAATTTTAATTTTGTTATTTACATTTTTCTGGCTAGCTCCTTCTAGTAAAGATATATGGTTTATATGTTAAGTTTAGTACTTTAGAAAATGTGGGATGATTATGATTTGCTATTTAAAAATAAGTTGCAGGCATGTCAACTTTTACTTAACGCTTTGACTCAACGCTTGAAAAAGCAAAGTGATTCTCTGTAAAAAAAAATCAAATATGCTAAGAGCTTTGACAGTCTTGCTGTGTTTGCATAAATGGGAGACATACATCGTGAAGACCAGGAGACGCACTAGATGTGTGGTAGGTAGGAAGGGAACAGGCCCCATCAGTATAAGGTTTATGGTAACAGCCACTTTTTTTGGATTGGAAAAGATCTGATCAGGGATCCAGGGACCCACAATAGATAAAGAAGTTCAAGCAGGAGTAAACAGAGGGAAAAAGTTTCCTGTGTTGGCTCTGAGGTAACTAACCAAACACTCCTTGGAATAAATTCAGCATTTTAATTGATTACAAGATTGCAGCAGCTAATACTGCGTGTGTAGCAAATCCTGGTGCTCAGCGCCTGAAGTCGTGCCAGACTTCTTGACCTCTGAATAGATGCTCCAGGACAGCTTCTAAAAATCTACAAAAGATGTGAAATACAACTTCATACTTTACCTGGAAAACACCAGACGTTTAGTTCATAGATCGTAGTTGGAGTGACAACAGGTTCTGATTGTCATAACATTCCGTTTTTAAAATCCTTTGAGGTATTTGTCATGTTGGCCTTTCTTCCTACATTATCACTTTGGGGCAACAACCTTGTTATATCTGTCTCTGGATCTATCCCACTCAGTAGTGGCTCAATAAATGAATATGAGAATGAGCAAAGGAAGAGCTGGCCGGGCACAGTGGTCCAGGCCTATAATCCCGGCACTTTGGAAGGCCAACGGGTGGATCACTTGATGTCAGGAGTTCGAGACCAACCTGGCTGACATGGTGAAACTCTGTCTGTACTAAAAATACAAAAATTATCCAGGCATGGTGATGGGTGCCTATAATCCTAGCTACTCAGGAGGCTGAGGCAGAAGAATCGCTTGAGTCCAGGAGGTAGAGATTGCAGTGAGCCAAGATTGTGCCACTGCACTCCAGCCTGGGCAACAGAGCAAGACTGTCTCAAAAGAAAAAAGGAAGAGCCTTCTTCATAAAATAAACTGTAGAGCCTACACTGCAGTCTTGAACTTTGAAATCCTAACCTCTGGCCAGAAGAGGCAGCAAAGATGATGAAGTAAATGAGTTTCAAGGGTGAGAATTGTTCCCCACAGAAAGCCACCCACTCCTATGAACTTTATGTGCAGGAGGTGATCCAGGCTGTGATACCACACACAGGGAGAAAGCCATCCAAAAGAAACAGACAAAGGTATGCAAGAATCAAAGGTCTACACCATCTCGAAGTAAGAGCTTTTACTGGTCAAACTCTTCCTTTGTCACTTTGACCAGACCTTCACACCTTGCCGTTTCTTCTCATCCTCCTCTGCATGGCAGAGCCCAGAGCACTCAGGACTCCACAGGTACATCCTCATGTAACAGAAAAGGTGACTGAGCCCCAGAAGGCTTGCAAGGCTTCCCAGGGTCAAAAAGGGCAGTAGGGAAGGGAGCCTACGTCTGATGCTGCTCCTCAGTGCTTTGCACAGCAATACCTTGTAAATTTCTATTTTCCTCTCACTAGGCTTAGACCACTCTATAGAAATTACTTGATTTGTCTGATGGGTGCCGAACAGAGTCCTCCAATAAGAAAAAACCGAAGATAAACACAGAAAAAGTATAACAGCAAATGAAGGTGGTGACTTTCTTAACTGTAGCGATTGAAGGAATCCACTCTTGAAATAACTGCCCTGATGCTTTAATACCTTCAGGGCAAGGATTTCTTGAGAATTTTATAGGTAAACTCAGCCTTCTTGTGTTTTTGGAAGATGCTTGATGCAACAGACTTTAATTAGAGAGCACTTGACTGGGCTGTTTTCCTTTCTCTTCATTCTCTGTTCACTTCTTATTCACCTGACTCTCAGATGTTTTTTTAAAAAACCCTTTACCAACCTTTTTTTTTTTTTTTTTAAATGAACAGTTTAAAGAGAAAGTTAAATAAAGGAAAACACCAAGGTTTTTATCGTTATTTAAAAGTATGCTGAGGAAAGATACATCTGTTAAGAGTACATTTGATTCAATCTCCATAGGAATAGAGGATGCATATTACACTTAACACAGGATCACTTTTAAGGTTTCTTCAAGAGTCTAGCATTGTGTGTGGCACTTTATATAGTAAATGCTGAATACATGTGGAGTGAATAAAAGGAAGAGAAGGAGAAGTGTCTCTCTGGAACATCTGCAAACCTTATTTTAATATCACTGCTCTTAAAAAGCAATATAGGATTTATTTAAATTATTATATAGCTGACAAGAGATACCTCAAACATATAGATTGTGAGAAAAACACCCTGGAATTGAAGAAACATGTCTATGAGCTTATACAATCCTATAGTAAACTTGCATGTGATAATAGAATCAATAGATAAAACAGTAAACATGCTTTATGTCATCTTAAAGTCTTTATTGCCTAAATGATAAGAATAAGCCCTTTAGGACATTCAGGGTACTTAAGTTTTCTATTACATTCTTATTCCTTTGTTCCTTCAGTAGTACCCTTATGATGCCTTCCTCTCTCTCTCTATATATATATGTATATA
>NW_016107480.1:2737310-2745699 GCF_001604975.1 Cebus imitator | reverse complement strand
TTTTTTAGGACAGAGTCTCGCTCTGTCTCCCAGGCTGGAGTGTAGTGTCCTGATCTCAGCTCACTGCCACCTCCACCTCCCGGGTTCAAGCACCTCTCCTGCCTCAGCCTCCCAAGTAGCTGGGATTACAGGTATCCACCAACATGCCCACCTAATTTTTGTATTTTTAGTAAAGATGGGGTTCCACTATGTTAGCCAGGCTGGTCTTGAACTCCTGACCTCAGATGATCCACCCACCTCAGCCTTCCAAAGTGCTGGGATTACTCTGGAATGTCAGGCATTAGCCATCCCACCCAGCCTGAAATTTTTACATCATCTTTTTCTCATTATATACTTACCGTATGATGATGGTAGTAATGTGTTAGTCAGACATACTAATATTTGCTACTACATGTGTTGGCTAATATATTGCCCCTGTAGTGGCAAATAAGATGTATTTTCCCTGTGTTTGCTTTCCTATGGATATTGCTAATGTAATAACCCTCGCATATTCCTCTTTAATGAAGTCTGACCTTATAGAAAGTGAAGCAGTTTATGAATTTGATTACTCTTAAAACTACATTGCTTACTTTTGTCGTCCTAGTGATAGGTAGCCTACAGCTAAAATTCAGTCTGAAAATAAAACAACAAGGTGCCGTGAGACCAGTGATCGTGGCACAATGGCTCCTGCTGATGAGGCTCCAGAAATCACTGATAACTGATAAAATCAGTACAATTTATCATGCGCTTATCGTTTTCAAGAAACTGAGAGCTTTACTTGTGTGATCTCTTTTTCTTTTTACAACAGCCTAGCTATATAGATGTTATTATCCTCAGTTTTCTCTTCCCACTGTTTGAGGTGGGGTTTCACTTTGTTGCCTAGGCTGGAGCGCAGTGGTTACTCACAGGTGCGATCATCACACTCTGCAGCCTTGAACTCCCGGGCTCAAGTGATCCTCTTGCCTCAGCTGGGACTATAAGCGCACGCCACTGTGCCTGGCTATTATTTTTGTTTTGTTAATTGAGAAGCCATGGGTTAGAAAGCTTAAATAACCGGCTAAACCACATAGCCAGTTAGCCACTGAACTGATTTCTAGTCTATTCTAATTTGCACACGCTTTCTGCTGCACTGCATCTTCAGGGAAGCCTTCCCAAGCTCTTCCCACATGCTTTCTGTGCTTTGTAGCACCTCTGTTCAACAGGTGTCTGACTCTTTGGGCAGTCATCATGGTGCATCACGATTACTTATTTATGTGCAAATCCAACATGACCGTTACATCATAAGAGAGAGGTTGTATTACGCAACTTTGTATATCGGTGCCTGTGATCACACACACTTCATTCACTGAATAAATCTCTGTGGAATGATGTGATAGCTCAAAGTTGAGCTTATTAACCGTTCCTTGACTACATGCCTCACGTATTGAAGTCTGCTGAGCATCCAGTTTTGGAAGAGTTTGGGAATGGTTGTCATATATGTTTCTCACAAGTCACGCGTCTGTGAAGATGTACTGAACGGTTAGGGAAAATTCATCTAACAAGTGCGTTATGTTTACTTGCCCTGCTAAAATACCATAGTGACAGATAGTATCTTTAGGACTGTCTAGAACAAATGAGCTTATTATATGATTATTGAATTTGTAGATTATCTAGGCTCTTAACTTCTTTCTTCTCTTCCTGCTTCTTCCACTAGAGAGGAGAAATTAAAATCAGGCAGTTTGTCTTGGTTTTACTTTTGTGGATTGACTGTTAGGAAAAAGATATTATAGCTCTTGAGCAGTAAAGAAAATAGGAAGTATCTGGATTTTATGGATTTAAGACACATGCATGGATATGTTCATTGCAGCACTATGCGCAATAGCAAGGACATGGAATCAATTTAAATGCCCATCCACAGTAGACTGGGTAAAGAAAGTGTGGTACATATACACCATGGAATATTGTGCAGCCATAAAAAAGAACAAGGTCATGCCCTTTGCAGGAACGTAGATGGATTTAGAAGCCACTATCCTTATCAAACTAACTTAGGAACAGAAAACCCAATACCACATGCTCTCACTTAGAAGTGGGAGCTAAATAATGAGAACACATGGGCAGATAGAGGGGAACAGCAGATACTGGGGCCTACTTGAGGGAGATGGGGGAAGGAGGGAGATCGGGGGTGGAGGGAGAGGTTCAGAAAAAAAAAGTCAGGTACTATGCCTAGTACCTGGATGACTAAATAATCTGCACACCAAACCCCCAAGTCACAAATTTAGCTATAGAACAAACCTGCATATGTACCCCTGATCCTAAAATAAAAGTTAAAATGTTTAAAAAATTTGAACCAAGCCCTTTTGGATCTTCATGCCCTGCGTTCTGCCCACACAGACCCCCATCTCTATGACTTCCTGGAGAGTCACTTCCTAGATGAGGAAGTGAAACTTACCAAGGAAATGTGTGGACCACCTGACCAACCTCCTCAGGCTGGCCAGCCCACAGGCTGGGCTGGGCAAGTATCTCTTCGAAAGGCTCACTCTGAAGCACGACTAAGAGCCTGCTTAGCCCAGTGACTTCTGAAGGGGCCCTTGCAAAGTAACAGGGCTTCTGCCTAAACCTCTCCCTCCAGCTGGTAGGCAACTTTCTAACTACCTTAACAAGCCTTGGACCAAATGGAAATAAAGCTTTTTGAAGCAAAAAACAAACAAACAAAAAGTTATCCTGGTCCTCCCTCTATCATGAATAGTTTAAACTCACTTACCTCCCTTTAAGAGACTTGCATGTCGGCCAGGCCTGGCCGGGCCTGGTGGCTTATGCCTGTAATCCAAGCACTTTGGAGGGCAAGGTGGGTGGATCACCTGAGGTTGGGAGTTCAAGACCAGCCTGACCAACATGGTGAAACCTCATCTTTAAGAAAAAAAAAAAAAAGAGACTTGCATTTCTCAAAATTGTATGAGAATTTTAGTACATTACTTACAACTTGCACCAGAGAGGGCAAACTGATTAATCTTGATTGCAAGTGCTTATTAAGGAATATTCCTATGTTCAAATTATATATTTTAAAACATATTACTTTGTAAAATATCTCCAAAAAACGTTGACACTAATATGCACATTGATATTATGCTACATTTTATTTAGCTTGAATTAAAATATATAATATTGCTCAGGATTTACATTTAGTATATTTATGGTACATGTCATCATAAGGTTAATTACAAATAGTGATATTTAAATATCCCATCTGTTTTGGGTTTGGAAATCTTTTAATCACAATAACAAATCAGCTTCCTGCTACCCTAGATTTTTGTATGTTTACTTCGACTTCAATGACCTTATATTCTAACCTAATTATATATTTAGTGACATAATTTTATCTGGTGAAAGACAGTAGATACCTGTCAAGGACTTTTGTTGCATGGTAATTTATGAACATTAATAATATGTTTGCATTGGCCGAGTTTTAAAAAATGCCTCATAGTTTCAAAATAATAGCAAACTCGATGCATGCTATGCTTATGTTTCATCAAAGCAATACAGATTTTCCAAAACGAACTCAGCAGTTCAAGCTGTGTCTTTAAACATTTCTTTTCCTTAGGGTTTATACTTTCTAGAATAATAGAATAATATGTAAATATATTCTGCACGGTTGTATACAAAATCTTTTCTCCCCTTGATGAATAAAAAACATGCTGGATTATTTTCAGCAGGGAAATGGAAAGGAAACATTTTTACTTCAACCATCCACATATAGCTTTTGAGACACGTCAGTGTGTGGTTTGATCTCACTGTTGGCACTGTTTTTTGCCATTAATAATCATCAGTGCTCTAGTTGATTCTTATCCTGGCATTTGTGAATAAATGTTAAGAGGTCAGTGAAACATCAAAAACTGGAAACAGAAGTTTATGTCTTTCTGAATATTACAAGAGAGCAAACTTTTATCAAATAATAAAACAGCCCATATACATTTTTTTTTGTTGTTTATCAGGCTTCATTGGGAGCCTAATTCTGAGAGCTGGGAACATCCTCTATGGAAGCGAAGATGTGGATGAAAGGAATGTCCTTGTCTTGCTTGCTAATTGATCTAATACTGATAAAAGATGAAATTGAAATGCTTCTTCCCCTCAGCAAGATTATAGGCTGTACCTAACACCCTAACTCTTCACCTTCTCTGCTAGATCTGGGTTTGAGCATCAGGAGGCTTTAGTCATTCCCTTCCACTAAAAGCACTTGCATCTCTGCCCATACCTGGGTCTCAGCCTCTTTCTTCTGTGATACTCTCGCCTGCTCCCTTGTCCAGTCTTGAGCCCCTCCTTCCAGCCCTGCCTGAGAAGCCAAAGCTTTTGTTGATCTCAACCACTCCTCAGAAAAATTTACAAAGGTTGTTGCTTCCTACTACTGAGTCTTTGTTTGTAATGTTAAGTCTGGGTGAGTAAGCCTCATGATTACACGTAGACTGGAGGACCCCAAAATAAATGAACTTAAAAATAGACTTTATTTCAGAACAGATTGCACTTTGCTGCTGCTGAATATTATTTTATCCTTACTGTGTCAGGCATATTTTCTGGGGAAAATGAGTTATTTTGTGGGTACATGTTGAAAATAATGGATACCTCTCTCTTCCCAAGGAACACAAGAACGTGACTGGAAAATGCATTACTTAAAAATTCTGTTTATATGACCATCAATAATTTATTCAGGGACATATCTTGTGGGCTTACTGTGTTTCTCAGTTCCAGTGTCTATTTTATGAGGAAGCAGGTATGAGAGGCTAAACCTAGTGTGAGAATATAAACAGCCAAATCATTTATGGTTGTCCTGAGATGCTTTAATCCACATTGTGGTATAAACTTCTGAACTTCTCCAACTTCAACAAATTTGCAAGAATAAATTAGCCGCTTTAAAAAGTGAGCACATGATATGAACAGAAACTTTTCAAAAGATGACATGCATGCAGCCAACAAAATCACTGATCATTAGAGAAATGCAAATCAAAACCACAGCAGAATACCATCTCACACCAGTCAGAATGCTATTAATAAAAAGTGAAAAAATGACAGATGCTGGCGAGGGTGTGGGGAAAAAGGAATGCTTATACACTGTGGATGGGAGTGTAAATTAGTTCAATCATTGTGGAAGACAGTGTGGAGATTTCTCAAAGACCTAAAGACAGGAATACCATTTGTCCCAGGAATCTCATTATTGAGTACATAGCCAAAGGAATTAAATCATTCTGTTATTAAGTCACATGCATAGGTATGTTCATAGGAGCATGATTCACAATAGCAAAGACGCGGCATCAATTTAAATACTCATCAGTGATAGACTATATAAAGAAATGTGGTACATATACACCGTGGAATACTGTGCGACCATAAAAAAGAATGAGGTCATTTCCTTTGCAGAAACATGGATAGTACTGGAAGCCATTATCCTCAGCAAACTAACACAGCAACAGAAAACCGAATACCACAGGTTCTCACTTATGAATAGGAGCTGAATGATGAGAACATGTGAACACATGGTGGAGAATAACACACACTAGGGCCTATCCCTGGGGCCATGGCAGGGTGGGAACAGGGAGAGCATCGGGAAGAATAGCTAATGGATGCTAGGCTTAATATCTGGGTAATTATATAATCTGTACAATAAACTTCCATGTTACAAGTTTACTTATGTCTCAAGGCTCCACATGTACCCCTGAACTTAAATAGAAGTTAAAAACAAAACAACAAAACTTCTGAGCTTCTCAACCACCGCCATCATTTTTTTCCTCTTGCCATTGACCCAAGTTATTAAATATTGCTTATAAAATGCAGTGACACATGGATATTTGTTCCCAAAAGAGACGATAATTTTCCTGAGAGGAAAAGAACATAGGGATACAATAGTTGTCAAGATGATGAGTGAAAAGGCCTTAGCAAATCTTTTATAAAGAAACTAATGTTTGGCCCGGTTCAGTAGCCCATACCTGTAATTGCATCTATTTGGGAGGCCAAGGCAGGAGGATTGCTTGAGGTCAGGAGTTTGAGACCAGCCTGTGCAATACAGTGAGACCTGTCTACAAAAAGTTTTTTTAAATTAGCTGGGTATCATGGCACACGTCTATAGTCCCAGCTACTCAGGAAGCTGAGGCACGATCATCCCTTGGACCCAGGAATTCGAGACTGTGGTGAGCTATGATCATATAACTGCACTCTGGCCTGAATGACAGAGCGAGATCCTGTATCTTGAGAGGAGAAGAAAGAGAAGAGGAGAGGGGAGGGGAGGAGAGGGGAGGGGTATTATAATCGTAGTTGAATATCCATTCTGGGTCTTGTCTCTCTGTGTGTATATTTTTTGAGGAAACAATCTTTTAAAATAAATATAAAGACCTCTCTCACTCTAACATACTTGAAAAACCTGAGAATTTACATTTTCAACTATGACACACCTCTATTCCTACTTCTTCTTTTTGTATTCCAGTGTACATTTCCGTTTATATAGGAGGGCATTAAATACGTATATGGTTTAATTTACATCTTAAGAGGCATTTTACATTGCCAGTCCCCTGAATCCTTAATTTTACCTGGAATAGCTGAGAAGGCTTTCATGTCACCTGTCAAAATTAGTGTAGTTCAAATTCCATAATACGCCACCTGTGAGCTTTATCTTTCTCATTAATTTAGGAAGTCATTTATGCTCAAACCATGGAGAAAAGCTGCCTTTGACATTCCTTCAGAAGCACAGAGAATGGCTAACACATAAGGCAATCCACATAGTTTCTTTTACACTTTTCTGTTCTATGACGCTCTCTGTATTGACTTCTTTGCTCTAATGGCCTGTGAAAGGCTACCTTAGGCACTTGCTAATTCAGCACTTAATAAAATGAAATCCTTGTATTTTATATCAGGTAGGTAATGGAATTTTCAGGTGATTCATGGTGTAGAACAGAAACGTGGGTAATGAAGTTAATGGTTCATAGAACAGTTGAGGGACATTCTGCATATTTGTCAGAAAGCAAAGTCCATTTCCTTCGTCTGCTTCTGTTTATTTCCAAGGTACTCGATTGTTGCTTTTAGGTCTAATATATATCTGTTTTCTACATATTCCTGTACCTACCACAGAAACACTCCACTTGGAAATGTTAAGCTTTCAGAATTTAGGTTAAAAAATTCTTTAATATCATTTAACGGTAAATAATGATTATGTCCTAAGTTGGACATAATTATTATTATTGTAGACTCCTACTGCTGAGAACTCCTTTATATTTGCATGTGTTGTATTAGAACTATCAAATATCGTGTGCACAGCCCATGTTTAATAAGTCACTTTTAGGATCAGAGGATGCTGCATGTAGGCCAGAGAAAATCAACCTGATGGTTTAGCATAGTCCTGAAAACCCCCAATTGTCCAGTAGTTTGAGGAGGGAAATGGTTTCTTTTTATGGCATTGTATTATTGTTTTTAAAAACTGCTGCAGAAAGTTTGCTATCAATATAATATTGATTAGAGAAAATACTGTGGTTAAGTTTGTTTCTAATATACGGTCAAAAGGAAGTAGTCTTTATAGTTTAATATTAATTTTTTTTTTTTTGAGATGGAGTCTCACTCTGTTGTCAGGCTGGAGTGCAGTGGCCCGATCTCAGCTCACTGCAACCTCTGCCTCCCGAGTTCAAGCGATTCTCCTGCCTCAGTGTCCTGAGTAGCTGGGACTACAGGCGCACACCACCACGCTCAAGTAATTTTTGTATTTTTAATAGAGACGGGCTTTCACCATATTGGCTAGGATGGTCTGGATCTCTTGGCCTCATAATCTGCCCGCCTCAGCCTCCCAAAGTGGTGGGATTACAAGTGTGAGCCACTGCGCCCAGCCACGTTAAAATATTTTTTAAAGCATACTCTGTATCAGCATTTATTTTGCAATGTTATATGGAATATCAGCTTACATTCTGATCGGTTGAAATTTCAGACATGAATCTTCTAGTTAAGTGGCTCCACTATTTTCAGCCTTTGTTTTTCCTACCTCAACAGAACTCTTGTTCGTTTGTTGTTGTTGTTGTTTCTATATTCTTTCATTATTGCCTTTGTATTGGTTTAGCTGTTGTAACAAAGTCCCACAAACTGGGTATTGTGGGAACTCTGAGGGAGAAGCTGTTTTGTTCTTGTCCCCCAGCTTCTAGTGGTTTCTGGCAGTTCTTGGCATTCCTTGGCTTTTAGACATATCACTCCAATTTTTGTCTCAGTCTTCACCTGGCGTTCTTTTCTCTGTCCCTGTTTCCAAATGTCCTCCTGTTATACACAGTCATTGGATTAGGGTCCACCCTAATTCATTATGACCCCATTTTAACTTGATTATATCTATTAAGACACTATTTCTAAGTAATGTCACATTCACAGCTTCTGGAGGGTAGGACTTACATTCACATCTTTTTTTTTTTTTTTTTTTTTT
>NW_016107480.1:2731439-2737034 GCF_001604975.1 Cebus imitator | reverse complement strand
TTTTGTATTTTTAGTAGAGACGGGGTTTCACCATGTTGACCAGGATGGTCTCAATCTCTTGACCTCGTGGGGACACAGTTCAACCCATAATGGTCTCCTTTTGTAGTAAATAGAAATTCTTTAGTATGACACTTTAATTCCTTTGTTGTTTCTTTTACTGTATATTGTAAGTCATTTTTATAGTGGTTACTATGGGGATTACAATTAATACTCTATAGCAATCTAATTTGGATTAATATTAACTTAATTATAATAACATATGAAAACTTTGCTCCTATGTAGTTCCCTGCCCTCCCCACTTCTTTTTGTTGTTAGTGTCATAAACATTAAATCTTTATACAATGTATGCGCATTAGCACAGATTTGTAATTAGTGCTGTGTGCAGTTGTCTTTTAAATCAGATAAGATAAAAACAAGAGTTACAAACAAAAACCACAATTATACTGTCTTTTCTGTTTACATTTATTGTTACATTTACCGCTGCTCTTTATTTCTCCCTGTGGATTGGAGAGTCCTTTCATTTCAACCTGAAGGGTTCCATTTAGCATTTCTTCAAAGGCAGATTTGCTAACAACTAATTCCTCTTGGTTTTCATTTATCTGGGAATGACTTAATTTCTTCTTCATTTTTAAGAGCAGCTTCTCTGAATATAGAATTCCTGGTTGACAGTCTTTTTCTTTCAGCTTTTTATGTCATCCCACTGCCTCTCTCCTGCATGGTTTCTTTGGAGAGGTTAAAGAAACCTCTTACTAATGATCCCTTATTTATAATGCTGATCTCTTGCTGCTGTCAGAATTCTCTTTTTGTCTTTGACTTTCAACAGTTTGATTATGATGTATCTACGTGTAGATCTCTTTGAGTCTGTACTACCTAGAGTTTGTAGAGCTTTTAGGATGTGCTGATTAATGTTCTTTTTTGGGTTTTTTGGACAGGTTCTCACTCTGTTACCCAGGCTAGATTACAGTGGTGCAATCATGGCTCACTGCAGCCTCAACTTCCTGTGCTCAAGCAATTCTCTCATGTCAGCATCCCAAGCAGCTGGGGCTACAGGTGTGTGCCACCATACCCAACTAACTTTTGCATTTTTTATAGAGACAGAGTCTCACTGTTTTGTCTAGGTTGGTCTTGAACACCTGGGCTCAAGTGATCACTCCTACCTTTGCCTCCCAAAGTGCTGGGATTATAGGTGTGAGCCACTACGCCCAGCTGATTAGAGCTATTCTTCAAATTAGGGAGGTTTCAGCCACTATATGTTCAAATATTCTTTCTGTTCCTTTCTTTCCTCTCTTACTACTCCCCCATTATGTCTTTGTTGGTGTGCTTGATGGTATCCCATAGATTTCTAAAGCTCTGTTAATTTTTTCTTTCTGTTCCCCAGATCAAGTCATCTGAATTGACCTACCTATCTTCAAGTTTGCTGATTCTTTCTTCTGCTTGTTCAGATCTCTTGCAGAGCCCTTCCAGTAATTTTTAAATTTTAGTTCTTATACATTTCATATCAGAATTTCTATATGGTTCTTTTTCATTATTTCTGTCTTATTGGTACTCTGTTTGGTAAGACATCATTCACTTGCTTTTCCTTAATTCTTGAGACATGGTCTTAGTTTTTTAATCATATTTAAAATGCTGATTTAAAGTCCTTGTCCAGTACAGTCTTAATATCTGGGCTTTCTCGGGGATACTTTCTATTGTCTGCTTTTTTCCTGTGCACAAACTGTATTTTCTTGTTTATTTGGAGGGTTTTTTTATGGTTTATAATTTTTGATGTTGAAAACTGGACATATGAAATAATATAATGTGGCAGCTCCAGAATTCAGATTCTTTTCACTCCCTACAGTTTGTTGTTGTCATTTGTGACTTTTCTGAGCTGTAGTTCAAACCTTTGAACAATGCAGGACTTAGGGGTACCTCCTCAGTGCAGTCAAGAATCCATGTGTAACTTTCAACTCCTCCAAAACGTTACTAATAGCCTACTGCTTACTGTTGACTGAAAGCCTTACCAATAACATAAACAATCAATTAATACATACTTCATGTGTTATATGTATTATATAATGTATTCTTACAACAAAGTAAGCTAGATAAAAGAAAATGTTATTAAGAAAATCATAAGAGAAAATATATTTACTATTCATTAAGTGGAAGTGGAGCATCATAAAGGTCATCTTCCTCATTATCTTCACAATGAATAGGCTGAGGAGGAGGAAGAAGAGGAGCTGTTGATTTTACTGTCTCAGGGGTGGTAGAGGCAAAAGAATATCCACGTATAAGTGAACTTGTGCAGTACAAACCCGTGTTTCTAAGGGTCCACTATATTTCTGTAAAGTCTGTATTATTTGTCATGTGTGACTGGTGAAATCTCTACCCACTTAGCTTAATAGTCAGCTAATGATTGGACAGAGATTTCCTTACATTCCTGGAATGGAACCAGTAAGTCTCTCAGTTTTTGCAGAGAGGCCGGATTGTATATGTTGGAGCATGCTTGGAATGCTTTATCAGGTAGCTTATCACTCCATCTTTGCCTTTACTTCCTGTCTCTGCCAGGTATCAGGTTTAGCCAGAGATGAGAACTTAGCACCTTCTCAGGTATTCCGTGAGCATGTGTGCACAACCTAAACACACACAGCCCTATGCCTGCATGGAACCTTTTAGATTCTAGGGAATATGTCAGTGTTTTTCAGGCTTTGTGTGGATATCACATTCCCTGCCTTTGCTTTTTTTTTTTTTTTTTTTTTTTTTTTTTTTATTGTTTGTCCCAGCTGTTATCACAGCCTGAGGCAGCCCTGATGTTAAATAATTGCAGCTGATTATTTTTGACAAATACCTTTGGGCACATGACTGGTCTCACTGGGTAAGTGCCAGGTCAGGTTAAATAAGCAAGCTCTGTGAGTGGAACTTTCCCTGAAACCACTAGGGAGGTCAAATAATGATTGTTTTTCTGGGAATGGACCTTTGAAGAAGTTCCAACTCCATGATGTCCCCACAAGTGGCTTCCAGGCGGCTGGTTTTCACCGTGATTGAAGACTGTCAGTTTTCAAGGCTACCGTGGAGTTAGAAAGGGGGAGGCGAGATTAAGGTAGGCTAAACACACCACATAGCTCTGTGTTCTTACCAAAATTTGTTTATTTATTTTTTAATAAATACCACCCAAATTGCTGCAAACCTTTAGTTAAATTCCAGAGTTCTGAAAAAGCTGACTGACAATTTTTGACAGTGCCCTTACTGCTTTTATGAAGGAGAGGATTTTCAGAAGTCTTTACCCAACCATTCCTGCTAAGGTCACTAAAAATTATTTATGCTTGAAAACGGGCTGCCTTGTATCTATCAGGCCATCAATATGTGAAGTCAAATCAATTTCTTGCTTAATTTTTGTGCTCCATGTCAAAGGTGCCATCAGTCACTTAGGGTGCTGTCTTCCTTGTAAAGCTTTTGAGAAAGAACTCAGCGCCGTCAGCAGGTTATTGACAGCAAAAGGTCACTGTTAATTGAGTCATCATCACAGAAAGCATGGAGACTTACAGAATGAAATGTATACTTCTTTAGATACTTCTGGCTTTGGATACCACACAAGAAATAATATGGCATGGATAGACTGAATCTTGCCTATGATAGTTAATTGCTTCTCTCCATTTTCTTTTGTTTTGTTTTTGAGACAGCGTCTTGCTCTGTCGCCCAGGCTGGAGTGCAGTGGCGCAGGTCTCATCTCACTGCAACCTCCACCTCCCAGGTTCAAACGGTTCTCCTGCCTCAGCCTCCTGTGTAGCTGGGATTGCAGGTGCCCGCCACCATGCCCAGCTAACTTTCTGTTTTTTTAGTAGAGACAGGGTTTTGCCATGTTGGGCAGGCTGGTGTCAGATGATCCGGCCGCCTTGGCCTCCAAAGTGCTGGGATTATAGGAGTGAGCCACTGCACCCAGCCCTTCTCCCTTTTTAAAATTGATGCTTTTATTAAAAACCAAATCAAATGTTGTTTTGTTATTTCTATTCTATTAGATCAGCTGGGTTCCACAATTACGGTCTTTCATGTCAAAGCTGCTATTGGTCCAGATTCACTATTGATAGATGATGTCCCCTTCACTATGCCCTGTCCCATTCTCTGCATGGTCTTCCAAACGCTGTGCACATCAGTGATTAGACATTTGTTAATCAGAAAGATATTTGCTTTTGATGCTGCATTGCTAAATTTAAGAGTTAATCAAACTTGAAATTAATAGATATAAACTCTAGTATTTATAACAAATCGCTAGAAAAAATATTGATATTTCAGTGATAACCAATTTCAAAACTTAAAAAGAGTCCTTCTGCAATAACTTGTTTTACTGCCATGGAAGTAACAGGTTTTAGAATATATCAATTTATTATCAGTGTATTTGTTATATCTTTATTATTTTATTCTAGTATCCTTCAAACCAAATGGATCATTATTGTACTGAAGTGTTTACCGAAGTAGAAGATTTGAATCTGTGTCAGTGTTATCATTAATCTGGCAAATTAGTTGAACCTTGATGATTCCTTTCACATCTAAGTCTTCTGAAAAGGGAGCACCATTTTGAAAAGTTTAAGCTGAATGATGTAGATTTTAAATTTTCCATTTGCTCTCTAATTCTGGGCCTTCTAACATCTTTTTAAATTTATTGTACTTGATGTGTTTACTAGAGCTAAAAGAAATAGCATGTCAAAAAACTGTTGTTCCATTTTATTGTCTGATATTTGGTGTGAAATAATCATCTCAACACTTGCTTTAGCAGTGGCCTATCGTTTCTATAACCCTAAGTCACAGAGGCCTGACAAACCAAGGGCTTCTGTTTCTGTGGTGAGCCTAGGCACTCACTTGAACTGAGTCCTCCATTCAACACCTGAGAAAGAAACGTTCTTTTGGATACCATGGCCTTCCTCACTTGCGAGTGCTTTTCTTGCTGTAAATAATACAGTGTAAAGTGGAATTTACTGAAAATCATATCACAAGATCTCTCTATTGCCAAGGATGGATTGTTCTGCAGACTCTTCCTGTTCCACAGTAGTGGCCCTGTAGAGGGACTAGAGATTATGTTGGTGGCCGAGTTCACGAGGCCTCAGACACAACACCCTGACAGTCAATTATCAACCAGGCTTGAGACACTCTTAGCTCTTCCTTAGCCTTTGTATAAGTTTCTCAGAGCACCAGCTATTCTTCTTTTGGACACTCAGTTTTCTCAGTGGAAGCCTGTCAGTTTCTTTTTATGTTTCATCTTCCCAAAGTCCTTCAGATTTTTTGAAGAAAGTTTGAAACACAAAGCAGGATAAACAATTTATTTTCATTTCTCTTTTGCTCTCCCACCAGCCTAGCCCTCATTCCTGAGGGAATGAACCGCCCATCTCCGTTCATTCCCTCAGTTTCAGGCACATTTCCTGCTTGGAATGTGGGTCATCAGTGAATTAATCCATAGCTCTTGGAATTGTGTAGCTTACGGACCTCCCTTCTCTTGCTTGATTTTGGAACTCAGAGACCATGAAAGGAGAACTGAGCATTGTTGATTGTTTGCTGTCAGGGCCAGTCTTTGACCTGGTCCTGGATGTTTTGCTGATTTTTATGAAGCACTGGACAGATTTTTACATT
>NW_016107480.1:2716582-2731404 GCF_001604975.1 Cebus imitator | reverse complement strand
TTTGAGATAGAGTTTCTCCCTTCTCTCTTATTGCCCAGGTTGGGGTGTAGTGGCGTGATCTTGGCTCACCGCAACCACTGCCTTCCAGGGTCAAGTGATTCTCCTGCCTCAGCCTCCCGCGTAGCTGGGATTACAGGCTCTCGCCACCATGCCCGGCTAATTTTGTATTTTTAGTAGACATGGTTTCTCCATGTTGGTCAGGCTGGTCTTGAGCTCCCGACCTCAGGTGATCCACCCGCCTCGGCCTCCCAAAATGCTGGGATTATACAGGCATGAGCCACCATGCCTGACCTGGGTCATCATTTCTAACCAGCCCTGACTATAAACAATTTTTAAGAAACTGTTGTAGAAGATCTATAACTGTGCAGTATTACATAGAAAATGCTTACATGTAAGTCTTTATTAGTAAAATGTCTGTATCAGGGAAAACGTGAGAAGATATAACAAAGAGGCCCCAAAATATGGTGGCTTATAGCCTCTTACTTCCCTCTCCCACGGTCCACAGATGGGTGGTCCAAGATTCTCTAGAGAATTTGTGGTCTCCAGTGTGTGTCTTCCCTCTCCATGTCTCAGGTGGCTCTTCGTGGTCCTGCTGTCATGTTTGCATCCCAGCCCGCAGAAGTGGAAAAGGCAATGGAAAGATGTGCCCATTTCTGCTACTGGCCTGACCCAAAAGTAGCAGATCTCTTCTGCTTATGTTAAAGCCAAGCTTTTGGCTTCCCCAGAAGCCAAAATGTTATTTGGCCATCTCCAGCTTGGTGGACAGAGGTGTAGTTAAAATTTGGGGAACCTATTATTGAAGCAAGAGGAGAGAAAGGATATTAGGGCAACCCGCAGTCTGTGCCACAACTTCGCACTGGATAGGGAAAATGAAAGAACATTGTCTTTTGTCTCTTGATAATGATTAATATTTAGTTTTTCTGTGTTCTCAGGCTCACTTTAATATTTGAGAAATCAGAATTATGCTCTACAAATAATATATAACATTGATATAGTAAGGTTTCTATTTTTTCTTGGTTTTGTTTTCTCCTTGAAAGCCTATGATTACATTGATGGTGTGGTTTACTATCAGTTGCATCTTAGAAATAAAATATTTGGGCCAGGTGTGGTGGCTCATTCCTGTAATCCCAGCACTTTGGGAGTCCAAGGCTGATGGATTGCTTGAGCTCAGGAGTTCAAAACCATACTGGGCAACATAGCAAGACCCAGTCTCTGCAAAAAGAAATTTTCTTTTAAGTAGCTGGGCATGATTGTATGTTCTTGTAGTCCCCCTACTCAGGAGGCTGAGGCGAGAGAATCACTTGAGCCCAGGAGGCAGAGGCTGCAGTCAACTGAGATCTCAACACTGCACTCCAGCCTGCATGACAGACACGGATCCTGAGAAAGAAAGAGAGAAAAAGGAGAGGGAGGGAGAGAGGAAAGGGGAGAGAGGGGGAGGGAAGGGGAGAGAGGGGGAGGGGAGGGGAGAGAGGGGGAGGGGGGAAGGAGGGAGGGAGGGGAGGAGGGGGGAGGGAGGGAGGGAGGGATAAATAAATTTGGACCATGGCTCCAAAACAAGAAGACAAGACGACTATTTTTAGCAGTATGTTAATATACATATTTATCTTATGTTCCTGTATCTACTTCAGAGTTTCCGTTTGTTTGTAATCAAAACTAATTGGGAGGAAAACTGCCAACTTGGAGACAGATCTGCTGGTCATCCAGCTAACCACGAGCCGCTGACTAACCAGTTCATCTCTGTTGTCTCCAGGTGGTAGATATCCCTGCCTTGTAGATATCATTGCTGCAATTACTCAGATTCAGTTTATGTTCCAAATTGCCTAACTTCACATCTAGACTGTGCTTTTCTTCTGCTTTCATTTTCAAACATTTTGCTTTATATTTAGTAGTCCCTTTTTTTGGGAAACTATGTCTATGATATGTCCTGAAACATAATTGATGTTGCTAATCATTCTATTTGATTTTACTACATTAGGCAACTACATATATGGTGCAGATGTTCCGTGAATATGTTTATTGTATGCTGCATCCAGTCTGTTTGCATACATAACATCTGTTCAGTAACATCAGGGCATTTTTTTTCTCTAAGGTGTGTGACTATGAAGTGATATTTAAGCAACACGTATTGTTTTCAAAGTAAAAATAGTCTCTTTGACTTAGTTATTTCACGAAATGGTTCCTGATTCTACAGATCTTCGGTTATACGTTTGAAAAGAAAATGGCTAAGCATGGATGAAATGAATGCTTCCCATGGATGTTAATAATTTTAAGATACAAATCTTTCAAAGAATATTTGACTGAAAGCCAAAATATCTAAGGGGATTTAATTTACTTTTTGATTTCTTCTCTAAAGGGCCAGGATTCTTGGCGTTGCCGTACTTTATGGCGCTCTGACTAGGTTATTATCACTCACAGCCTGTTGTTTTCATTCGGGTTCGCCTTTGATGTAATGTATTTTTTGGGTTTTGACGAATGTTAAACGGCATGTATCCACCGTTATGGTATCGTACTGAATAGATTCACTGCTCTAAACCCCCCTTGTTCCACCTATTACCCCTCCCTTCTGTCTGGCCCCAGACAACCGCTGCTCTTCTTAGTGGCTCCATAGTTTCACCTTTTCCAGAATGTCATCTAATTGGAATCACACCCTTTCCAGATAAGCTTCCTTCTTTTGGTCATGTCATTTAAGGTTCTTCTATGTCTTTTCCTGGCCTTAGAACTCATTTATTTTAGTGCTGAATAATAGTCCACTGTCTGAATGTATCACAGCTTATCACTGTAGCAGAATTTTTATTTTGAAGACATTTCTGGTTAAGTGTTATTAAAATTACTCTTTCTTAAGTAAAGTGATGTTTACAAAGGAGGTAAATACTATAAAACAAGAAACACTTTCTGAAATTGAAATCTGCCACTGGAATTAGAATACCTGAATTCATCTGTTCCTTCATTCACTATGACTAGAATGTGGCTCCTGACTTTCATCTAGATGCCATGCTTTGCCAACCACTGTCTCCTCCCCAATTTTTTAAAATTTTTTTATTGTGGTATAATATGAATACCATAAAGTGCAATGATCTTAAGTACACAATGAGCCTTTATTAATGTGACCTTGGATGTGACTATCACCTGATCAAGAAATAGAACATTTCTAGAATCTCATGTGATTTTCTCATGCTCCTTCCCAGTTCACACATCCAAGAGACCTCCATTCTGAATTGGAAAATTTTGTCACTGTTAATTTTGCTTGTTCTTGAATTTCATGTAAATTGATTCATACAGTATATACTCTTTTGAATTTGATTTATTTGGCCCAACAGAATGTCCATGAGCATCATTGGTGCTGTTGCAAATTTCAATAATCTGTTTTTATTTTATTGTTGTAAAGTGTTCTTTTATAAATACATCACATTTCACCCATTCTCCTGTTAAATATTAGATTAATTTTCAGATTTCAACTATTGTGAGTAAAGCTTCTGAGAACATTCTGTACGTATCTTTTGGTAAACATCTACAGTCATTTCTCTTGAGTATTCCTGAGTGGAATATTCAATTGCTGGGCCACAAGGTGGACATATGTTTGGCTTTAATAAAATTGCCCATCATGTATAAAAGTTGCTGCTATCCTATGAAATAGATTTTTATTGAGAAGCAGTAAATATCCGTAAACAAATGACCTAATGTAATTAATATTCCTCTTGAAAAAGGGACATATTTGGGATTTGTTGTGGATTTTCTTTTTCCATGAGTAGTGAACATAAGGCTTATTCAAGAGATTAGAGTAATTCAGAATATAGAGATTGTATTTATGTTAGATATATGATGGCAGATTAAGTAATTGGGCCACATGTTCTATTAGAATACACTTTAGTACTGTTTAGTTAAATTGATAACAAAAGGCACATATTGTATATAAGGAGGGTATTCTGAAAATACGAAGACCTTGTGTCTAACTCTCATTTTAGCACTGTATAACCATGTGAACTTAGGCAAATTATATAACTCCTTTAGATCTCTGCCTTTGGAAGTAGAAGTGATGAAAGAAGACTTTGGTCTGTATGATTTCCTAGGTTCTTTCTAGTTTCCTCATTCTGTGATTTTTTAAAAAAATAATTCATATAGGCTGGGTGTGGTGGCTCATGCTTATAATCCCAGCAATTTGGGAGGCGAGGGTGGTCAGATCACTTGAGCTCAGGAGTTTGAGATCAGCCTGAGCAACACGGTGAAAACCCATCTCTACAAAAAATTTAAAAAAAATTAACCAGGTGTGGTGATACGCATGTGTAGTTCCAGGTACTCTGAAGGTTGAGGCAGGCGGATCACTTGAGCCCAAGAGGCGGAGAGGCTGCAGTGAGCTGGAATTGCTCCACTGCACGCCAACCTGGACAAAAGAGTAAGACTCTGTCTCAAAATAATAATGATAATCATAATTATTATTATTCATTTAAAGTTAGTTAATATTTGGTGTTCTGAACATCTAATTAATGAATTAATCTAATTTATTATGTTTCACTGACTTAAGGAAGCGAAAATAAGCAGTCATAGACTCAAAGTCATGGGACTGAGTCTAAAATGTTATACTACTCAAATTTTGGTATAGGGATTACTAAACTAAAATTGCATGCATTTTATATGAAATATTAAAAACTTTGCTGGCAACTTCTTTGGTTTTGTAATGTATCACAGATGTGCCTACCCAGCTACTATGTAGTCAGAATCCTAAAGGGCATTCCACATAAAATGTTGCAGAGGTTCAACTTTCGAGGGTTTTGTAAAGTCAGCTTCAAACATATTCAGCCAATGAGTAGCTCTTCAGATCCTACACTGATTCAGAGCTTCACATGTGGCAAGTGTTTTTCTTAAAGTTATTAGTAAGTGCCCACAGTGTAGGAAAAAGGGCAATCAGCTGTTTCTGTTATGATTAAAGGTAGACATTTCCTTCACAGTCTGACCATTTCAAAATTTGGGTCTTTTATTACATCCAGATGAGACTGAAGGAGGCTATTTGATACCTCTGCTTACTGTAGAAATATATAATTATGTCTAATAATGCAAAATACTATGTGAAAAATATAAACAGGAAACAGATGTTAGGTAAGACGCACAGATTCTATCAAATTGAGCTGTATTTGAGATGCAATAAACATGAGCTATATTTGAGACTAACGGGTTTTCATACTCTCTTTGGACTACAAGCTAATAATTTTATCACGAAGTGATGAAATGCAGTATACTTTCTTTGAAGTGGCCTGTAGGAATTTCTCAGGTTGCACATTTTAATTTTCAGTGAAATATTAAAATGAAATTAATCATCATGCTATAAATTGTAACATGAATGGTAGAATGGCTAGGAGATGGCTGGTGAATATGGAATTCTTTTGTTGTTGTTGAGGATACAGAGTTTTTGTTTATTGGGGCACTAGCATAGTGTTATTAGTGCACTCTTCCACTGATTTGCCTCATTATGTGACCTCCTTGCATCTTATTTATCTTAAAACGGATTTTAATTTTAGGCTCCTATAATTTAGTCATATTCATAATTAGTCTTTCATAATTGCAAATGATAAAAAAATCATTTTTGGTTAACTGGTCATTAAAAAATTCTCCTGTATAAAAATAAGAGTGTAATCTTCAAGTTTAAAAGGCAGAAATTTAAGTATAAACAATCTAGAGTGAGGTTTCCCTAGTGCCATATGCCAGGTCGTTGAAAAAGTCAAAATGAAAATTATGTGTCTGTGTATATTGAATCTATGGTTTGTTTCACTGGAGCACATTGACTCTTGGTCAATTCAACAAAAAGTTACCAAACATTTTTTATATATGAGGTGGAGGGGAGATTATTGGGGAGGGATGCTAAACAATTAATAATGTACAATGTGGTAATTGCCTGATAAAGACACGATACACTCTAAATGAGAAGAGGAAATAAATGATTAATACTTTGGGTACATTGGGAAACAGGAGGAAGTGATAATTAAATCATTTTAGTAGGCAGGGTTGGCTTAGAGGTGAGCAATCGTGTTCTAGTTTGAGGGTAAATTTGAACAAAGGTGAAAAGCCTGGAGCATGTTCTGGGAAAAGCAGTAGGTCCACTTTCAATAGGAACAGGTTTCCTCGGGTTGGTGTATGTTCGATGGTGAGAAGGGGCAGTGTGACCTGAAGCCAGGAGACAGGAATGAAAAGAGCCTGAGTCCCGGAGTGGGGTCTGGCTGACTAATTCTGGACTGCGTGTCATAGTGGGTGGTATTACACTTTTGTTTGCTGTTACCCCAGAGTAATTTTTTAAAATGATTTATATTGATAATAAAATTTTTTTCAGTTTTCTTTTTTTGTTTTTCGAGATAGAGTCTCACTCTGTCACCCAAGCTGGAGTGGGATGGCACAGTCTCAGCTCACTGTAACCTCTGCCTCCCAGGTTCAAGTGATTCTCCTGCCTTAGCCTCCCGAGAAGCTTGGACTATAGGTACCCGCCATCACACCCAGCTAATTTTTTTGATTTTTAGTAGAGACAGGGTTTTGCCATGTTGGCCAGACTGGTTTCGAACTCCTGGCCTCAGTGATCTGCCCACCTTGGCCCCTCAAAGTGCTGGGGTTACGGGCATGAACCACCATTCCCAGCCTCATACTTTTTTTTTTTTTTTTTGAGACAGAGTTTCGCTCTTGTTACCCAGGCTGGAGTGCAATGGCGCGATCTCGGCTCACCGCAACCTCCGCCTCCTGGGTTCAGGCAATTCTCCTGCCTCAGCCTCCCGAATAGCTGGGATTACTGGCACGCACCACCATGCCCAGCCAATTTTTTGTATTTTTAGTAGAGACGGGGTTTCACCATGTTGACCAGGATGGTCTTGATCTCTTGACCTCGTGATCCATCCGCCTCGGCCTCCCAAAGTGCTGGGATTACAGGCTTGAGCCACCGCGCCCGGCCCCCAGCCCCATACTTTTAAGAGGTATAATCTCTGGCATATTTTAAATAAGAAATTTTATAATGTAATCATTACATCACTCTTTTAAATGTATTTAGTATTTACACTATCCTTTTTTTTCCTGGAACTCAAATTTCCATTGTACTTCCTCTATAGAATTTTATTGTGTGTGTGTGTGTGTGTGTGTGTGCGTGTGTGTGTGTGTGTATATATATATATATATGCATATTATATATAATATATATTATGTATTATATATCATATATATAATATATATTATGTATAAGAATATATATTATATATAATATATAATTTTTATTTATATTATATAATATATATTGAATATTATATAAAAAATATATATATATATATATATTTTTTTTTTTTTTTGATACAGCATCTCACTTCCTCACCCAGGCTGAAGTGCAGTGGCACAATCTCTGCACAATCTCTGCTCACTGCGACCTCCGCCTCCGGGTTCAAGCAGTTCTCCTGCCTCAGCTTGCTAAGTAGCAGGGATTACAAGCATGTGCCACCACACCTGGCTAATTTTTGTATTTTTAGTAGAGACAGGGTTTCATCGAGACAGGCTGGTCTCGAACTCTGGACCTCAGGTGATCTGCCCTCCTCAGCCTCCCAAAGTCCTGGGATTACAGGTGTGGGCCACTGCACCCGGCCAGTTCAATATATTTTAAGCTTGAAAGCCTATTGATCATCGTATCATCCTTCTCTGCATCAAAATATATGTTTAAAATAAAATAAAAACATTATTGTTATTAGAAGCCTCCAGATATTTCTTTTAGATTGGATTGTTATTAAATTATTACTAGTATACATTTCACCAAAACAGCATAAATATTAAAATTGTTTAAAATACAATCTTTAACAGCATGGATGTTGGGGGTTAATAGGCATGAGAACCCTTTATGTTGCTCATAAAAGGCAACTTGGCATGTTCTGTGTTTGGTGACCTGATGACATTCAGTAAAGGGGAGAGGGAGGTGTGAGAGGACACACAGCATCAAGCCTTCACCACACACAACCCAGGTTTAGGGAAGACCACAAAGGAAGTTGAAGACCTGGAAATGGACTTCTGTAAAAATAACTCTCACCGCCACTGTTTTCCCTCCAGGGATACCTACCCTTTGCCCATTTGAAGACTCAGACTCACGTTATGGTTTATAAGAAAAAAATTGTGACTTATACTCGCAATATTTTAGTGCAAAGTTACACTCAAGAGATGGACATAGCAAAATCAGAGACTTCTGAAGGTTGGGTGGGTAACACCAGAAATACATATTGATCCATGGAGTGTAGCGGATGAGGGCAAGAAATTCAGAAGTTTGAAACTTGGTAACTGAGCAGGAGGAGGCTGTCATGCTCCGACAAGGAAATATTGGGTTCATTTGTGAACTTCTTTTATATAATCAGTGATTATGAGAAATCAAGTTTATTTAGGAGAAAATAAAATCAAACACCCAGATGGGAGTATTCCATTTGTTTTTAGTTTTAATGAGTCATTTTGAATGTGTAATCATTGAAGTTGTAAGGGATTGAATTTCCCTTTCTTCATTTCACTCAGCCGAAGACGTTTCAGAATGTTAATTTTACTCAGCATAGCTTCATACTTCGCGTATGTTATTTCATGTGGAATACATTCTTGCACTTTTTGACACGACGTCTTAGATACCCTTGCAAAATAATTCCCAGTTTTTTCTCTGATGAATTGGGCCCATTAGTGAATTCCGTGGAGAGATGATTCTATGAGGATTGGTCAACAGCAATCATCTAAACATCACATACAAAATCGTTGGTGGTCCCCATCACTCTCCATCCCAGTTCACTTCAGCATATTACACATTCTGTTAGACTCATCTTTGAAATGTCCTTTTCCCTAGCTGTCTTCTGTATTTTCAGTCTCTAAATTTGAAGTATTAAAAAGTCAGGGTACTTGATGTGGAAATCACTTTTTCTCACCTAAGATAGAAGGAAATTCTTCTTTCTTTCTTTCTTTATTGTTGAGACAGAGTTTGGCTCTCTTGCCTAGGCTGCAGTGCAGTGGTGCAAATCTTGGCTCACTGTAACCTCCACCTCCCCAGCTCAAGCAATCTCCCACCTCAGCCTCCCGGATCCCTGGGATTACAGGGGTACACCACCATACCTGACTGATCTTTGTATTATATATAGAGATGGGATTTCACCATGTTGCCCAGGCTGGTCTCAAAGTCCTTGGCTCAACCAGTCTGCCTGCCTCCCCGTCCCAAAGTGCTGGAATTACAGACATAAGCCACCATGCTTGTCCTGAAGGAAATTCTTAGCATGTAATAAAGGGTACTAGATTTCCTTAATCATTGTTATTTAGACTCATGCGTATCTAGTTCTTTAGCCAGGTAAACATAAGTTATTAATAACGTAATTTACAATACATTTGCACATTGGAAACATCTGACCATTGGAAACACAAAGAGAATAGTGCAAAGCCTGTTCTTTTAAAAAAAAAAAATCAACTTTAAAAATAAAAGACAACAAAATCCCCAAAGAACAAAATACAAAAAAAGAAAAAAAAATCAATTTTAATCTTACAAAAATTACAAAATTTAACATCTCAGAGTGCTGATGTATCAAATGATTTCCTCTGTTAGCATTGGGCAAAACCTTGCAAAAAAGAGTAAGTTAAAGTTTTTTATTTGTAGAGAGCACAGACTTCAACAGAAAAGGGGAGTTAAAAATCACAATTTTCCCTTCTAATGTAAATAAATCTATATTTTTAAATGCATAAAACTGTAATTTCTATTTCATTAAAAAAAAAACATTTTTTAGAAAGCTCAAGTCTTAAAAGTAAATTTGGCTTCCCAAATGGAACTTTTTCCTGATCTTTCTTTACATGCTAAAGGAGCTGTCTGATCCTATAGCTTTGGAGTTCGTGGTGTTTCAAAAAGCAGGTTAAAATCTCAAAATATTCTGACAGGGTGTCCTTAGACAAGCCAGCTTACCATGTAGTAACTTGAAATACTTTCATTTATTTTCCAATTAAAGAACTGACATGTGAAGACAATTTTACCAAGTGAAAACAATTTAAGTAGAACAGAGATGGAATATGTCCCTTGTTGCCTTATTAAAAATGTATGTCTGTTTATCAGTTTGTACTTAAAATTCGTATTGGTCAGTAGCAAAAGACTACAAAGATCTCATTAATATATTTTTTAATTTTAAGTAATATAATACAAGCTATTTAACTTAAACACAGAAGACATTTAAAAAAAAAATCCACCCCTTTCTGACATAACCAAACTAAGGAAAATTTTGCAAGTTGTGAAAATTACAAATTATCTTTGATATATATAATGTATGTTTTATATATAAAAAACTATATAATATAGGCCAGGCACGGTGGCTCCTGCCTGTGGTTCCAACACTTTGGGAGGCCAAGGTGGGCGGATGACCTGAGGTCAGGAGCTCAAGACCACCCTGGCCAACATGGTGAAACCCTGTCTCTACTAAAATTACAAAAATTAGCTGGGAATGGTGGTGCACACCTGTAATCCCAGCTACTGGGGAGACTGACACAGCAGAATCGCTTGAACTTGGGAGGTAGAGGTTGCAGTGAGCCGAGATCACTGCACTCCAGCCTGGGTGACAGAGCAAGATGCCATCTAAATAAATAAATCCAAAAAAGCTATATAATATGTATCAAAGACCATTTACAATGTACATAATACCTACACATTTTATGCCTTGTTTTAGAAAGACTACTCTCTGCCTTTTTCTTCCTCTCCTACTCCCAGAAATGATTTGCTATTAGTTAACACCTTTATGCAAATTAGTTTGTGCTATTCCTCAAGAATTAGTGTATGCATAAGAGGATTACAGGTAGATCAATCCATAGGAATGATACTCCTGTGAGAGACATTTGGTTGAGCCATGTCACGGGCACTGTGTTTATATTCCATTGCCACCATTTTGCCATGGACATGATAATTAATTTCTCTGAATCTAAGATGGAGTGAAGTAAAACTACTTCTAGGTTTTTCTGAAGTTTAAATGAGCCAATGAAGGTAACTCAGTACATTGCCTAGCACACATAGAGGCAAACTGCTATCATTACTGTTGCTATTTCTGCTACTACATCTGAAGCAGAATATTTCCCTGATCCCTTGGCAGGCAGGAACTGGAGTGCACGGGTACTAGAACTGGCCAGGTGCTTCAGTGTCCGCAGGGGCAGACTATACTTGCTTCGTCCTCCTGTGTTCCACGCCCCATGGGAGGAGGAGTGCAGGTGAGTGGATGCAGGAGCTGGGGCGAGAGCAGGGCCAGCAGATACCAATCTCCATGCAGGCCCTGCAGCAGCTTCTAGGGAGGTGCTCGTGACCCCCGAAGCCCCACAAGGAGTGTTACAGTGCCCTTTTAGCTTTGCCATTCCCAGACGGCGTAAGTGTTAATAGCTCAGTGGAGAGTCAGTGTGATAGCCTTTTGCACTCACACTCATGGCCCCCGAGTTCTTGCCAGCCTCCAGGAGGAATGAGGTTGCATGAACGAATTACAGATGGCAAGTGCAGAGGATTTTATTACTGATGAAAGTGGCTGTCAGTGGAAAGGAGAGCTGAGAAGGGGACAGATTGGGAAGATACTCTTCTCCTCTCAGAAGACACAACTTCAAGCTATCTCTCTGAAGTCAAGCTGCTTCTCTCTGACATCCATCCATAATCTCCATGTCCATCTGCTTCTCCTCACTCTGTTGGCTGAGCTTGGGGTTTTTATGTGCACAAGATGTGGGGTGGGGAGGGCTGTGGGTGGTTTTGGAAAGGGCAACATTTGAGCAGGAAAACGGGGATGTAAGTTCTCATTTTGGCCTGTAGTTCCAGGCTTGAGGGTGGAGACCTCTTCAGGGACCTGCCCTTTTCTACCCAGAATTTCCCCACCTCCTCTCCCTGTCACTGCTACTGTATCACTAATAGTGCTGTAAGTTGGAATAGGCTGGGGAGCCTTTTTTTTGTTCCTCTGTAATCATTCCAATTAAATGACTTCTTATGGCCCATTTTTCAAATACTTTTTTTTTAGGTCAATGACTTGTAATTGTACATATTTAGGGTACAATTTGATATTTCCATTTGTATATATGTCACGTAATGATCAAACAGGGTACCTAGCTTGAACATCACCTTATACATTCATCACTGCTTTGGGTGTGGACATTCAAAAGCCTCTCTTGTAGCTATTTTGTAATTATGTTCCATCTTCTTAAGACCTAAGGTCTTAAAAGAACTTTCAAACTGTGCATGATGGCTCACACCTGTTATCCCAGCACTTTGGGAGACAGAGGTAGGAGGATCCCTTGAGCTCAGGATTTCATTTGAACTTAGGAGGTGGACTCTTCAGTGAGCTGTGATCATGTCAGTGCACTCCAATCTAAGTGATGGAGCAAGACCGTGTCTCAAAACAAAAAACAACTTTTAAGACTTCCCTTTCTTTACAATAAATTTGAGAGGTGGGGGAAAATTGCCCATCCCTCTTTTTTTCTTTTACCTTCCTTCTCTTTTTTTTTTGAAACAGAATCTCGCTTTGTCGTAAGGCGCCAGGCTGGAGTGCAATGGCATGATCTCGGCTCACTGCAACCTCCGCCTCCTGGGTTCAAGCAATTCTCTTGCCTCAGCCTCCCAAGTAGCTGGGACTAAAGCACGCACCATCATGCCCAGCTAATTTATTTCTTTTTTATTTTTGTTTTTAATTTTAGTAGAGACGGGGTTCCACCGTGTTGGCCAGAATGGTCTTGATCTCTTGACCTCGTGATCTGCCCGCCTCAGCCTCTCCAAGTGCTGGGATTACAGGCGTGAGTCATCGTGCCCGGCCCATTCTCATTTTTATATGCTTTTCAAATAAAGAATTTTTTTATATCTATTTTTTCCATTCTCTCATCATAGCTCCAGGGACAACATTGTCCCAATGGTAATAACTTGTTCAGGAATGAGTCTAAGATGTTTTGCTGATTCTTATCTCTGATTCTCCTTTGTTTGTTGTTTTCATATTCAGATTTCTCTCTCCTGTTATGCTAATGTGGAAGCATTATGAGTCCCTTGAGTCTAAGTGCTTGGTTGGCTTGGCCATTGCTTAAAAGAAAGGTTTTTTCTTCCTTCCTTTTTGGAGAAATTGAGCTCAGACCCAATGATCTATTGTCAAGAAATACTGTTAGCTTTATATGTTAGTCTTTGAAAATCTTTTCACTTCTCAAACATACTAGATAGTGTCACATATAATTTTATAATGTAGTTGTTTCAAGATGATAGCAAGACTAATGAATTTTTCTTTTAATAATGGTTTTCAGCAATGATTAGTTTTTTATTCTATTTTTCTCGATTTTTCAAAATTTAAAGAAATATGCATTGCTTTTATGAAGATTTTTTTAATTACTTTATGTGCACTACTTCCCCCACCCCCGGAAAATTAAAGCAATTAAGCACCACTCATGTTATGCATCTTTTTTCTAAGAGAATGGGACAGGTTCACCCTTATAAGATACTATAAGCCTAACCAGCAAATGGACAATTCTCGCTTTAGAAGGACTTCAACAAAATCTGTAGTAATTGGTATATTTGATTAAAAAAAAGTAAACAGGGAGAGAATCATTAACTGATATCCAAGTATACTTATTTTTCTAAATATACTTTTAAAGATATGTAAGGATATTATTACATTTAGAAAAGCCAGAAGAACTGATAGAGCAGGTCCCTAGGTTATTTTATAAAATATACAGCCTTGTATTTTAAGACACTAGGTATATTCTATGTGTCAAAATCAGGGAAAGTTAGAATTTTGAGAGTTTACTATGCATACAATAGAAAAATTTATGAACCAGGAAGACCTCAAACTGAAAAATGGCACGAAGTCTCAATTGTACGGCAGCTGTAACACAATTTATAGACTGTAAAGCAGGGAGTATTTTGACCTTTTTCATGATTGGCTGTCCTGTATTCTTCTTGAAGGCAAACGAAGGTGTGTAAGCTGATTTGTCTGTAGCTGATTGGTTTAACTTCCTTGTCTCAAAAGGACAAAAAGTTTATGTTTTTGTTTTGTGTTTAGGGTTATTATTTTGAGGAAATCAAGATCTTAAGTTTTGGTTACCTATGTGCAGTGGCCTGTGTATCTAAACTGTGACCACCATTTTTATGTATTAAAAACGTGTTATCTTCTGCAGTTTGTCTGGAAACTTTTTATTTTTTTTCTTTTTGTGAAGACAGAGTCTCATTCACTCTGTCACACGGACTGGAGTGCAGTGGCACGATTTCAGCTTACTGTAACCTCTGCCTTCTGGGTTTGAGTGATTCTTCTGCCTCAGCTTCCTGAATAGCTGGGACTACAGGCATGCACCACCATGCCCAGCTAGTTTTTGTATTTTTAGTAGAAATGGGGTTTTACCATGTTGGTCAGGCCGGTCTTGAATTCCTGACTTCAAGTGATCCACCCACCTCAGCCTCCCAGACTGCTGGGATTGTAGGCATGAGTCACCATGCCTGGCTAGGAAGTATTTTTATCATTTAAAATGAACTCTGCTTGGGATAAAGCCTTCTCTTGCTCATGTAACAGTTAACTTCTTCCTCCCCTGTTTTACCTTCACAGTTGATAGACACTTCCATTCTAAGATTTATTGCAAATTGGTTAAGGAAAAGGACACTGTGCTGTGACAAGCGTAGGTTCTAAATCCAGTTCTTCCACTTACTGCACTTGACTGTAGACACAGCACTGTTTTTATTTTTTGGGACAGGCATTACTCTGTCACCCAAGCTAGAGTGTAGTAGCACAGTCACGACTCACTGTAGCCTTGACTTCCTGGGCTCACGTGAGCCTCCTACCTCAGCATCCCAAATAGCTGGAACTGCAGGCACACACTACCAGGCCCAGCTTTTTTTT
>NW_016107480.1:2704186-2716525 GCF_001604975.1 Cebus imitator | reverse complement strand
TGATAATTTTTGACTTTTTTGTAGACATGGGGTCCCACTAGTTGCCCAGGCTTGACTTGAACCCCTGGGTTCAAGCTGTCCTCCCACCCTGGTCTCCCAAAGTGTTGGGATTACAGGTGTGAGCCACTGCATCTGGCCAGACACACCATTTTAAACGTCTCTAAACTTTAGTATTTTTTATCCGTAACATGAGACTCCATCAGTGGATTAGTCAGAGTTCTCCAAAGAAACATACTGGGTTGTGTACGTGTGTGTGTGCATGCACATGTGTGTCTCTGTGTGTGTGTGTATGTATGTGTGTGTGTGTGTGTGTGTGTGTTTGTGTGTGTGAAGTGAGGGAGAATTCACCCTTGCTCTGCCATTGTGTTTAATTTGAGACTTGGAAGGATTGGATGCTGCCCACCCGTTGATGGGGATGGACCTTCTTTTACTCTGCTGATTGAAATGCTAATCTGTTCTGGAAATACCCTCACAGACACCCAGAAATAATATTTTATCAGCTGTCTGTGCATTCAGGAGCCTATCGACACATAGAATTAACAATCACAGTCAGTAAGGATAAACTAAGTTATACTGTATATTAAAATCGCCTCCAAAATGTCAGTGGCTTATAACAACAAAAATTTATTTCTCGCTCATGTTACGCACCCGTTATATACTGGCTGAAGCTCTGTTTGCGTTTTCTCCACTTCAGAACTTATATGGAATGAGGGAGGAAAAGAGACTGAGGGAACCACTGGTTTGGTTTTTTTTGTTTTTGTTTTGAGACAAAGTCTCACTCTGTCACCAGGCGGGACTGCAGCGGCGCGATCTCAGCTCCCTGCAACCTCCGCCTCCCAGGTTCAAGCGATTCTCCCACCCCAGCCTCCCGAGTAGCTGGGACTACAGGCATGCACCACCATGCCCACCTAATTTTTTTGCATTTTTAATTGAGATGGGGTTTCACCATGTTGCACTCCATCCTGGGCGACAGAGCAAGACTCTGTCTCAAAATTAAAAAAATAAACACAGATATTAGTTGAAAATAAATGTGTTTGTGTGTGTAATTATGACTCTGACCATTTTATCATCAGTATCAAGATGTATATTTTCGTCTTTATATTGTGAAGCCTGACGACTGGCTCTGACACTGAGAAGAAGTGGTCATGGTAAGCGGACGTGAAGTCCTTTTACATTTCTGTGAACGCTAATTAGAACAGATGTTTTGTCTCAACCTGTTTTAACACGAGACTGAAAATGTTAACTCTGTGCAGTTTAGAAGAGAATTTTCTGTTGTAATTAAGTTATAGATCAATTGTAAATTAGAATCTGTTTACAACATCCAATCCTTGTCATTTGGGTCATAAGAACTGGAAATTTTCCCTTCTTGCGCTCCCTCAGTCACTTTCTGATGCTATTAATGAAAATTTATTATTAAATTGCTAGAGTAAATATAGGTACTGGTAATTCGCTCAGTAGCTGTTACAGTGCCATTAATGAAGTAATGGATGAAATATGTCCCTGGTACTATTCTATCTTATATGACTTGGTAAGTGTTGGAGTCAGGATTTCCTAGAACACTGGCGCTGGTGTTTTGAACATTGCCTAGAAGTTTTTGTAGGACTTATGCCAAAATAACGGTATTGATTAACTGGGACATTTAAATGTTCAGTCATTTATACGTTCAACTATAATAAGTATCTGGGGCCAGGAATGGAGCAAGGGAATAGGGAAATGAACATAAACAAGATATACCCGTGGGACACGAGGACCTACGGTTTAATTGCAGGATAGGGAGGTAAGTGCAAATACAAATCTATACAGTGTGCTTTGGCATGGAGAGTACAGCTATCAGCTGTCTAGAAAAAGACATAAAAAACGTAATATCGCGACAGCAGGGATGAAAGCATTATGCTAAGTGAAATAAGCCGGATACAAAAGAACAAATATTATGTGATTTCACTTGTAGTAGTTAAATTCATAGAGACAGAAAGTCAAATTGTGGTTATGAAAGGATTGGGGAGCAGTGAAAGGAGAGCTGTTTAATGGGTACGGAGCTTTGTTCTGGAGATGGATAGTGGATGACGGCTGTGCAACATTGACTGGACTTTAATGTCATGAAATTGCATATCTTAAAATGGTTAAAAATCAGTTAGGCTTGTTTTGCTATGTTGGTTCACACCTGTAATCCCAGCACTTTGGGAGGCCAAGGCAGGTAGGTCACTTGAGGTCATGAGTTTGAGACCAGCCTGACCAACATGGTGAAACCCCAGCTATACTAAAATACAAAAATTAGCTGGGCGTGGCTGTGGGTGCCTTGTAAGCCCAGCTACTCGAGAGGCTGAGGCAGGAGAATCGCGTGAACCCAGAGGCAGAGGTTGCAGTGAGCCAAGATGGGGCCGCTGCACTCTAGCCTGAGTGACAAAGCGATACTCCCTTTCAAAAAAAAAAAAAAAAACAGCCAGTCTTAGTGTCATGCACTTGTAGTCCCAGCTACTTGGGAAGTTGAGGTACATAGTTCTCTCAAGTTCAGGGGTTTGATTCCAGCCTGGGCAACGTAGCAAGACCCTGTCTATTAAATTTAAAAAAAAAAAGTTAAAAATGATAAATTTTATGTATATTTTATGACAACAGAGCAAAAAAAAGTTGGAATTGTTAAAAATATAATATTATCATTATTAGTCACATTCTCCTCATTTTAAGAGATTCTTAATTTTTTTAAGGAATGTTTATACTTTTCCCCCATCTTTTTTTTTTTTTTCCTTTTTTTTTGAGATACTCTGTCACCTAGGCTGGAATGCAGTGGCACAATCTTGGCTCACTGCAACCTCCATCTCTTGGGTTCAAGTGATTCTCGTGCCTTAGCATCCTGAATGGCTGAGATTACAGGTATGCACCACCATACCCAGCAAGTTTTTTTTGTGTGTGTGTGTGTGTACCCAGCAAGTTGTGTGTGTGTGTGTGTGTGTGTGTGTGTATTATTAGTAGAGATGAGGTTTCACTGTGTTGGCCAGGCTGGTCTCAAACTCCTGACTTCAAGTGATCATGCCTGCCTCAGCCTCCCAAAGTGCTGGAATTACTGGTGTAAGCCACCTCATCCAGCCCACTTTTCTCCTATTTTTTGTCTGTATTGTAATTTTTCTAATAACATCTTAAACGTAGCAGCTAATTTCTAGTGAAGATATGTCATTAGAATGCTTGTGTGAAAAAGCCAGGAAGTATGGGTGAAATGTGCTTTACCACCTCAGTCAAGCTAATATAATTCAGAACATCTGAAATAGGTTTGCATGAAATATTTAATAAATTCTAAATACCTGTGTTTTATTATTTAATTAAAATAAGACGGAGTGGTGGGCATGGTTGCCGATACCTGTAATATCAGCATTTTGGGAGGCCAAGGCAGGAGGATCACTTGAGCCCAGGAGTTCAAGACCAGCGAGCCTGGGCAACATAGGGAAACCCCGTCTCTGGAAAAAAATGTAAAAATTAGCCCGGCCTGGTGGCATGTGCTTGTCATTCAGCTACTCAAGAGGCTGAAGTGGGAGGATCACTTGAACCTAGGAGTCAAGGCTGCACTGAGCTGTGACTGCACTTTTACACTCCAGCCTGGGCAGCAGAGTGAGACTATCTGCAAAAACAAAGAATGAAAGAAATCCTTAGATGTTACAATATGGTTGACCCTTGAAACCAAGAAGTGAAAGAAGCTGGCCACGAAAGAAGTCACATATTATATGAACCTCTTTATATAAAGTGTCCAGAATAGGCAACTCTGTAGAGTTAGCAAGTAGACTAGTGGTTGTTTCAGAGCTAGGAGGAGGGTTCGTGAAATGAGGGAAAATGGGGGTGGCTGCTAACGGGTACAGGGTTTGTTTCAGGGAAGGAAAATGTTCTAAAATTAGTTTGTGGTCATGGTTTTACAATCCTGTGAATATGAAAAATGTTAATTTGTAGTTTGAGTGGATACATTGTATGGCATATGAATTATATCAAGCTATCTTTAAAACATTTAAAGGGAATCGGATAGTTTGTCTTTTTTGGAAAGTTTTTTTTTTTTTTTTCCTTTATCATGTCAATTAAATGAGCTGAAAGCCAAGGAGCAGTGTAGAGTTTAGCATTTTGAACTTGCATGTACTTTGCGACAAAGCTGTAATCGTAGAGGGCTTTCTGTTTGATAACTATCAGTGTGGACATAAATGCATCTGAATGCAAGTGTCAACATATTTTATAAACCCTCACATACTGAGTGATTTCATCCTTGCACGGGGGTCGTGCTAATCTCTGTATCGTTCCGATTTTAGTATATATGTTGCTGAGGCGAGCACATACCCAGTGACGTTGTTACGCTAGTTGTGTATATATTCAAAACTGGGTAGAATGTATTGATGAATTTGATGACCTAGGGCAATAAAAATGAAACTTAGCCATTCTTTTAAAAATGTGTCCATACATTGGGAGGCCGAGGCGGGTGGATCACGAGGTCAAGAGATCGAGACCATCCTGGTCAACACGGTGAAACCCCGTCTCTACTAAAACTACAAAAAATTAGCTGGGCATGGTGGCGCGTGCCTGTAATCCCAGCTACTCAGGAGGCTGAGGCAGGAGAATTGCCTGAACCCGGGAGGCGGAGGTTGCGGTGAGCCGAGATCGCGCCATTGCACTCCAGCCTGGGTAACAAGAGCGAAAAAAAAAAAAAAAAAAAAAAAAAAAAAAAAAAAAAAAAAAAAAAAAAAAAAAAAAAAAAAAAAAAAAAAAAAAAAATGTGTCCATACAGAGAACTGCTTTTTAAAATTAAGTCTGTTTTCATTCAGTTTATTTTTTTAATATATTTTAAGTTCAGAGAGAAAAACATTGAGATGATTATCACTTTGTAAGATGAGAACTCCATGTAATAGCACCAGATAGAAACACTGTTTTGTTGATCTGGCTAGCCATTCTCCAGTTCCTGCCTGTAAAATGGTTGATAGCTATATTTTAAGTAGCGTTGTTACATCAACCCTTCCATTATAAATGACCTTATAATAAAACAGATACTTTTTCCATGCTGACTGCTACCAGAGTTCCTCAACTGCTCCCCCTCCGTGTGTGCGCATACATGCCCACCGAATCTGCCCTTCCGCTCAGACTCACCCCGCTCAGAGCACGGAGCTGCCCATGGCTGCCCTTCTTTCATCAGCCCCAATTTGAGCTAAGTGCTTCTTTTTCCCTTGGTAAACCTGAGACTCTTCCCATCACTTGTAAGTTACTTTCATAAGAAAATGTACTGTGGGCTGGGAGCAGTGATTCACACCTGTAATCCCAACACTTTGGGAGTCCAAGCCGGGGGGATCGCCTGAGGTCAGGAGATCGAAATCAGCCTGGGCAATATGGTGAAACCTTGTCTCTACTAATGTACAAAAATTAGCTGGGTGTGGTGGCAGGCACCTGTAATCCCAGCTACTCTGGAGGCTGAGGCAGGAGAATGGCTTGAATCCAGGAGGTGAAGGTTGCAGTGAGCCAGATTGCGCCAGAAGGAAAGAGAGAGAGAGAGAGAGAGGCAGAGAGAGAGGGAGGGATGGAGGGAAGGAGGGAAGGAAAGAAGGAAGGGAGAGAGGGAGGGAGGGAAGGAGGGAGGGAGGGAGGGATGAGAGAAAGAAATTGTACTGTAATTTCAGTCTCAAGCTTCAGCATACCTTTAGAAATATAATCCATGATGGGGCTGCCTTTATTTAAAGTGTCTTGGTTTTTGCAGGCGTACCTCAGAGATAGTGCAGGTTAGGTTCCAGACCTCTGCAAAATAGCAGATATCACCATAAAGCAAGTTACAAGAATTTTTTGGTTTCCCAGTATATATAAAAGTTATATTTATACTATATTATAGTCCAGTAAGTATACAGTAGCATTATGTATAAAAAAATACATACCTTATTTAAAATACTTTATTGCTGAAAATGGGCCTTCAGCGAGTTACTGTCTTCTTGCTTGTGATGGGTTTTGCCAGTGTTGATGACTGTGGACTCATCAGAGCGGTGACTACTGAAGGTTAAGAAAGTAGCTGCAGCAGTGGAACTTCTCTTAAAATTGGAGTCAGCCCTCTCAAACTCTGCTTTATCAACTACATTTATGTAATATCCTCAGTGCTTTGTTGTCATTTCAAGAGTGTTCACAGCATCTTCAACAGGAATGCATTCCATCTCGAAACCACTTTCTTTGCTCATCCATAAGAAACAATTCATCATCTGTTCAAGTTTGGTGATGAGATTGCAGCAATTCCATCACATCTTCAGGCTCCATTTGTAATTCTAGTTGTTTTCCTGCTTCTATCACATCTGAAGTTACTTCCTCCATTGAAGTCTTGAACCCCTCAAAGTGATCCATGAGGGATGAAATCAGTATCTTCCAAACTCCTGTTTATATTGATATTTTGTTCTCCTCCCATGAATCACGAATGTTCTTAGTGGCATCTAGAAGGACGAGTCCTTTCCAGAGGCTTTTAATTTACTTTACCTAGATTCGTCAGAGGAATCACTAAGGCAGTAACTGCCTTACAAAAATGTATTTCTTATATAATGAACTTGAAAGTTGAAATTACTCCTTGATCCATGGACTGCAGAATGGATGTTGTGTGTTAGCAGGCACGAAATCAATATTAATCTCTTTTTTTTTTTTTTTTGAGATGGAGTTTCACTCACGTTACCCAGGCTGGAGTGCAATGGCGCGATCTCGGCTCACCGCAACCTCCGCCTCCTGGGTTCAGGCAATTCTCCTGCCTCAGCCTCCTGAGTAGCTGGGATTACAGGCACGCACCACCATGCCCAGCTAATTTTTTGTATTTTTAGTAGAGACGGGGTTTCACCATGTTGACCAGGATGGTCTCGATCTCTTGACCTCGTGATCCACCCGCCTTGGCCTCCCAAAGTGCTGGGATTACAGGCTTGAGCCACCGCACCCGGCCTCTCTTTTTACACACTGATCAGAGCTCTTAGATGACCAGGTGCGTTGTCCATGAGCAGTAAAGGAAAGGAATCTTTTTTTCCAGAGCAGTAGGTCTCAATAGTGGGCTTTAAATATCCAGTAAACCATGCTGTCAACACATGTGCCCTCACCAGGCTTTGGTGTTCCACGTATAGAACACAAACAGAGTCAATTTGTTGCAATTCTTGAGGGCTCTAGAATTTTCTGAATAGTAAATGAGAATTGGTTTCAACTTAGCCACCAGCTGCATTATCCCCTCACGAGAGAATCACTCTTTCTGTTCTCTGAAGCTTTGAAGCGAGACTTCAAAGCCTTTTGTATTGACTTCTCCAGCTATCAAAGTCCTAGATGCCGCCATTTTTTAATAGAAGGCTGTTTTGTCTACATTGAAAGTCTGTGGTTTGGCATAGCCACCTTCATCAGTGATCTTAGCTAAGTCTTCTGGATGATTTACTATAGCTTCTACTTCAGCACTTGCCGATTCACTTTGCGCTTTTATGTTATGGAAACATTGTTCCTTAAACCTCGTGAACCAGCCTCTTGTAGCTTCAAACTTCCTCTGTAGTGTCCTCACTTCATTCAGCCTTCATAAAATGGAAAAGAGTTAGAGCCTTGCTCTGGGTTAGGTTTGAGTTTCAGGAAACACTGTGAGTGATTGGATCATCTACCCAGACTTCTCCATATCAGCAATAAGGCTGTTTGTCCTTCCCACCATTTGTGAGTTCTCTGGAGTAGCACTTTTAATTTCCTTCAAGAACTTTTCCTTTGCATTCATAACGTGGCTGACTACTCCATGCAAGAGGCCTTAAACTTGTCTCAGCCTTTGACGTGCCTTCCCCACTAAGCTTAATGCTAGATAGCTTTTCATTTACAGTGAGAAACGTGGGACTTTTCCATTTACTGGAATATTTAAAGGCCTTTGTCAGGTTATTAACTGACCTAATTTCAATATTGTGTCTCAGAGGACAGGGAGGCCCAAGACAGGAAAAGGGCCGATTGGAAGAGCAGTCAGAACACACACAACATTTATTGATTAAATCTGCCCTTTTATATGGGCATGGTTTGTGGCACCCCAAAATAATGACAAGAGTAACATCAGAGATCACTGATCACAGATCATAGTAACAGATATAATAATAATTTTTAAAATCTGAAATATTGCAAGAATTACCAAAATGTGACACAGAGCTACAAAGTGAGCGCATGTGTTGAAAACATTTGCCAGTGCACGTGCTTGACGCAGGGTTGCCACAGACCTTCAATTTTGTAAGAAGTACAATCTTTGGGAAGCACAGTAAAATGAGGTGTGCCTGTACTACACGTAATGACTCATTTGTTCCAGAAATTAAGGCAGGCTGATTAAATGCTTGTTTACCTTGTTGAATGTATGTTTGTTTACCTGGTTGAGCCAAAGTGAAATATTCCTAAATGAAAGTTTGTCTTCCTGTTGAAATTACAGTTTACACCTCTTTTCGTGTGTGTTGATGTAGTTGTAACCCACATCTGTATTTAAATGTTTAGGGGTGTGCTTAGCACAGTATAAGTAGAGATCCAGAGGGAAGAGTAAAATATAATTCCTGGCTTTATAAAGCTTTCAGTTCTGGAGATTCATTATCATATTGCCAAGAAGAACTAAGTAAAGACTTTGGTAACACCAGGAACTGGTTGCTGAGTAGTCATAAAGGCAGAAGTTTTTGAAAGGTGAAGAGAGCACAGATTATCCTAAACCAAGAGTGCTGAGCAAGAAGAGGAATGGAAGAAAAAGCAAAACGAAAATATGTCCTTTGTCTCCTTGGTTATATTAATCTCTGTTAAGTCATGATTCTCTTAGCGGCAGAAGCACAGACTTTAATTAAGGGGCAAGTGTATTTTTATTTTGTGTTCTGGCAGTATTAAGTTGCAAGGTCTGTAGTATGAAGCTAAAGATAATTGCTAGTGGGAAGGTTTATTTTGAGAAGCATGGGGGAGGCGAGGGGAAACCACCACATTTATCCTACTTGTGTGCTGTTAGCATTGTAACTTGTAAATTGGCGTACTGTAGCAGTGCAGAGTTTCATCTCGTGCTATATCCAGTTTGTAGTAGGAGGTCACCCTGAGTGTTTCCAAGAGAAACTGCACTACCCTCTCTGGCCCCGAGTCATGTTTGCTGGTAAACCCCTTTCAAATCAGTCCCAGTTACTTCTCCTTCACTTGCTAGTTTGAGAACTAACTCATCAAGAAGCTGTTTTACTTACTGATGGGCTCCCTGGAATCCATGTAAAATTGTGTTACCGGGTACTTAAAATACTTGCCAAAAGACAAGTATTAAAAAATTAGATGATTTACATATGGAGGGCTTACTTTTATAAGCACACACTGGATTATCTTAATTTATGTTCACTGTAGCCCAGTAGCTCTGTGAGGGGAATAGTATCCCTCTCTCCATTTCGTAGATGAGAAGAAGGCACACAGCCTGAATGTGAAGTTTCATCTCACAAAGTGTATTACGTGTCAAGATGTCATTTCTCACCACAATAGATATGTCTGAAGCCCTGAGTGCTGGCACTTTAGAAAACAATCATCTTAGCGCAATTATGTTTCTTACATTTGGGGGGGATTTTGCTGTTTAAGTCTGAAGAACCTGAAAGCCAGAGGATAGTAGCATGAGGCCAGCATATGTACTGTAGGGTGTGTAATGTGAGTGTGGCTCCACTTTGCCCAGCTCTGGGTGTGGGGTATGGCTACAAAGAGCCTACTGAGGCTGGGTGCAGTGGCTCACACCTGTAATCCCAGCACTTTGGGAGGCCAAGGTGGGTGGATCACCTGAGGTCAGGAGTTCAAGACCAGCCTGACCAATATGGTGAAACCCGTCTCTGCTAAAACTACAAAAATTAGCCAAGCATGGTGAGTCAGCCTGTAATTCCAGCTACTTAGGAGGGTGAGGCAGGAGAATCACTTGAACCCAGGAGGCAGAGGTTGCAGTGAGCTGAGATCATGCCACTGTACTCCAGCCTGGATGACAGAGCAAAACTCCGTCTCAAAAAATAAAAATAAAAAATAGCCTACTGAATACCCAGCCTAGAAGTGTAACAGTTTCATGAAAGTGTATCCAGCTATTTCTCTATTAAGGAAGAAAATTTTCAACCCCAATTCCAATTTGGTAGTCTATATGTAACACGGTTAATAGGTTATATATACTTATTAATTCCTGACAGAGAAAGTATGGATAAAGGATATCTATGAGTAATTTATTAGGTAATCTGAATTCTTTAGTGAAAGGATTATTTTAAACAACTGCTACTAAGGTGACTGATTTGAGTTCATCTCTTGGCTTCCACTTTGGCTAAAATGCTAATGTTCACAGTCAATGGAAAGAAAATGGAGAAACAAAAGGCATGGTTGATCCATATGCATGACTGACTCTTGCAGAGCTAAGAGGTAACTGGATGGAATTAGCTGGCTCTTTGACTCGGTAAGATCCTTCAAAATATTGTTTGAAGGATGCAGTGAGGTAACAGATAAGAAAGTGCAATAGTTTGAAAACTAAGAATCACTGGACGCATGGAAGTTATTAATAAGTCACTCCCTTTTTGAGATTTTTATTCACTTCTGAACTCTGAAAGGCCGTATGTACCTGCTACCGCTTTCTTTTTCTTTTTTCTTTCTCCTCCTTTTCTCTTTCTTTTCTTTTCCTCTTTCTCTCCTTTCTTTTCCTCCCTCTCTTTCAAATCGAAGACCTGACACCTGCAGCAGTGGAGAAGGGCCACATTAGTCAGCTTTCCTAATGCTTGCATGAATGGTGACATTCCAGAGTTTCACCTCTGTCACTTTTTTAATTCGCCCCCTTGGTGTCCTTGGAGGAATTTTTAAACACTCTCTGAGTTTTCTAATTTGTTTCACTTAAATATGTTCTCTTTAACTTTGCAGGATATGTTCTTCTTTCTCTGCTTCTTATACATCTTAAGTATAAGTGTTAGGTGCCCAGTGGTACAGTGGCTGGCCTCGCTGTCTGGTCATGTGCCTTTCGCATAATAGATACTCAAAAAATATGTGATTGAAATTTTTTAAAAAAGAGAAACAGTTTAGTTGTTGAGTTCCTTTCCTCATTTTTTGCAATGAATGTGTCATTGGTCTTGGCATATTTGTATTTTAAAAAATGTGTTCATAGACAGGGATCCAAGATGGCCAATTAGGAGCAGCTCCCAGCAAATGCACAGACGGTGAGTGGACACTGCATTTCCAGATGGATTTTTATTGCCCACAGACCAGGAGATTCCCAGGCGGAGGAGCCCCACAGGTCGCCAGCGCGGCTGTTTTGGCTGATGTGGCGGTTTCGGCCGGCCAGGCTGTTTTGCCAGCGCCCCAGGGCAGAGGTTCTCCATACAAAATACATGGGTCCGGGCACCATTTTAGCTGGCGATTGGAGCTCCTGGGAGACAGAGTTGCCCATTCGACTGGCTAAAAAGGCGACTGAAACACGGAGCCAGGCAAGGAGATTCCCAGGCAAAAAACTGCCACAAATCTCAGCGCAGCTGTTTCAGCCAGTGCAGTGGGCCACTGCACAGGAAATCACACAGATCCCGGCAACTTTTCAACAGGCGACTGGAACACCTGGGAGACGGAATCAACCACTCAACTAAGAAAAAAAGGGGGTCTCTGAGGCAGGGAGCCAGGTGATCAGGCTTGGCTGGTCCGACCCCCATAAAAAAACAGCAATTGGAAATGCTCCGAACTGAAAGTTTCACAGCAAGCACACCTGAACCTGGGACAGTCTAGCTCTGTGGGGGAGGGGTGTCCGCCATTACCAAGGCAGTCCACCACTACGGAGGTAGTCCACCATTGCTGAGGCAGCCTGCCGTTGCCGAGGCAGCCCACCATTACAGAGAGAGTCCATCATTATAGAGGTGGGCTGTCATTGCCAAGGCAGTTCTAACTATACCCGTATAAACAGGACTGCACTGAAGTTCATATGGCAGCCGGGCGGAGCCCACAGCAGCTCAGCAAAGCCTCTGCAGGCAGACAATGACTAGGCTCCTCCTCACTGGGCAGGGCAGACCTGAAAAAAGGCAGCAGCACAATAGAAACTCATAAATAAAGCCCTAGCTCCCCGGGACAGAGCACCTGGGAAAAAAAAAGGTTGGGGGGATTATGAGTTCTGCTGCAGCAGACTTAAACATACCTGCCCAGCAGCTCTGAATGAACAGCGGAGCTCACAGCTCAGCACTTGAGCTCCTATAAAGTACAGACTGTCTCCTCAAGCAACTCCCTGATCCCTGTATATCCAACGAGTCACCTCATAAAGGAGAGCTCAGACTGACATCAGACAGGTATCCTTCTGTGACAAAGATAGCAGAAGAAGAAACTGGCAGCAACCCTTACTGTTCTGCAGCCACTGCAGGTGATCCCCAGGCAAGCAGGGCCTGGAGTGGA
>NW_016107480.1:2700035-2703026 GCF_001604975.1 Cebus imitator | reverse complement strand
GAAAGAGGCACTAAACATAGAAAGGAAGAACCAGTACCAGTCACTCCAAAAAAATACCAAATGGTAAAGAGCATCAACACAATCACGAATCTGCATCAACTAATGGGCAAAACAGCCAGCTAGCACCAAAATGGCAGGATCAAATTCACACATAACAATATTAACCCTAAATGTAAATGGGTTAAATGCCCCAATCAAAAGACACAGACTGGCAAATTGGAAAAAAGCCAAAACCCATCAGTGTGCTGTGTCCAGAAAACCCATCTCACATGCAAGGATACACAAAGGCTCAAAATAAAGGGATGGAGGAACATTTACCAAGCAAATGGAGAGCAAAAAAAAGCAGGAGTTGCAATTCTCATCTCTGATAAAATAGACTTTAAAACAACAAATATCAAAAGAGACAGAGAAGAACATTACATAGTGGTAAAAGGATCAATGCAACAAGAAGAGCTAAGCATCCTAAATATATATGCACCCAATACAGGAGCACCCAGATACATAAGGCAACTTGTTAATGACTTACAAAGAGACTTAGACTCCCACACAATAATAATGGGACACTTTAACACCCCATTGTCAATATTAGACAGATCAACGCAGCAGAAAATTAACAAGCATATCCAGGACTTGAACTCAGACCTGGATCAGGCAAACTTAATAGACATTTACAGAACTCTCCACCCCAAATCCACAGAATATACATTCTTCTCAGTACCACATCACATCTACTCTAAAATTGACCACATAATTGGAAGTAAATCACTCCTCAGCAAATGCAAAAGAACGGAAGTCATAACAAACAGTCTCTCAGACCACAGTGCAAATTAGAACTCAGGATTAAGAAACTAACTCAGAACTGCACAGCTTCATGGAAACTGAACAACTGGCTCTTGAATGTTGACTGGATAAACAATGAAATGCAGGCAGAAATAAAGATGTTCTTCGAAACCAACGAGAACGAAGACACAACATACCAGAATCTCTGGAACACATTTAAAGCAGCCTCTAGAGGAAAATATATAGCAATAAGTGCCCACATGAGAAGCAAGGAGAGAAAGAAAATTGACACCCTATCGTCAAAATTGAAAGAGCTAGAGGAGCAAGATCAAAAAAGCTCAAAACCTAGCAGAAGACAAGAAATAACTAAGATCAGAGCAGAACTGAAGGAGATAGAGTCACAAAAAGCCCTTCAAAAAAAAAATAAATCCAGGAGCTGGTTTTTCAAAAATATCAAAATAGACAGACCACTAGCCAGATTAATAAAAAAGAAAAGAAAGAATAATCAAATAGATGCAATAAGAAATGATAAAGGGGATATCACCGCAGATGTCACAGAAACACAAACTATCATCAAAGATTATTACAAACAACTCTATGCATATAAACTACTAAACCTGGAATAAATGGATAAATTCCTGGACACTTGCCTCCTCCCAAGCCTAAACCAGGAAGAAGTCGAAACCCTGAATAGACGAATAACAAGGTCGGAAGTTGAGGCAGCAATTAAGAGCCTACCACCCAAATAAAGCTCAGGTCCAGTTGGGTTCACAGCCGAATTCTAACAGACACACAAAGAGCAGCTGGTACCATTCCTTATGAAACTATTCCAAACAATCCAAAAAGAAGGAATCCTTCCCAAATCATTTTATGAGACCAACATCATCCTGATACCAAAACCTGGCAGAGACTCAGCAAGAAAAGAAAACTTCAGGCCCATATACATGATGAACACAGATGCAAAAATCTTCGATAAAATACGGGCAAACCGATTGCAACAGCACATCAAAAAGCTTATCCACCATGATCAAGTACGCCTCATCCCAGGGATTCAAGGCTGGTTCAACAAACGCAAGTCTATAAACGTAATTCACATCATAAACAGAACCAAAGACAAAAGCCACATGATTATCTCAATTGATGCAGAGAAGGCCTTTGACAAAATACAACAGCGCTTTATACTGAAAACCCTCAATAAACTAGGTGTTGACGGAATGTATCTCAAAACAATAAAAGCTATTTATGACAAACCAACAGCCAATATCATACTGAATGGGCAAAAACTGGAAGCATTCCCTTTCAAATCTGGCACTAGCCAAGGATGCCCCTGTCACCACTCCTATTCAAAATAGTATTGGAAGTTCTAGCCAGAGCAATCAGGCAAGAAAAAGAAATAAAGCGTATTCAAATAGGAAAGGAAGAAGCCAAATTATCTCTATTTGCAGATGACATGATTGTATATCTGGAAGACCCCATCATCTCAGCCCAAAATCTCCTGAAACTGATAAGCAACTTCAGCAAAGTCTCAGGATGCAAAATCAATGTGCAAAAATCACATGCATTCCTATACACCAATAACAGACTTAAAGAGAGCCCAATCAAGAATGAACTACCATTCACAATTGCTACAAAGAGAATAAAATACCTAGGAATACAACTAACAAGGAAGGTAAAAGGACCTCTTCAAGGAGAACTACAAACCACTGATTAACGAAATAAGAGAGGACACAAACAGATGTGGAAACATTCCATGTTCATGGTTAGGAAGAATCAATATCATGAAAATGGCCATACTGCCCAAAGTAATTTACAGATTCAAAGCTATCCCCATCAAGCTACCAATGACTTTCTTCACAGAACTGGAAAAAACCACCTTAAACTTCATATGGAAGCAAAAGAGCCTGCATAGCCAAGTCAGTTCTAAGCAAAAAGCACAAAGTGGAGGCATCACACTACCAGACTTCAAACTATACTACAATGCTACAGTAATCAAAACAGCATGGTACTGGTACCAAAACAGAGATATAGACCAATGGAACAGAACAGAGGCCTTGGAGGTAACACAACACATCTACAACCATCCAATTTTTGACAAACATGACAAAAACAAGCAATGGGGAAAGGATTCCCTGTTTAATAAATGGTGTTGGGAAAACTGGCTAGCCATATGCAGGAAGCAGAAACTGGACCCCTTCCTGACACCTTACACTA
>NW_016107480.1:2625618-2698778 GCF_001604975.1 Cebus imitator | reverse complement strand
TCTGTAGGGGGGAAATAGGGGAGGGACAGTAGGGGGTAGGGAGTTGTGGAGAGATAGCATGGGGAGAAATGCCAGATATAGATGATGGGGAGGAAGGCAGCAAATTACACTGCCATGTGTGTACCTATGCAACAATTTTGCATGTTCTTCACATGTAACCCAAAACCTAAAATGCAATAAAAAAAAAAATGTGTTAACCTAAACTTGGAAACTTTCTCTATTCAAGTATAGGGGATTATGGAATCTCAAGTGTTTGCCTTAAATATTGCTGTTTTTCCCACAAATGTAACCAGGCGAATGTAAAACTTCTTTGAAGTGAAGCAGGAACGGTGTTTGTTTTGGAGTACTGAAAAATCTTTCTTATTGTTTGGGCATATGTTACTTTATCTCTTTTTTGTCACCTCAGAGAAACAGAAAGCATGAAAAAATAATACTCCTGTGGAATCCTCTAAAAGCGATATTGAATTCCCAAATCTCATCATAGAATATTGCCAATTGATGTTCACTTTAAGAGCTTCGGTGATTGGTCTGTTTTCAACTAGTATATTTACTTGCTTGCGCTTGTGTTGATGTGTGGAAAACCATTCCACAATTTGTTAAAACGATTAATGTTTTCTCCTTCCATTTTTTTAAGGAAATGGCGAAAATCCTTAATCACCCCAGAGTCTACGCATTTCTGCACATACCAGTCCAGTCTGCCTCCGACAGCGTACTCATGGAAATGAAAAGAGAATACTGTGTGGCTGACTTCAAAAGAGTAGTGGATTTTCTCAAAGAGAAGTAAGTCTGTTAGTACTTAAGAAAATAACCATTTCTTTTTTCTTTCAAGAGCTTGTGGCAAAAATGCCCTTATTACAGCCTTACAATTAAAGGTATAAGAGAGAAGGCGAGACTTTCGAAGATTTCAAAGCCTTTCAGTCTTCTTGGCACCTTTGATGTGGCTTTTTCTTTCTCCTCAGTTTATATCCACCTTCCATCTGTACACAACACGCCATTAATTTGTGTAAGATTGCCAGTCTTTTTAAGGTAATGTGAATTGTGATTATTTTTATACCTGACCTGGTGGATGGAAACTGCTTTTGCTTTGCTCTGTGTAAATCTCCTTTAATGTGGCTTTTTGAAGTTATGAGCTGGTTTTGACATGGAGAGAGGCCAAATCATGTCACTACAAAATAGATAATTTTCTACTGAACAGCATTTTTTATAGAGTATCTGGAATGTCTCTGCTTTCACACACAAATCCCTGTAGTTTGCTTAAAGAATTGTGATTTACAAGGAGGTTTGAGGATTCTAATTTTTAAGGTTCAAATTGCTATTGACCAAAATTAAGGCATATTTACACAATGTCAGACATGAATGATAATTTTGTTTCCACAGAACATACTTGCAGCCCTTAATTATGTTCTTCAGAATGCTGCTCCTCATCACCAAACATTGACTGCCTTCTGTGATTATACTGGCCAGGAAACGGAAGCGCTGGCCAGGGTCACACAGAGCCTTCTCAAGTCAAGGACACTGTTCTCCCCTCGGGGATATGTCATTTGTCTTGCCATATTTGTGGCCTGGGTCTTCCTACTTTCCATAAATTTTTTCCATGGCTTTTTTCTCTGTTGTTTTTCTTAATTAAGATGCAACTTTTTATTTCCATCTTCTTGTTTATAATTATGTACCTTTGTACTGTGTTCAGAGTACTGCATGGATATGATTGCTTTATACAAATTGTAAGCAATTATTTTTTCCACCTTTAATTAGTCATTTATCCTAACTGCATACGATCGTTTTAAAATCTTTTTCTTTTTTTTCTTTTTTCCTTTTTACATTCTTCCATACTTTTCCTTTATATATCTTTCTAACTTTTTTTACCTCTAGGCGTTCTTGATTATTGTAACCACCAGGAGTAAAGCTACTTGGTGGACATTCAAACAATTTAGCTAATTGTCCAGATATTCAAATCAGTGAATAGAAAGTGTATTTGTTAACTATTACAGCCTTCAAAGTGGAAAATGGAAAACAGATCTCTACCCTTTTTAATACTTTCAAATTTTCAACAGAACCATGTAAGGCTCAAGAATACAGATTTTTATGTTAAATGTCTGTTGTTGGCCTGTAGCCCTTTCTTGCCTTTATTCTGTTATTGCAGGCAAATTTGTCTCATATAAGAGAGTTCTTTTGGGCACACTGGCACTGGTGAATGGCATATTTTCAAAATTTCAAGTCAGTTGTTGTACCTGTGAAATTTCTGCGTTGTTTGCTTATTACAGCAGTAGGAAATAAAAACTTCATACTTGTTACATAATATTTTCCCAAGTGTAGACATGCATCCCGTGTGCAGAATAGACTAGAACATTTTCCAGATAATTTCTTGCATTAATGTGATTAAAACGGGCTAAGGAATCAGCACCTCTCTCTTATCTGGATTTGGTTGAGGGCTGACTCAGTTGTTGGAGGAATCACTGTGGCTGCTTAACCAGGCAACAGTTTCACAGCAAGTTAACGCTGTTCTGTTAAATCCGTTCCATCTTGAACAGTTCCAACAGCATCCATGAGCTATATAGAGGTAAAAAGATGATTATGTCAGGTATTAGAAAATAGTCTCTGGGATTTCTTTGAATCAGGGTCCTTTCTTTGCATTCTGAGTTATCGTGAGGCATCCATTTAGTTTTTCTAGAAGCATTCAACCAACTGGAGGATCCTAGAACCCACTGTGTTTCCCAGGGATCTCTAGTATTTCTAGCAATAAAAATGTGAGGCTTACCTGGAGAAGATACAGGAGATGCCTGAGAAGACACTGCATCCAACACCCACCCAACCATAATTTTAGTTTCAAGTGCCGTGAGTCACTTGGATTGCGGAGTATGAGTCTAGTCAGTTAGCATCTTGGAGAGATTTTTAAATTAACTCTGTGTTGTGTATCTGCAGCAAGGGCAGAAGCAACCCTGGTATATAATTTCACATTTAGATTGTAAGTAAGATATATCGGAAAACTGTAGTGGGCAGCCAGTGTGGTATACCTGTTTATGTATAGCAGATGACTGAGAAAACTTCAGGTCACCTATTTTTTTAAAAAAAGAAATCAGACTATCCCTGCTAATAAAGTGATCCTAGGCCTGGTATGGTGGCTCGTGCCTGTAATCCCAGTACATTGGGAGGCTAAAGCGGGTGGATCTCCTAGGCTCAGGAGTTCAAGACCAACCTGGGCAACATGGTAAAAACCCATCTTTACCAAAATACAAAAAATTAGCCAGGCATGTTGGCTTGCACCTGTGGTCCCAACTACTTGGGGGGCTGAGGTGGGAGAATCGATCGAGCCTGGGAGGCAGAGGTTGCAGTGAGCCAAGATTATGCCGCTACACTCCAGTCTTGCTGACAGAGTGAGACCCCATCTCAAAAAATAAAATAGGCTGGGCACGGTAGCTCATTCCTGTAATCCCAGCACTTTGGGAGGCCAAGGCAGGCAAATCATGAGGTCAGGAGTTCAATACGAGCCTGTACAACACGGTGAAACCCCGTCTCTACTTAAAATACAACAAATTAGCTGGGCATGGTGGCACATGCCTGTAATCGCAGCTACTCTGGAGGCTGAGGCAGGAGAATCACTTGAACGAGGGAGGCAGAGGCTGCAGTGAGCTGAGATCATGCCACTGCACTCCAGCCTTGGCAACAGTTCAAGACTCCGTTCCAAAAAAATTAATTGATTTAATTAAATTAAAAAGTTATCCTTGCGTAGTTTTAGAAAGTTCATCAGAACCAAAAAATTATGTATTTTGTCTAGTCCATTACTTTTGAAGAATAGTACAGCCTTACTCCCATGAGGACGGTATAATTATCTTTGCCCTTTAGTGAACAAGGGTTTTCCTATCCTCTTAGGGAAGTCCATCTACCTAGTGAATAATTTCCAACTATTATGGTCATTTAGAAATAAATGAAATATTTTAGGCAAGGCACAGTGGCTCACATCTATAATCTCGCACTTTGGGAGACTGAGGTGGGTGGATCACCTGAGGTCAGGAGTTCAAGACCAGCCTGGCCAGGATGGTGAAACCTCATCTCTACTAAGAAAAAATACATACAAAATTAGCCGAGCATGGTGGTGCGTGCCTGTAATCCCAGCTCCTCGGGAAGCTGAGGTGGGAGAATCACTTGAACTCGGGAGCAGACTTTACAGTGAGCTGAGATCGTGCCACTGCTCTCCAGCCTGGTCAACAGCGTGAGACTCCATCTCAAAAAAAAAAGAAAAAAAAAGGAAGAAATAAAAAGAAAGAAATGAAATATTTTGAATAGTTCTTATATTTGATCTCCTTTCCCCTATAAAAACTAGTATTGCTTTATGCCAAATAGATTAGTGCTTATTCTGGCAACACCAAAGTTTCAGGACTTCTTTCCACCCACTGGTCTGGATAACTGATCCAGCAGAAAATTGTCTTGTCCAGCCTTTCTTAAAATTCAGTACAATATTTTCACTCTTGGCTGATTTGTGCCTACCATTCATTCATAAAATGAGCCTGACTTCAAGTGGTATGTTTCGTGCTTTCTTTTTCTGTTGGTTTTTAAATCCTTCCTAAATGGCGGCCTATTTCCTTTGCATCTTTTATTTCCCCTGAAGTCTTTGAAGCCTTTTTTGTAATGTACCTTTAATAAATAAAAGTCTCCAGCAACGTGAGGCTTCTCAAATGTTATGTTGTAAGTTGTGGACAAGGCATTTCCTGATCTGTTTTCTTTTTAAAAAAAATCTATTTTTTAAGACAACCTACAGCATTTAAGATAGAAATCCAAACTTTGGGAGTTTACCTGAAGCTGCAAGCTTTTAAACTGCTAATTCTGTGATATTGGTGGAGCCGTGATTCTCAAACAGTGGAGGTGAAATCCTTTTAATTAATTTTCTTTACTGTTGAAAATGGCCCGTGTTTTAGCTGGGAGCAATGTAAGTTTACATCTGAGCCAACTAAGCTGGTTCATTATTCTCTTCAGTTGTTTGAAAGTTGGCAGCCATCATCACAACAGCAGCTGGATACAAGATAACCTAGCAGCGTTGGCACATGTGGAGGCATAAGGGAATTTATTAAATCATGCAGCCTTTGCAAAGAAGAGTGTCTAAATGAATTAATATACTAATTTAAAACAGCTGGCCATGAACAATCATATGACTTAAATTATTCTGTTCAGATTTATTAATCCAATTTAACATTAACTGAGTAATTTGATATTTTTATCTAAAAGGGTAAGATGATTTTTTGAAATATATAATGGGATTTGTAGGCATAGGGGAAGAAATTATATAAAACAAAGCAAGTAGTGCAGTTCTGGTTTTAGAAATAATCTGTGATTGGCTGCGTGCAGTGGCTCACATTTGTAATTCCAACACTTTGGGAGGCTCAGGTAGGATGATCACTTGAGGCCAAGAGTTCCACACCAGTCTGTTAGACCCTATCTTTACAAAACATTAAAAATAAAAAAAATTAGCTGAGCATGCTAGTGTGTACCTGTATTCTCAACTACTAGGGAGGCTGAGGCAGAAGGATCACCTGAACCTGGAAGTTTGAGGTTACAGTGAGCATGATCATTGTACTCCAGCCTGTGTGACAGAGTGAGATTCTTTCAAAAAAAAAAAAAAAAAATCTGTGTTTTTATATTTTAAAATATGTGTCTTATATATTTTAACTATCATTCATTGTTATATAACTGATATCTCTGTTATCTTTTTAACTTATTGCTGAGATTTTTCTAGAAGTATAAAACATGAATGATTCATTTTTTTTTTTCCATGTAATTTTGAGAGAGTTACTTCCCAATTCAATGGTTTTGTGTTACGTAATGTTGGGGATAATATAATTAGGGTTCATAGGGCCTTGAGGCATTAGACAAGGACTTTAAATAGGCCTCCATCATTTGAGCAGCAGTGAATTTATAGTCACTCTCCAACATAAGCCGTGCATTAACATATATTCAAAAAATGACAATATGCAGAGTTCTTAAACATATGTTTTAATGCTAAGTAAAAGAATCTTTAAGTCCTCAAATTCACACATTAAAATGTGAAAGAAACATGTAAGAATATCCTATGGGTAGATATTTAGAAATGAAACAGTTTATATATTAAAAGACCTAACTGTCTAGACAAATTATGTTGCTAGAACTCCAGTAGCTTTTTGGTTTAGTTAGCTAGATCTTTACTAGTTAACATCTCTATCTTTCTCACTTGGTAAATCCATTTGGAATGAATTAATAAACAGTTCTGTTTTTACCCGCAAGTTGCATGGATCTATGTTGCATCTTACTGTGGCGTCTCTGTGTCGATTTTTAATCCCCTCATGTCATTCATTTTATAATTTGCCATCGTCATTTCTTTATGTACTGTGTACTTCAGGGTTAATTTCCCTTGTTGCTTATAGAATATTAACCATTTTAGTACTGTGATATTTATTATTATTCTCCTAAGTTCACTATATCCAGAGATTGTCCAGTGAAATGCCACAACTAATAAGCAATGAGCACTCACAGGCAAAGGGGAACCTTTTGCGGGGAGAGGAGAGAACAAACAAGAGGGGAAGTAGCAGACTTGCAGAGGAGTTTCATCCTCTGATCTCTCCACTGTACCCTCATTCAGTGGAAGGGGCACTGGGGAATAAAGGCAGTATTACGTTGGCAGGATGATGTCTTTTAGTGAGTCATTGAGCTAACTTATATCACCCAGCGTATCCTATGACCTGCCTTTCCAGTCTGTCTGCAAAAATGATGCTAAACTGTTAACATCCTGAGTAACTTTTCTTTCCTATCATTAGTCCTGCTCATCCATGTGTGCTTATTGGAACACAATCTGATAAAAGCTGTGTTATATTAAATTAGTCTTTTGTTCTGCCTTACTCACTAGTTTTAGTCCTAGTGGCCTGGATACATAAGCAGAATATTTGTCAGAAGAGAAGAAAAGAAACGCAGGAGAAAAAAAAAAAGAATGATTCAGCAAGGATTAGATAATTATGTTTTCTTCCAGATGCATTCCCAGATGTGTTTCTGTTCGCTGAGTAACCACCTCCAAAATACTTTAGGCAAAATAATTCCCTGAAGCTGTTTTCTGGCTTTATGTCATCCTTTCTAATATCTTTAGCTAAGCTGTTATTTCGGGTGCCCCTAAGGTCTTGTTCACTCTTTTTATCTCTTGCCAAATTTCTTTCTGAGGTAGTGAAGTTCTTTTCCCTTCTCTCCATTGCTACTTTTAGACCTTTTCAAACGAATATATATATACATCTCATTGGATCCATTATTTAGCAGAAAAACGTATTTAGTTTTTTTTTCTTCTCTAGTGTGTTGTTATATTTAGAAGATTATACGCTAACTAGATCAGGACATGGTGTGCTAAATACCATATAATTTGGGGGCTACCCCAGATTTGATTCACTGGTTTGAAGGAAACTGTATTTTATGTTGACTTGCTTTCCATTTCCTTGTAGCCTGGTCAAGAAAGGAATCTTATTTTTCCTCAACTTCATTTACTTTATATCCTTCCTTTATAATGCGACTATGTTATTCCTTTCAGAAATCATCTTCCCTGAATCTGTTACGCATTTTTCTTGACTCAGTGGTATATCATAAACAAGGGTCAAATCACATATGCACAAAGTCATAGAATAATAGCATATTTCTTTTTTTTGACAGAGTGCTTTCATATTCCACAGAGCTTACATATCAACTCATTATGTTACAAAAACTTAGCCAAGTAGGTAGGGTATTTCTAATTTACATTTTATAAAGTAAATGTCAAGGTTTAGAATGGCTTAAAAAAGGTTTTGTTGAGACCAGGCGTGGTAGCTCACACCTGTAATCCCAGCACTTTGAGACCCTGAGGCAGGTAGATCACTTGAGTCCAGGATTTCAAGAACAGCCTGGACAACGTAGCAAAACCCCATCTCTACCAGAAATTAGCCGAGCGTGGTGGCACTTGCCTGTAGTCCCAGCTACTTGGACTGAGGTAGGAGGATCAGTTGAGCCTGGGAGGCAGAGGCTGCCATGATCCAATATCACACCACTGCAATCCAGCCTGGGCAACACAGCAAGACCCTGTCTCAAAAAAAAAAAAAAAGCCCACAATGAATTAACACATACCGGAACTATACACCTCAGTTTCTACTGTGGTTCTTTTTACTGGTTTCAATAGCGTACATTAATTAAATGATATATATTTTTATCAGTTATGTGCTCAGACTAGTAATAAATGCAATGGTAAGAATACCAACAATACTTAAGATGATAATCCTAATAAAACAATTATTAATATTTTTGGGTGTTTATTTTTGTGCCAAGCACTACTGTTAAATCATTGTATGTCTTAGGTTGTGTAATCCTCAAGGCCCAAAGATGTTGAATAGTTTCCCAAAGTCATGCAGCTAGCGACAGAACCTTGATGAAAATCCAGACCAGGTCATTAACCAGCCAGTCCTCATATCCATAGTGTTGTAATGTTGGTCTGATCTAAGGCATTTTCCTCTAGGATTGGACACAATACAATGGATTCAATTGAGGAGAAGAAATTTACATTGTACGCTTAGAGGAGAAGATGAGGAAGGCATGCATGGCTGTTAAAAGTAGCTCTTTGGTATCTTAAGTAAGACTTGGTAGAAAATGATGTAGTTGACCCAGATAGGGAAATGAGAAGGAGGAGAAGTTTGGGTAGGAAAGTTGAGTTTTGATGTTAGACATGCTGAATTTTAAGTGACTTTCTGGAAAATCCAGGTAAGAGGCCCCCTTAGGCTATAGAAAATACGGGTCAGGAGTCAAGAAGGAAGATGAGGGTCTAGAGATAAATGACTGGGAGTAATCAGCATTTGAGTAGTAGATGAGGTTATGTGTAGTGAGATCATCCAGAAGGAAAAATGGAAGAGTGAGAACAGAAGTCTAAAGAACACCAGTATTTCAGTAATAATGGGAAAGGGAAAAGGGCTCTGTGGCAGGCAAAAAGGTGGAGTCAGGCCCGTGGAGGTGGAGACCCAGGAGGAAATAATACCACCAAAGCCAAGAGACAATACAGTTCTAGGACAAGGAAAGGGATAAGGGCCAAATGTTATTGAGAGTTGACTCTTAAAAGCAAGCACTGGGCTGGGGGCTCTACAGAATATGAAAAAAAAAAAAAAAAGATATTATTAGATTACTTTCTTTTCCAAATACCATGAGTATTCAAAAGCTATTGAGATGTACTAATGTCTAAAGTCAGAAATCTTCATGGTCCTTTTATGGCTGCTGCATCCTCAGTTCCTAACACAGTGCTCCGTTTGTCCTCGTTGACACCCACACAACTCTGCACCGTACACATGGCAGGAAGGGACTCGAGTAAAAGGCAGGAAAATATGTGTTTGTTGAATGAATGGAACTTAACTCTGGAACTAATAAGAGTAAGGCTTAGAGCAGTATTTCTTGATCTGTTTTAATTAAAGTTCTCTTTTCATAAACAAGAAAGTCCTCTGCTCTTTCGGAAAAAGTGATACATTCCCTTTAATGGAACATAATATTTTGCCTTCTTAGAGATTCTGTGTTCTGTGGACCCCTGCTGGCTAATAGCTAACAATAATTATTAGGCAATATTTATTGAGCCTATAATATGTTGAAAGCAGTGTGGTTTACATGGATTCACTCATTTAATTCTCACAGTGGCACATATTACATACAAAATATTATTATCCCCATTTTAGGGTGAGGAAATTCAGGCACATAGAAGTTAAATAACTTGCCTGAAGTCGCAGAGCTAATAATTGCTAGAGTTCAGATTCAAGCTCTAGCTTGTGGATCTCCAAACTCTATTCATTGCTATTACAATTTCCAAATAGGCTAGTTTTTGGAAACAATAAGGATGATAATTTTCCAATTCAAATTGTACCACACTATTAAGTAGAAAGTATTATATTATACATGCCATCTCCTGGACATTTAATACAACATTCTATAGTCAGCATCTCCTCCTTTTTACTTTCTCTCTCCATCCAGTCAGTGCGTAAAGGGATTGATAAAGAAGCTATGTTTGTAGAAACAGAACTACTATACGCTCCAGCAGTTCCACTGCTAGCTGGTTATCCAAAGGGAAGGAAATCAGTATCAAAGAGTTACCTGTCCCCCAGGTTTATTGCAGCACTATTCACAATAGCCAAGATAAGGAATCAGCCTAAATGTCCATCATCAGATGGATGGATAAAGATATAGCACACACCGGAATACTATTCAACCATAAAAAAGAGCGAAATTTCGTCATTGGCAACAACATGGATAGAACCAAAGGTCATTATGTTAACTGAAATAAGCCAGGCACAGAAAGACAAGTACTGCGTGTTCTCACTCATACGCGGGAGCTAAAAAAGTTGATCTCATGGAGATAGAACGTAGAATGATGCTTACCCAAGACTGGAAAGGGAGCCAGGTGGTGACGAAGAGAGACTGGTTTAGGGTACAAACCGATCTCTATAGTGGGTATAAGGAAGGGGCTCTAGTGTTTGGTAGCACAGTAGGGTGACTATAATTAACAACAGTTTACTGTATAGTTTCAAATAGCTAGAAGATTTGAAATGTTCCCAACACAGAAAATGACAAATGTTCAAGGAATAGATATCCTGAATACTCTAATTTGATCATTACAATTTGTGTGCATATATCAAAATATCACATATACCTTCCATAAATGTGCATAATATTACGTATCAATTTTTTATGTAAAAGTTTTAGAAAATGAAGCTACGTTTGAATGTGACCACGAGGAGAAAGACTACAAATAAAAGTAATGAGTGTTTTATCTGTAAAAACGTCTTTAATTGTAAAACTGCAGAGTTTCTTAAAGAAGTTATATATGTGTTTTAAAATAAAATGCTATGCCAGTGGTGGTTACATGTTGCGAAGCTATTACCCGTTCTAACCTACATTTCAAAACCTTTAAGACCTCATGTCTTCTTCCTACTTACCCTTCTTTCCTAGAGCCAAGTATATTAAGTCTGCAGCTTAAACTCCTGCCCGTAAGCACCCTGTATTCCTCACCGCAGATCCGTTTGCTCACTTGCTGCAGACACAGAGAGAGAGTCAAGGATGGGTCACCGTTGCCTCCATTTCCTCGTCCCTATCATCATTCTCCCATTCACTGAGTCGTCATTATGTGAGTGGTCCACTCCGTAGGACCTTATATCGTTACTGAAAGCCAGGAAGAAATCCAGGGAGAATGTACAATATGGATACTTTTGAATGTTCTGTTGAACTTTGCAGTAATATCTAAAAGGTGCCCTAATTAAGTCAGCAGAAAATGATGAGAAAAAGAAGACTGGGTGATGTAACCCATAATTTTTTTTTTAAAGGCGGAATCTCAGATCATTAGATCTGACCAATTTAAATTCTGGAAATAAGATCAAAATGTCCCTGTGAATTAACATTAATTTAAAAAGAGACTAAATTTTGCATTTATTCTACTAGTATTTATTGGTTATACACTGTGTGTCAAATACTTGTTAGGTACAGAATATTAAGAGATTAGTAAAACTTGCTAAGTGTTTTTTAGGGACTGGTATTCTTACGTTATGGTTAATATTATATAGATGTTTATAAGCCCGAATGTCTGGTAAGTACGGTAAAACCCCAGTGTTAAATCTGGTATAGGAGGAACATAAATGTTTATTATAGGCTTTTTGTGGATGAGAAAGAAATAGTGAATTTACAGGTCTTTCATGAAAGAGAATCCCCTTTTTTTACACAATTATACTTTATAAGCTTCATTGTATCTGTGATGTAATTAAATCTACCAGTGTAGAGAAAAGCTTTAAATAGGTTACATACACGCATGCACACATTTGCATGCACATATATTTATGTATATAAAAGTTGTAATTTGATTCATCTGTAAGCGACAGAAAAAAATGTGGCATAAAAAATAAAAGTTTATTTCTCAGCCATGTAAATAAAGTCCAGAGCTAGATGGTGGAACTCTGTAAGTCTCCAGCATGTCAGAGGTGTAGGATTGACCTTTCATCTCGTGGTCCAAGATGGCTACTTCATCTCCAGCCGTCACATCTGCATTCCAGAGAGTAGGAAGGCAAGGGGCAAACACAAGTGTGTGTTTCTTCCCTTTTAATACTTTCTGAAAGTCATACATGCCACTTTTGATGATGTCAAATTGTCAGAACTTAGACGTATGACCATACTGACCTGCAAGAGAGGCTAAAAAAATTTAGTGTTTAGTTTGACTTTTTTTGTCCCTCTTTAAAAACTAAAGAGTCTCTTGGAAAGAAGGGGAGATGGAATAGTGGGGAGCAATTAGCAGTCTTTGTCACAACATTTGTCTACCCTTCTTGCTACATCAGAGCTTACTCTGTCTAAGAGAGAGAGAGCCCCAGTCCCGTCTAGTTACCCTGTCCTCTTATAAGTACGTGATCTCTGGGTGGCGCTCTGTCCTTTTCAGGAAGTCCAGGTGTGGCTTCCCATGGGCTGGGCTGATGGATAAAAGTCCAGGTGTGGCTTCCCATGGGCTGGGCTGATGGACATAAACTAAAAAGCATCCTAACATTCCCAATGTCAAATAGAATAGAAATAAGAAAATATGTAAAACTCCCATTTGAAAAATGGGAGAATAAGAAACACATGAATTTTCAATAGGAATTGTTAAATCTTGCTTGGTGGAAATCCTGGAGTCTTTCTGCGCAAGCACTGAAGGACAGTCTTTAGTACCCCATGTGGTGGCCACTGGTTTTCCTGTGAGGGATACACCCTAGTCCTTTGTCCTCTGTTGCTCCTGTCTTGTGTGCCCATATGTGAGGTGGTATTCGGGTGAATGCTCTGCTGAGTGGGTTCTAATACTGCCTTCTGGTACCAGCCTGAGCCCTGGCAGTTGCTTTAGGGGTTGTACAGTAGTGGGCTGTGCATGCCATCCTGCGTTTTTGGCCATCCAAGTCCATCACAAACTTAGTAGCCTGCTAGTCTGTTTCTGGTCAGTTCCATGAACAACTATAGCCAAAGGTCTTAACTGGGCGTAGTTTTCAAATAAAGACTGTCTTTTATTTACCAGCCTCTGTCCTTCTTCCCTACTCTGAACTTACTGATGACTCCCTTGATGTCATCTGAAGCACTCTGAATCCCATCTCTGCCAAGAAACTCAGCTAACGTATGATGGGCCACCAATCTTCTGAGGTGGCTGTGATGCTGTAGCCAATGCTTGTAATTGTTTTACTTGGCATTTTCAGACCTACAAACATCAAAATGACAGAACCCTCAGTCAAATTTCACTCTGATTCACAAGGAGAGTGGTTTTCTTAGCAAAGCTCTTCCTTCCTTCCTTCTTTTTTCCTTTTTTTTTTTTTTTTGAGTTATAAGTCCATCTTATTTCTTTTTTAAAATGTTTTACTTTTAAGCAAATTTGTATGGGTGCATAGCAAATGTATGTATTTATGGGTGCATGAGATGCTTTGATAAAGGCATACAGTGCATAATAATCACAGAGTAAATGAGGTATCTGTCACCTCAAGTAATTTATCATTTCAGCAAAGCTGCTTTCTTTCTCAGCCTGCAACCAGCTAGCCCTAGTCTGAGTTCCTTGTTATTAAGAGCAGTAAGGAGCCAGCTATATTCAACATTCTGGATCTTTTGTAATATTTCTACAGCTGTAGACCAAGTTAGCAACACTTGAACTGTCTTCCAAGGTTCAGCAGGGGCAGTGTGACCATATATTTTGCTAACATAACATTAATTAGCTTCCCAGCCTGCAATGAGTCATTGCTGCCCAAAGTGTGACAAATAAATGTCACACTTTTAGGTTCTGACACATAGTATCCCACTTCGATTGGATTGGTTTGTACTGTCAACGATTGGATTGGTTTGTGCTGTCAATGACCAAAAACACGAAACAAAGTCTCAGGCAAAATAGATAGATATGACTTTCTCACATTAAAAAAAAAAAAAAGCCTAAGGTGTAGCAATCTTGTGCTGGTGGAGCAGTCCACTGCATCAGTGACTCAGGATTCTGTCCTGTTGCTCAGCTGTCCTCTGTCTCATGGTCCATGATGGCTGCTGAAAGTTTAACCATCACGTCTGCATTCCAGCCAGGAAGAAGGAGAAAGAGTTAAAGAAGAGTGTGCCCCACCCTGCCTTGAAGGTTACAGTCATGGAAATTGTACATGACACTTCCACTTCTATCTCATTGATTAGAACGTAACTGTCCCTAACTGCAAGGGAAACTAGAAAATAAAGCATTTCTTCCAGACATCCCTACATCTAGCTCAAAATCCATTTATATGAGAGATGAAGAGAATGGATACAGAGGAGCCACCAAAAGTCTCCACCACAATAGGTAGTTCTAAAACGTTCTCAAGTTGCAGGGTAATAACTTTCCCTAAAAAGAACTGAATTTTTTATCCTATCTCTAAGTATCTAATTATGTTCTCTTAAGTGTCAATACCGGATTTTGCACATGACTCAGTATTTGGTTTTTGTTCTCATATGGTGACAAAGTTTTCATTTTTAAAAAAATGCGTATCTCCTAATCTCACAAATTAAACGGTATTTTGGCAGATTATCAGCTGTCTATGTTGAATGACTATTAGAAAATTCCCTTTGATGCAAGACTTAAACAGATGCAACTGCTAGAGGTTTTTTCGTAGTATCAGACAGGAGTTGGTGTTGTTTTAGTTTTCTCATGTCCTAGATTTCCTTATTATGTATACAATTGCCTCAGCTTCATGGTGAGGCCCATTTGCAGTTCTGTACCGTCCAGGACATATCCTTTCTCCCACTGCTTCCATTAACAATTCCAGGCGTCCAGTGCAAGTGTCTGGGACACTGGTGTTAGCTTGCTGCCGAAATTACTGAATAATTTCTTGTCAGAACAAAAGAGATGGAGAGGAGAAAATCAAATTTTTCTATTTTCTTTGCTTTCAACCCAGCGTTTCCTCTAATTTGTATGGGGTCACTTATGTGACCTGCTTTCTTCAAGTCTGATCAATGAAATCAATGTTTTTTTGTTAGTAGCCTTTAAAGAAGTAAACAGATTTCTTTCCCCTCAATTATTATTTAGAGCAAAATGCTTTTAATCTAACCATGTAAATAATACCAAGCATTGACTTTCTTGTAGAAAATACTATTTTAATTCACTGTTCAACAGTGATTCTTTTTCCTGTAATTTCTCCTAATTCACTGATGCAATCTTTTAATAGTACATTGGAAAAATGCATTATTCTTTTTGAGTTTTTGTCTTGAAAAAAAATATTTCATTGCCCAGCTTGTTTTGACTCTTATCAATAATTCTGCTAATTGGGTTTCTTTCTCTTCCCCCTTTTAAAGACTTTGCACTTTCAAGAATCATGATAGCTGGGTTTGGTGGCTCACGCCTGTAACCCCAGCACTTTGGGAGGCCAAAGCAGGTGTCACTTGAGATCAGGAGTTCGAGACCAGCCTGGCCAACATGACGAAATCCTGTCTCTGTTAAAAATACAAAAATTAGCTGGGCATGGTGGCATGGACCTGTAATCCCAGCTACTCAGGAGGCTGAGGGATGAGAATCGCTTGAACCCGGGTGGCGGGAGCTGCCATGAACTAAGATGTTGCCACTGAACTCCAGCCTGGGTGATAGAGCAAAATTCTGCCTCAAAAAAAAAAAAAAAAAAAGAATTGTGATATAATCCAGTTTTTTTGGAGGTGTTTTTCTACTTATAAAAAAATCAAGTTTCATCTTAACTTTTATAGTATAATCCCCCACATTAATGTTCACTGCCTTCAAATATTATGTAATTACTAATACATATTGAACACTTAAAATGATATGTCACTATTATATATGTATATGAACTCATCTGATTATTACAATTCTATGAAACAATCCCAGTGAACCCCATTGATGTCTACCTTTTATACATGAGGAAAGTGAAGCACAGAGAGCGTGGTAGAAGAGAATAATTTGAACCCAGGTTGCCTAGTTCCAGAGCAGGTGCTTTTCACCTGTTGCACTGCACTCTTCCTCACTGTGCACCCCCTGAAGAGTAACCTCCCCACACCACCTGCTGTCTCTGCTTTCCATCCACTCCTTGATCCTTTGTCATCTGGTTGCTGTTTACTCTGTGTTACGTGCTCCTGTTAAATCCCTAATTGTGGACTCTGGCAGGCAGTCTTTCATCCTTTGTTTTTACTTTCTTACGTTGGCCACCCCCTCCTCCTTGAATAAATTCATTTCAGTCAACAGTTCCCTCCCCATCTTCCATGCATCATCTGTGCATGCATGCATCATCCATCTATCCATCTTACTTCATTTTGGTGTTCCTCAGGCACACACCCAACCAACCACGTCAGAAAGTTTTTTTGGACTTTCTTCCTACCTTCTCCCACCCAGTGTACCCTGGCACCAAGTCTCCTCAATGTGTCTTCTAAATGACTAATGACCAGCTTTTTCGTGCCCACCATCACTGCCCTCTTTGAGAAAGTACAGGTGAGACATTCTCTTGAATTGTGCTGTCTCCAATCTCTTTCATAACTCTAGGCCCACTGCTTTCAATCCACCCTTCACTTTGTTGCCAGAAATTTTCTTTCTACAATAGAAACCTTGTGTTTCTTTATCAGAATTCTTTCATAGCTCCTCATTGCCTACAGTACAAGGAACGGTGACAGCAGCAGTTATATATACCACTGCCACTCACTGGTGTGTTCTACCTGCCAGGAATTCTGCAAAGCATTTTACATAGATCATCTCCTTATAGCTTGTCTGTCCGTCATGGCACACACCGCATTGCTCTGCTTGATTGTATGCCAGTGTCTTCTCCTGGAGACTCCCCCATACAACGTCAGGAGTATTTTTGTATGTATATTTTCAGTGCCTGAAGCAAACTCATTAAATCTTTGTTGAATGAAGGGTTTCTTCTGGTGGCATTATAAGCGACTAACTTACATTTATAGGATGTGGTGACTTCAGAATCTCATAGGAGAAGGAAACAGAATCCCTCAGGAAGTACAGCAAAGGCCGTGCTGGCTCGGGCCGAATACTAGTTCTAGGTCAAGGGAACCAAACATCCTGTCACCCAGAACAACCGCCTCTTCTAAGTCTTTATGACCACATCATCACCTGATTGTAGCAGCATTTGGGGAATGGGCAAAGAAGATGACTATCTCTAGGGTTTGGTTCAGTACATACAGCCGGCTACTGGAAGTTTCACACCTGTATGCACCATATAGTTTAAGACAAAAAACTGCATTTTTTGAACCCAGGAGAATTTGAACCCAGGCTGCCTAGTCCCAGAGCTAGGCAGTAGGTTCGGAATGTATGTTGCCTTCCTAGCTCTGGTTTGTCTAATTCTTTGCTGCTGACTCCCTATACTAAATGACAGAGATTTCATTGTTATTATTCTTATAAAATGGCTTGTTCCTCCAAGCTATTCTATATTTCTTAAATGATCAACCTTTACACAGCATTGATATCCCATGTTTAGCAACAAAAATTGTTCCTACTTTTCTTTCTTGGGTTTAATTTAATTTCTTATAAATTAAAATATATAAAATTTAATTTAATTCCTCCATTTCTGAGATGTCTTAAAGAGTGTAAGCTGAGGTTACCGACACTCTTAGGTCATGTTACCAATAGGAGTTTGACATTTATGTGAATAAAAATAATATCAAGTGTTACAGAAACTAATACAGAACTGCAAGGGCTATCACCCTCTATGCTTGAGGCCATAAATTGATTGCCAGCAGGGGTCAAACAGAAGGATCTGCATTCTCTGTACAGCCTCCCTGGGGTAAACCACTGCGGTACTTGGTGTACCAGCAGAAAGGGCAGTATGAATTTACACCTTCCTGAAAACAAATTGCTGAAATATTCACCTCTTACCAGAGGTGTGGATTCATAGCACTTCTTATTGAATAGCTAAAGATAGAGTCCAAGGTTATTTTTCCAGAAATAATATCAGGCCAGGGAAAATAAATTTAATAACTTTGTCAGATGCATGCAGTCAGGCTTTCTTTGATCCACCCTGGTATGTTCGGGTCATATTTCTGTTTTTTTTTGTGCAGGAGCTCCTGTGAAAATGAACTAATTGGGTGCTAATTTACCTAAAACAGAGTGCTAATACCAAAGCTGATTTTTGGCAAATGTGTGTATGTTGCCATTTTCACTGACGTCTATTTATTTCATGTCACCTTATTGGAAAGTATTCATATTAAAATGAAATTCCTTTAAGTCTTAGAATAAGCTTCTGCCTGAGTAATGGAAATTATGTGGAGATATAAAATTGAAGCATTGCCTACCCTGTTGCAAATATGATGACATTGGGGACTGTCAGTAGCATTAACTCTTTTGGATCAGAACTGACCTTTATTGGCCTAAATGGGAATGAATACAAGTTTGTACATTATTATTTGTTTTCAGTCATTACTTGTATGATTTGTTGTAGTGTTTTTCTGTAGGAAGGTAGGTTGTGACTCTTTCCTATAAATTATGTTTACTTTCCCTGTGGTAAAAGGGAGGACATACTTGGCCCACCTTGTTTTACCTCCTTTGCTTTGTCATCTGTCATGCTCCTCATTTGTTATTTATGTATTTATTTAGAGACGGAGTATTGCTCTATCGCCCAGACTGGAGTGTAGTGGCATGATCTCCGACTGCAACCTCCACTTCCCACGTTCAAACGGTTCTCCTGCCTCTGCCTCCCAAATAGCTGATATTACAGGCACCCGTCACCACGCCCGGCTAATTTGTATATTTTTAGTAAAGATGGGATTTCACCATGTTGGCCAGGCTGGTCTCAAACTCCTGACCTCAAGTGATCCACCCGCCTCCCAAAGTGCTGGGATTATAGGAGTGAACCACTGGGCTGGCCGGTCCTCATTTGTAGTTAGGTGGTGGTAGGTTTTTTGTTTTTTAAGCTAGCTGATTTATTTTGTCCTTGCCTTGAGTTATTCCTTTTCTCTCTTTCTTGCTGTCTTGCTTTTAAGAGAAATTATTTCTACAGTTCCCCATTAGTTACAGCACTGCAAATGTATCACTTTCTTTTTTAAATTAAGATCCTGTGTGCTATTTTGTATACTGCTGTGTCAGGTGCTGTGTATAGAACTAGAGTTCCTAGAGGAATTTTGTCTTGCATTAAAAAATAGACTTGAGGCTCTATAACACAAATATTAGTAGTTTAGTCTGTGATTAGATGAATGAAATTTATATAATACCTTTGCCAGAAGCCTGAGGGGTTCACTTTCTTGTAGTGGTAGCCTGTAGTTCTGCTCTCGTGAATGATTATTGTCTTGTGTGGTATGCATTACAGTGATTTTCAAAATTTTTTTCTTCATTAATTGGATATATATAGAAATCATCATCCATGCAGCAATAGGCAAAATATAACCGATTTAAATTTATGCTTCAGAATGTTTCATATGCTCACAAACCACTAGGAGATGCTAAACAACAATATGGCTATTTAGCTTACTTTTTTCAGCTAGCATTGAGGAAAGAACCCTAGAAGTTGCTTCCAGCTTAATTTTTACCTCTTTAATTTTATTTAGTTAATAAAAATAAAAAGGTAAAAGAGACAGTCTCTTTTGTTTCTTTGTTATCCAATAAATATTTTATCTCCAAAGTAAAACTGCTTTTCTGACACCAGTGTTCTAAATGATGCTGTTTAAAAATCCTGGAAGCTGTGGTGTTAACCCTATTAGAAACAAATTTTTCTCCTTCTTTTTTTCTTTCACTCTTTCCTTTAAAAAAGAAAGTAAAAATTAAGGGATAAGATAGTTTTTGCCAATTAATATGGTTATGAGCATGTGGAATTACAATGCAACTTAGAAGTCGTAGTCTGTCTTCCTTCATTTTTTCTTTTTTTTTAATTTTTTTAATTTTTTTTATTTTGAGACAAAGTCTCACTCTGTTACCAGGCTGGAGTGGTGCATTGGCACAATCTCAGCTCACTGCAACCTCCACCTCCCAGGTTCAAGAGATTCTACTGCTTCAGCCTCTCGAGTAGCTGGGATTACAGGCGTGTACCACCACACCCAGCTGATTTTTTTATATATGTATTTTAAGTATAGACAAGGTTTCACCATTTTGGCCAGGATGGTCTCGATCTCTTGACCTCATGATCCACCCGCCTCGGCCTCCTGAAGTGCTGGGATTACAGGCCTGAGCCACTGCGCTCAGCCTGTCATCCTTCATTTTCGTTTGCTTGGAGGAGTTATTTTTTTTCTCTCTTTCACGTGTGTAATGGCAAGGTCAGCGTCTGGTTTCCATGACACCACCTGGCTGCCATGAAAGGCTTGCCTACTCACAGTGTTAGACCAGAATATATGTCGGTTATGTTGGAAATAACCGCATATCTTCAACTACTTTTAGCTGTTTTTGACAGAAAGGAACTCTAACAGAGTTCACACGTTCACAGGTACTTTTATGTACGTCTGTCCTTCTTTTTTCTTTTCTTTCTTTTTCTTTTTTTTTTTTTTTTTTTTTTTTNTTTTGAGACGTAGCTTCACTCGTTGCCCAGGCTGGATTGCAATGGTACCATGTCGGCTCACCGCCGCAGGCTCTGCCTCCTGGGTTCAAGTGATTCACCTGCCTCAGCCCCCCAAGTAGCTGGGATTACAGGCTTGGACCACCATGCCCAGCTAATTTTGTATTTTTAGTAGAGATGGGGGTTTCTCCGTGTTGGTCAGGCTGGTCTCAAACTCCTGACCTCAGGTGTTCTGCCTGCCTCAGCCTCCCAAAGTGCTGGGATTACAGGTGTGAGCCACCGCACCCAGCCTTTTTCTTTCTTTATTAAGAGTTAGGGTCTCACTATGTTTCCTAGGCTTGTCTTGAACTCCTGGGTTTAAGTGATCCTTTTGTCTTAGCCTCCAAAGTAGCTGGGATTACAGATGTTTGTGTGTGCAACTGTGTCCCCTATAGGTAGTATTAAGTAAGAATGAAGAGCCAGAGAAAGAATGCTAAGTAACTACCTTATGAACCCAGCGACGTAGTGACAGAAGTACTGAAGTGAGGTACTGTCAGGGTTTTCTTCCAAGCAAGAACTTCTGTGTGGGAGTAATGAAAATCAGAATATTGATGATAGAGAATTTAATTAGCCCAGTAATTGAGACCCCAGGCATAGGGCCAGATAAACTGATATACAGGTTAGATGGATAGATTAAATCCTGTCTTCATGATGTGTGGACCAGGTTTCTTCACCTCTATTGCCTTGGTTTGCTTTTCTGTAAAATGAGAGTGATTATACCCTTTCTTTAAGGTTTTCTTTGAGAACTGAGATAATTATATATTAAGATAGGCTTAGTACAGTCCCCAGTAAGTACTCCTTAAATGATTGCTGCTACTTTTATGTAATCATAGCAATATTTATAACAAAACAACCACAACACAGAACACAGTCAATAAATGATACCTCAAAGATAAAGACAAAAATGTGTTGCAAATTAGGTGGAAGACAGCCCATTTAATCTCAAATGCACACAAAAATATAGAAGAAAAACACATTCAATGTATTTTTATTTTCTTTTTAGAAGCTTTTTTAATAAAATTCCCCTAAGTTGAAAGTATAATTTAGTGGGCAGAACTCACCCCAAAGACTGGAAAAGCAGCGTAAATATGTAATAATTACATATTAATTGATACCCATTAATGTCCCTAAGAATGATACTATCATTTGGGGTTGTCAGAGTTGAAATTAAAGATACATTTTTTCATAACCAGGGTTATCATTGCCATTTCTCCCCCTTTCTTTTTTTACCTCATCTAGGTTAGCACCCCACACACTAATTCAACCCCCAATAGTGCCAGCCCTCCAGACACTTTAGTTGTTCCTCTGATAAATGTCTATTTTCCTGGAACATCTCACAGTCGTTGTCGCTGGTGGTCAGTTTTGCGTAAACTCATTGTCTTTGAAGTGTTGTTGGTTGATAATGTGTGGGAACTTATCTTTCTTACGTATAATTGGCGTTTGGCTGGAGTAATTAATGTCTTAAAGCAAAAGAAGAAACAACAGAATAGGTCAGGAAGTCTCAGGGGACAATGTTCAAGATCTTGTTTGGGAAGGAATCTCAGCAGTGGTGGCTGAGCCAAAGGCTGACCCACCAACACATGTCAGCAAAGCTCCCAGGATATGCAGAGGTGGCGGCCACCAGCACAGCCTCCTCTTCTGGGTCCTGAGGTGTGAAATTAAGTTGCATTTAAAAATCAGAGTAGTTCTCTAATCTTCAGATAGTGTGAAACCTTAACTGATTCCACTGTTTGATTAAAAATAAATGAAAGTGACGTTTGTCCCAAGTTGTTCTACAGGTTCACGCCTAGCCATAGAGTTAATTTTGAGCATTATTTGCAGTGCAGGGGGTAAATTATCTTCAAAACTCTAACGGATTGGCTGCTGCCCAGAGTCCTGAGAGATGTGATCAGTTTCAGTTAATTCTCAACAATAGATTGTGGCATGAACTCAGCTAAGTGGCGGGTTGACTGCACCCAAACTGTTGATTTAAGTTGTCAAGAGAGCTTGACTCATGCTTGTATTTGACACCAGCTTGGGTCAGCTGGCTTAGCTGTAAACCATTACCAGTAAACTCTGTTCCTTTTGTGTGTGAGACGGGAAGGGGCATGGCCCCTCTGATCTTGGTCTGTCTCCCTGAGCTCACTGCCGACTCCACGGCCTGGCTGGGAGTCTGTTTGTGACTTTCACTGTGCTCAGACTTTAGTCTCTTCACCCCTCTTATGTGCGTCCGTGGGTTCTAACCATAGGCCAGAGGAACTCCAGTATAGTATATGCTTTGTGTATGTACTTTCTCCTCATTTCTAACTTTTGTTGGCGATGTTTGACGGGAAATACATTACTGTTCACTGTACCATAATCCTTATCTGTGCAGCACTTGATGCTGTTCACAAAGAATTCATATTGTCCCATATGGTTTAGACTAGGGCAGGGCAGGAATTGCATTGCATCCGCATTAATCATCTTGTTACCTTTTGATTAGATCATTCAGGTTAAACACTGGTTGGAAGAGTGATCTAAAGTCGAAGGCATGAGGATAAATGTAGGGAAGACATTAGCAGTTTGCTTAATGTAAGATTTTTTTTCTTAAGTTTGAAGATGAATGTTTCTCAAGTTGTAATGTAATTTTTTTTTACCATTAGCCTTTGAATGTTAGCAGTAGCAGTTCAGTTTTATTTAGTTTGTCCACACATACAAATGGAAACGTGTTACCTCTTAGATACTAGCTTAAGTTTATTTACTCCAAGGTTGTTTAAAGCCTACAAATAGATATGTTTGTTTCAGTAGGTCAGATTTAAGGATACCTTAATTTAGTGATGAGATACTGTGAAGGTCTGAACCTGGGAAGGTGAGCCAAGGTGGCTGTAACCTTGCACTTTCCTGTTAGTAGCTGGCTCTCGGTCTCAGGAGATCTTGAGGGCAGCGTTTTGATATGAATTGCCTCTGTGTTCTTTCTGTAAATTAGTTTTTGGTATGGAAAGCTCAAGTCCTGTAAGTACATAAGTCAAGTGTTTTTCTTCTTCCATACCCCTATCAAACATTGTACACTTATCTCTTTCCCTTTATAATTTGGAAAGTCTCCAAATCATTTAAATGATATGCTTCTCAGTTGTGGATGATTCCATTTTCTAATGACTATTTGGTCTTCTAGAGAATGTTGCTAAAAGTCTTCCTGATTTTTATTTTACTTTCCAGTTTGGTTTTCATTTACCTTAGAACAGTGTGCAGACTTTCCCTGAGAATAGAAACAATAAACAGAAATATGTTTTTATTTACTGTAGATCATACCCGTTTACCTTTTTCATGGCCACGTGGGAACAAATCCATCATGGCTCTTTCATCACTTTCTGTTGCACCATTCACTGTAGTGGGTACGTTAGTTACTCACATGGTGTGACCTGGGAAAGGGGAAAACAGCCGTTTTCTTTGGTGTCATACTGTCATCAAATGAGGGGAAACGGTCCTTGGTTGAGGAAAGTTTCATGAATTTAAATGTGTACCATTTCCTTTATTATTAATTTGTAAATAAATCTATGATAGAGATAGTAAAATAATGAAAAGTTTTGGCAGTTATATTTTAGCCAAGAAAATAATAAGAAGTACCTATTTTCTTGTATCATACACATTTATAGCTGCTAGGTTACACTTTACTATTTTGACATGAGGATTCACTTTAGAGATGAGTCAGTAATATAAATACTAAAAGCAATATTCTTTTCCAGGGCAAAGTATAGAATGGTTTCATAGGTGACATGAGCCTGTGCAATGTTGACCTATTAATAGAATTTACTTATTTATACCCATGCACAGAAATTGAAACATTTCACAGAGAGACATGTAAGAGGTTAAAATTTTTTTAAATGCATCTAAAGAGGCCAGGCATGGTGGCTCACGCCTGTAATCCCAGCACTGTGGGAGGCTGAAGCTGGCAGATTACTTGAGCCCAGGAACTCAAGACCAGCCTGGGCAATGTAGTGAAACCCCATCTCTTAAAAAAAAAAAAAATGGTTGAAGAAATCAAGAGAAAGGGCACAATTAATGTGGGAAAAATGAGATGATTACAATGATAAGATTACTATCAAAAATACATGTCCTCCAGCCTCATACACTTGTTAGACTTTGTATTTAATAACAGACTTTTAGAAACCAACGCAAAGAGGGAAATACTATCATTAACATGCCTTACCCAGTCTGTAAGAGGAGTGTCTGAGACCAGGAACACAGTTCTGCCCGCTACTGAGATAGGAATGGAAATTCTGCCTGTGGCCTGTCTTGTAATACTTAGTGTCCTCGTCACTGGGCACTTGGCAACTACTTTCCTTTCTTCCTCATTGTAAGTAAGGGTGCCAGATCGCAGTTCAAAAAAAGTCCAAGTACAGAGTCTTTTCCCAGCACACCTTAATTCAACACCAGATTTAGACCAGCTGGAAGAACGAATTGATAGTCCCCCACATCCTTCAGCCACTTACCCGCTATTTCTCATGGCTCTGTTTTTGATAAAATATTGGGTAGCCAAAAACTTGATATTGTATTATCTGAACAATATTTAGGCTAAAAATTTATTTTGTTGCCAAATAAGGACAGAGCCATAGGCTTTAAAAAAATCCGCTTGTCCGATACAACTTTAATCAGTTTTTACAAAGTTGATGTGAAAGAAATCATTTAAAAAATTACCCTGGTTAAGTATGGCTTACACAATCAGTCACCTCTTCCACATCCTTCCTCCTCTCCAAAGTGCTCTTTATTTTTTATTTTACTATAAAAATGAGCTAAGATAGTCTTTGATCCGGGTCATTCATAGTCAAACACACTGTTTTTCTTGTTAAACATATCCTTTTCTGTATGCTTGGTTACATGTTTCAGTTCAGATTCTCTTAAACACATGTCTGCTCTAGTTTTGTAGTTTTGGTTTGGTTTAGCTTGTTTATTTTTATTATATACTTAATCAAATTTTAAAGAAATGCAAAAGTGGATGAATATTCTTATTTTTCTTCTTTTAGAACTTTCAGGCTGTCCTGTCTGACTTCTCTTTCTGTTTGGAAGCATGGAGATTTTGGTGGTTTGTTTGGGGGTAGGAATGTAATGAGCAGTGAAATGAAGGTGAACAGAAAGAATTTAAACTGTTATTTTCTCTAGGTCCTGGAAACTGAACCTCTTAGGGCTCTCTGAGTATTTAGGTGCTCTAATTATTCTCTTTGAAATAAATAATAGAGTGATTTTATAAACCTCTGCTACTACTTCTAGCTGTAAAGATGTTTACTGAGAGAAAGAAAGCTTCATTCCAGACTTCCCTCACAGCTTGCTAATTTATCTGCTTGCTTCTTGTTGGTTTATCTTATGGACCTGGTATGACCTTATAGGAAAAAAGAAGACGATCCCTGTTAAATTGTAATTGCTTATATTGTTCTCTGAATTCACAACTGAACTCCTATTAATTTGTATTCCATTTCTCCCGTCGTTGTTTTGAATGAACATTTGTGTGATTCAGTCTGGTCCATAGATTTATCATTTTTTAGAGGTTACATAACATTTTATTGACATTCTTTTTTTTTTTTTGCTGAGTCATGTCTCATTTTTAAATATTTGGATTGCTTTCAGTTTCTAACTGTCATGCAAGGAGTGTGGCTGTGAGTTCTTTTTCCTTTATTTGAGGTCGATATCATAGGAGCAAGTTAAAATTAAATAAATATGTGTAATATTTTTGCAGCTAATTTAGTAACATTAGAAATACAAAACTGATAGAGTCCAGTTGTATTTTTCTGTTCTGTATGTTCACTGTAAGCACACTGTATATCTTTATATATTTAAAATACTCTATCATTTTGCCCATTTTATGGAATTCTTTTGAAATAGGCTGTAGAAACATTTGATTGGGGGTCAAGAAATAAGTTTCTTGTTGCTGTCAATTGGAAAAACGGATGTTATCTCTCTAACTTCAAGTCTGACCTTTTGAATGAGAGGACTGGATGAAAGAAACCCTGTGGTTCACCTTTGCTCTAAAATTTCATCATTTTAATAACTTGCTACATAGTTTTACTATTTTAAATGATTATACAGGTTTAATATTGCATTTTTGCTTTTATGATGTTTTCGTGGCCTTATCTGTAATTTAATACTGAGTCACAGTCAGGAGGAAACAATCAGTGTTTTTATTATTCCTATGAAAAAAGGCAGACTTTTGTGATACATTTCCCAGGAATTCATTGTAGAGAAAAATGGAGACTGCTTGGGTATGAAACCAGACACAATTGCAGTCTTAGCTAAGATGTTATCAGAGAAAATTGTTTGCCTTCCAGACACTTCAGGTTGTTTGGTTGTCTTTATCTGTTACTGGACATGACTTTATGAATTATTTTGTCCATTTACAATAAGGACTGACTGCCCAGGGTGCTCAGAAACCTCTCAGTGAGCCTCAACCCTCCTTGTTTTCTCTCTTCTTCTTCATTCTTGTCAGAAATTCCCATCACTTGACTTCTTCATGTCATTCTCTAATCTTCTGGCTTCTGCCTGGCCTGGACCTCATGGTCCTCTGTTCTAGGGATGCCTTTCATAATAGCTTTGGCATTCCTTTAATTCTAAACCCACTCATCTCCCAGCCATGGCCCTACCACCAGCACCGATGCCCCCCCTCCCCACCTCACCACCTCCAGATGCTAAATCACCTGGCTGAAGGGATTGTATCGTTTAGTCTCCATGGAGCCCCCTTTGCTGTTCCTCAGCTGTTTTCCGTTTCAGTACATTCTTCCATATTCAGATTCGCCATATCAAATCTTCTTCCTCCACTTCAAGTATAATACTCCACCTTTACCTGACTGATTCTCAGGAACAGGGTAGGACCTCACAAGTGCCACCTCCTTCTCAGCCCCAAAATACAATTATAGCCTGGCCATTGTCTTCATTCTTCCTGCCTAAGAAGTTGTTGCTCCCTTCCTCAGTGGATTGAAGTAGATTCTAATGGACAGGGCTGTGGTTTGAGTGTTCCCTGCAAAATTCATGTTGAAATGTAATTGCCACTGTGATGGCATGAAGAGAGGGAATTAGGTAACCACCTCTTAAAGCCCTCATGAATGGATTAATTCTGTTATCGCCAGAATGGGTTAGTCTTCGTGGGAGTTCAGCTCCATTTTTCTGCCTCAAGTGCTCACTTGCCCTTCTGCCCTCCACCATGGGATGATACAGCATGAAAGCCCTCACAGATGCAAACGCCATGTTTTAGACTTCCCAGTCACCAGAACCAAGAGCCAAATAAACTTCTGCTGTTTATAAATTCCCCAGTCTGTGGTAATCTGTTACAGCATCAGGAGACAGGCTGGCGTAGGTGGAGCGGTAAGACCAGTGGGAGTCACAGATCTGGAGAAGTGAGTATAGATCATGTGCTAGAAAACAGAATCATTGCAGTAAGAGCCTGTGCAGCATCAGCCAAAGACTTTGGCCTCACAGTCGGAGGTGGAGCTCACTGGACCCATGGTGCTAAGTAGAACCAGAGAGGAAGACGTAAGGGTGGGCTAAATACAGGAACTGAGCAGTCAGAGTCCAAGAACAAGGCAGGTGGACCCAGATACTAGAGAATCTGAAGAAACCTGGTGTGTTAGGGTCATCTGGGCTGAGTGGAGTCAGTGGTGAATGGAAGCCCAGGGAGTCTGTCAATAATACCTTGTCTGGAATGTTGCAAGAAATTCTTAATTGGCCATTCTTCTCTAACGCTGGCTTACCTCCTGCATTTTCAACAATAATAATATGTAACATTTAAGGGTTTGCTCTGTGCCAAGCAGTATCTTCGAACTGTATAGACATTATCTCATTTGATCTTGACAACATTCAGCTACTGGATTTATTAGTCTGCTCACGCTACCATAACAAAAATGCCACAGTCTGAGTAGCTTAAACAATTGAAATGTATTTTCTCACCATTTTAGAGGCTGGAAGTCCCAGATCAAGGTGCCAGCAGATTCTGTTTCTGGTCAGGTCTCTGTTGCTGGTTTGCAGATGGCTGCCATCTTCCTGTGTCTTCCACTGGACCTTTCCTCTGTGTGTGACATGGGGGGAGAGAGTTCTGGTGTCTCTTCCTTTCCTTATAAGGACACCAATTTTATCAGCTCAGGGCTCCACCCTTAAGACCTCATTTAACCTTAGTTACCTTAAGGTGCTGTCTCCAAATACAGTCACATTGGGGTATTAGGGCTTCAACATATGCATCTTAGGGGTACACAATCCATCCATAACAGCTAGTTATCTATTATCCTCAATTTGTAGACTAAAAAATAGAAGTTAAAGTGGCTCAAGGTCACATAACTAGTTACCAGATAGTGCTGCTAGACTTTTTAATCTGAATGTTCAATTGGTACTTCAAATTCAGATTGTCTAAGATGGAAATCATATTCCCTTCTCCAAGCAAACATCACGTCTTTGAGACCTTATTGTTTGGCTTCATTGTACTTATGCTTTCAAAGTCACCAGGAGTTAAAATTGGAAGATGCTGAGCATTGGGCTATTTTCCTTCTTTCTCCTTACATCAGACATCTAAGTAAATGTCACTAACTCCTTCTTCTTTTTTTTTTTTTTTTGACAGAGTCTCACTCTGTTGCCCAGGCTGGAATGCAGTGGCACAATCATGGCTCACTGTAACCTTGACCTCCCCAACCTCAAGTTATCCTCCCGCCTCAGCCTCCTGAGTAACTGAGACTACAGACATGTGCCACCACATCTGGCTAATTTTTCTGTATTTTTTATAGAGACAGGATTTCTCCATGTTGCCCAGCCTGCTCTCATACTCCTCCTGTGTTCAAGCGATCTTCCCACCTTGGCTTCCCAAAGTGCTGGGGTTACGGGCTTGAGGTACCATGCTAGTCATTTCGTTCTTTCTGTAATGCTGATCAGTCCCTGAATGAAGGAGAGAAAGGGAAATAAGATGAAAATAAAATTAGAGAGAGGGCGTTGGAAGTCAGAGTAACAAAGGTGGTCATGACAAATGCAATCTAATTAAACCAAAGAGCTTCTGCACAGCAAAATAAACTATCATCAGAGTGAACAGGCAACTTACAGAGTGGGAGAAAATTTTTGCAATCCACCCATCTGACAAAGGTCTAATATCCAGAATCTACAAGGAATTTAACAAATTTGCAAGAAAAAAAAAACCCCAACAGAAAGTGAGCAAAGGATGTGAACAGACAAGACACTTATCAAAAGAAGACATTTATGCAGCCAACAAACATGAAAAAAAGCTCAACATCACTGATTATTAGAGAAATGCAAATCAAAACCACAATGACATGCCATCTCATGCCAGTCAGAATGGCAGTTATTGAAAAGTCAAGAAATGATAGATGCTGGTGAGACTATGGAGAAACAGAAACGCTTTTACACTGTTGGTGGGAATGTAAATTAGTTCAACCATTGTGGAAGACAGTGTGGTGATTCCTCAAGGATCTAGAATGTTGGATCTTTGACCCAGCAATCTCATTAGTGGGTATATACCTAAATAAGTATGAATCATTCTACTGTAAGACAAATGCATACGTATGTTTATTGCAGCCCTATTTACAATGGCAAAGACATGGAAATTACCCAAATGCCCATGAATGATAGACTGGATAAATAAATGTGATACATATACACCATGGAATACTGTGCAGCCATAAAAAGGAATGAGATCATATCCTTTGCAGGGATATGGATGGAGCTGGAAGCCATCATCCTCAGCAAACACAGGAATAGTAAACCAGACACCTCATGTTTTCACTTATAAGTGGGAGTAGAACAGTAAGAACACATGGACACAGGAAAGGGAACAACACACACCAGGGCCAGTGGTGGTGGAGGTGGCGAGGGGAGGGAGAGGATCCAGACAAATAGCTAATGCATGCAGGGCTAAAACCTAGACAACAGGTTGATAGGTACAGCAAACCACCATGGCACACGTGTACCTATATAGCAAACCTACACCTTCTGCTCTTGATCCCACAAGTTAACATTTTTACAGAAATTAAAAAGAGAGATGGTCATGGAAGAGCACTATTTGCTTAGAGATTTTCTCTAAAACCTCTGTTATAGGGTTCGCCCTTAATTTTGAAGACGGTATAATACGTGAGTTGATTTCCCTAACTTCAAGGTTGTGTGACAATATCAGCATCAATTTTCCATCAAATCTCTTCTTTAGATGCTTTCTTGGACTCATCTATGTCATGACAATTTTTTTTTTTTTTGAGACGGAGTTTCATTCTTGTTACCCAGGCTGGAGTGCAATGGCGCGATCTCGGCTCACCGCAACCTCCGCCTCCTGGGTTCAGGCAATTCTCCTGCCTCAGCCTCCTGAGTAGCTGGGATTACAGACAGGCACCACCATGCCCAGCTAATTTTTTGTATTTTTAGTAGAGATGGGGTTTCACCATGTTGACCAGGATGGTCTCGATCTCTTGACCTCGTGATCCACCAGCCTTGGCCTCCCAAAGTGCTGGGATTACAGGCTTGAGCCACCGCGCCCAGCTGTCATGACAAATTTTATTTGTATTTCTTTATTTTGCAGTAGGGAATGCATGCATATGGGGGGAAAGTTCAAAAAAGTTTAAAGGGATACATTGAAATGTCAGTCTTGGCCGAGCACGATGGCTCAAGCCTGTAATCCCAGCCCTTTGGGAGGCCGAGGCAGGCAGATCATGAGGTCAAGAGATCAAGACCATCCTGCCCAATATGGTGAAACCCCATCTCTACTAAAATACAAAAATTAGCTGGGTGTGGTGGCACACGCCAGTAGTCCCAGCTACTTGGGAGGCTGAGGCAGGAGAATTGCTTGAACCCAGGAGGCGGAGGTTGCAGTGAGCCAAAATTGTGCCACTGCACTCCAGCCTGGTGCCTGGGGACAGAGTGAGACTCTGTCTCAAAAAAAAAAAAAGTGTCTCACGCCAGCTGCTCTCTCTCTAGGGGATTTTAAGAGGGGGCGAGAGTGGATTCATTCACTCTCCTGGCCCATTCTTTCTTCATTGAAGCTGATGGTGTGTGGGTGGCTGGCTGTTTCCCTCATTTCAAACTCTGTATTTGTTTTCTATTGCCATGTAACAAAAGTGCCACAAATTTAGCAGTTTAAAGTAACACAAACGTATTATCTCCTGGCTTCTGTGGACAAAAGTTTGGCTCTGCATCGGTCAGACTTCTCCGAGTTTCACTGGGGTGAAGTCAAGGTACTGCTCAGGGCTGTGCTGTCATCTTGGGCTCAGGGTCCTCTCCCAAGCTCACTGGCTGTTGAGAAGGATCATTTCTTTGCAGTGTTTGATTGAAGTTCCTGTATTCCTGCTAGCTGTTGGCTGGGACCGTTCTCAGGTCCTAGCAGCTCCTTCCCATGTGACCCCCCACAGATCCTCTACAACATGGATGCCTGCTTTTTCGAAGCCAGCCAGAGCATGTCTCTCTGACCTTGCCTTCTGCTTGCAATGGTAAGAAACACTCTGCTTTTATTAAAGGGTTCACCTGGTTAGGTCAGGCCACAGGAAAACCTCCTTACCTTAATGTCTGCTACTTTGGTACCTTAAGTACATCTGTAAGAGCCCTTCACAGCAACACCTGTATTCCGGTTTGGTTGATTAACTGAGGCAAGACGCCCGCGTACTTTGAGCTGGGAGTTTGTGGACCGTCTTAGAATTTCTGCCAACCGTTTATGTTATCTTGAGCTCTGAGGGCCAGGCCTGGCTTTGATATAGTGGAAAACATCTTGGAAGGGAGAAGTCAGGATTGGGAGTAAGTAGAACTCGATGGAGTTGATTGTTTCCGTGATGTTCCTAGCTTGTAAGTCTGCCCCATGCTTTAGAGGTACACAACCCCTTTACCTCCTGTGTTTTTAGCCCGTAACAACCCAGTCTTTTTCTTTGTGTTATTTGCATGACTTTTGGACTTCATTTGGAAAATGCTTCAGTTCCCCTAAGTTTCCTGAAGGTGTGGAGTCATCTAACCCTTTGTTCCCCTGTTACCTATACTTTGTCTTCGTTTGCTGAGAACCATCCTGGTTTTTGCCTGTTTTCCTGGTGTATTTATTAATAGTACCTCACTTTCACTGACTAGTGTCCGCATTCAGAAGATAAGTTACACAGACACAGTATCCGTGCCGTGTAGACTCCTGCATGTCCTGTCCTTCTCAGCCCCTCTTCCCACCATCTTAGTGCTGTTTATATACCGACAACAGCCAACCCATGGACCTCTGACTCACTCCAACCAGATTTCTGTCTCACCCACTCCTGGCCCATTTTGTGCCTAAGTAGCAGGTGAGGCTATTTTATTTATTATTATTTTTTTAATTTTGGTAGAGATGGGATTTCACCATGTTGCTCAGGCTGGTCTCGAGCTCCTGGGCTCAGGAGATTCGCCCACTTTGGCCTCCCAGAGTGCCGGCATTACAGAATGACTCACTGCGCCTGGCTATTTCCCCTTTCTTTCTTAATTCCAGAAATGTTCTAAACAGGGGAACTCTGTCTGTTTTGCTTGAAAAAGTTACTTAATCATTCTCCCTTCCCTAATCTCCCAAATAGAGCTGATTATAATACCTATTCTCAACAGTTTGTTAAAAAAATTATGTTCTGCATAACAATATTTCAGTCAATGGCAGACTGCATATATGTTGGTGGTCTCATAAGATTATAATACTGTATTTTTACTGCACCTTTTCTGTGTTTCGATACACAGATACTTAGCATTGCATTTCAGTTGCCTGCAGTATTCAATAGAGTAACATGCCGCACCTGTTTATAGCCTAGGAGCCATAGCCTATACTGTTTAGCCTAGGTGTATAGTAGATTTATGTAAGTACACTCTGTGATGTTCGCACAACAGCAAAGTCACCTAATGACACGTTTCTCAGAACATATCCCCATTTAAGTGATGCATGCCTATATTTCAAATAGTTAAATAATTCCTGGCCCAATGGTAGTCAATTTAAAAATGTTTGTAGATGTTTGTTGCTGAAGATTATCACTTTAGAGTTACGGTGTACTTTTTACATTCAGCTAGATAGGAGAGAAAGGTGCAGTCCAAGTGAGGGGATCCCCGACATCTACTGTAGAGAGATTAGTGAGGCACGTTCATTTGCCAGTTGGAAAAGTGGTTTGGTTTTAGAAGAAGGTACGGTTGGGAGTTGTGAAAGAACAGCCTCGATAATTAGGATAGATTCCGATTTTTGAGGGACTTAGAAGTTATGCGTGTGTGTTTATACTTGGGCTAGCAAATAAGCTGTTGTAATATTTTCCCAATAGGATGAGGTGATGAGAACAATGTGATAGTGACTGTTGAGGTCGGCACCGGCAGTAAAGAGGAAGGACAAGCATAGGAGACTAGCTGAGCTGTTTGTTTTAACTGGTGCTTCACTAGTGATGAAGGATGGAACAAATGAGTTAACATTGGAAGTTTTTTAACCTGAATGGCCAGAAAACCATTGATATTGTAGAAGGAAAGATACCCAAAACCTTAGAAGGGAGTCAGCAGGCGATGGGTGGACATGGAGGATGGGCTTTAAAGGGACCTGCAGAGCAGGATGGGAAGGTTAAGAGAATCAGAGGAAGGAAACATATGGAATAGTTTCCAAATCAGTATAAAACCCGAGCTACGGAAAAGTGTTGCAAGAGAAGGCCTCGGCATACTGTCATTTTCTTGGAATGCCTTCCCTGCCTGCCTAGCTGGCTACGATCTCTGCTGTATCTGTCCCAGTACCCACTTCACTGTAGACGACGTGCTCTGTGCAGGTAGTAGCCATAGCCCCAGAACCTGGCATGTCACAAGTGCACAGTATATATTTCTCAAGTGAGCAGTTAAGAAAAGGATGGTTAATAGTGGCCAATACAGTAAATAGGTCAAGTTGAGTTAGTATGGAAAATACTCTTAGTGGATTTGCCAGTGATGAAATCATAATTTCATCAGCATGTTGGGGCAGGAGCCAGGTTACAGAGGGTTTACCAGGAAGCTACTAGTGAGGAAGCAGCAGCGGCTGTGTTCTGCCCTCCAAAAGTCTGGAAAGGAAAATATCTGAAACCAACTAGGGAAAGAGGATGGCGGAGTCAGACAAGACAAATTGGGTTGACTTGTTCCTTAATAAATGTGAGCCTGAAATGCAAGGGAAGAGTGTGACAATGCTGTAGAAAGAAGCAGGGACGAAAACAAAGCCCATTGGGGGCTCTAGAACAGTGGGATCTAGCTATAAAGAAAACAGCAAGATTCCAGTTTCTCAGAATCTGGAAGGAAGGTACAGAAAATTAAACCAAATACATTGAGATAGGTAGATGAAGACCAAAGTCTGCTGCTGCCAGCTGGTCTCCATCTTCTCAGTCAAGGAGCAGTGTTATGGTCTGTATCTACTTGTTGACTGTAACTTTTATGAGTTCCAGCTTTACCTTTGTGCCATCATTGTCTTACCACTGCAGAATCTAGCAGCCTTTAACAATTTTTAATAAAAAATATTTATAAAACAAAAATTAATGTTTGGAACTACACCTGTTTTGTTTCAAATAAGTGGCCAATTAAAGCAGCTCACAGATCAGCTGAACTGATCGGTTTTTATTTTACCGGAGAGGAACAGTTTTCTAAATCACACGTGCAACTTGTTAACAAGAGTGATCTGTACCTAATAAAGCTAGCCAAAGCCCTAAGGAAAACAGCTTTTTTTTTTAAAATCAGGCCAATACCGACTGCCTGCAAGTTTGACACAGGAAAGACTTGTTCATGTGAATATAGGGTTAGTTTAGTACAGCTGTTTGTTCATCCAAGCAAAAAATGGGTAATCTAATCTCAGGAAATTATTTTTGTTGCTGTTGTATAAAAAAAGACAGTCTTGCTTTGACTTAATAAATACAAAGAAATCAAATATGAACAATTCACATGTGACATTTTCCCTTTCTAAACAAAAGGCACAAGGATATAAAAATTCATTTTAGGAATCTTATTTGTGAATTGTAAACTCAATTACTTTTGAAATCTTTTAATCTATAAAGTTTACACTGTGGTAGATTGTCTACATGTCACATGTGAAGAGGTAATTTTTTTTTTCCTGGGGTCCATTTAATGAACTAGAGCAAAACAGAGACACCATATTAAGAACTTTTGCTATAGAAATATTTATTAATTTTTGTGCATGTTGATATTTGTGTTTGACTTTCAATATGGATTTTATTTGAGCATATTCTTCTCTATCATCAGCAATCTTAGCCAATCACAGGAACATATAATCAAATATTGCTTCAAGAGCAAATTCCTTAATAAGTAAGAGTCTGAAACCAATGACTGGAGACTGGGCCTGTTTTAAACCCCCTCAAATTCTCTTTATAGGATTATTCAGAATAAAGCATGGACAATCCCTGAGACAAGGCACAGCTAGTCTCCTACACACTTAGACTTTTTACTATTTGAAACATTATTTAGCAGCCATAGATTTTGTTTCAAGTGTGGCTCATATTTGAGAGAAAAATTTTCCTTGTACGTGTGTTTTAAAGTATTCAGGATCATTAGAAAACCTCTAAGGGTCAGCAAGCTTATATGTGTATATGTGTGTTTATCAAGAAAGAAAACAACATTTCTACAGATTTGTTATTGATGAAATTTAAAATATACTAATACAGTACAAATTTGTTATTGATGAAATTTAAAATATACTAATACAGTGCAATTTTTAAAATATAGGTCTGTTACTAAGAAGAATGAAATGACTTTATTTGGGATAACAGTTCACTTTATTAAAGGTCAAAGTTTAGTGTGCCCTGTCATCAAGATCACTTGTCTATATTGATTTGTCAGTGCTGATGGGTAATGAGATTTTACATATTTCATCTTTGAAAGTATCTTTTCACACAGCTACTCGCTGCCAAACACTGATACCAATTCATGATATCAGCATAACATGGTTTTAACTGAGCGTTTAGCACTTGGAAGGCATTTACAGAATTCTATTAGATTCTACTTTCTCTATTCGTCTTTTATCAGATCAGTCACTTCCAATTGACGGTTAGATGGAAGCTCCACTCAACTGCACAGTTAAATGGATTTTTAAATATTAACATTTCCTTTGCGCTTGCATCAAGATCTGAAAAATGCTGTTGGAAATGTAGTTTGATCTCAGAAAATATATCTGCTCCAAATTTGTTTTGGAGTGAAGAGCATGCTTAATGCTTTAACTTTGACAGCATGGTAAATGTATAAAGCAACTTGACATTACTTGTGATTTAAACATTAGTTGTTGTTAAAACTGATTTTATTGCAGTATGCATTTTGCATAAAAGCAAAATTTTTCCTTGTGACTTTGGGCCTAACCCCTTAAGAAACATTATTAAGTCTGTAACAGAAGCTAGTTTAAAAGTATTTGATAGTAGTGGTTGAAGGCAGTTTTTCCTGCTGAGGAAAAATTTCAGTCTCAGCCATGAGCCTAATAAATCACAGTAAAACCTTACCACTACTAAGCCATCAAAGTATGGTGTGGCAGAGCAAGTCAAGGTATTCAGCTTCTGTTTCTGACAAAAATTTGTAGAAGTGATGGAAGTTAAGTCTTTGAGAATGAAATCCACTGTTGATACTGCTGGCTCAAGGGCTTATGAGATTCAGATAATTTACAAAGCATCTACTGGTGAATAACACCATCCGCTTATATTTGTACAAGCTTTTGTAAATTAATTTACTTAAGCCTTTTTTGTGTTGCACACGTTTTTAGCCGCCATCACTTGTAACACATCATAGCGGATTCCACTTCAGGTTGTAATGAATTAAAGCTTTCTCAACCTCTTTGAAAATATTCTTGCCTGTAGTTTTACTGTGGAAACTATTCATGGAGGCTAATTTTCATTCACTTTCATTTTGACTAATTACTAATAAACAACTAATCACTAATAAACAGCAACTTAGCAGCATTGGTAACGTCTGTCAATTCATCATAGCCAAGGGAAAATACAAAATCATTTGTTTTGTTTTCTGGCTGACTGTTGGTGTTGGTCCTGGTGTCTTCAACTAAGTATGTATAGAACATTGAGAAGAGAAAGGTAGAGTAGGAGATTTCAGGAGAGGAAGTGGAGTATGCTGGGCCTAATTTGCTCACCTTTGATAAAGGTTGCAGATATCTTCCAGAACTTTGATTCTTTTTTGGATTTTTTTGTTTGTTTGCTTGTTCTCACTCATGGTGTTTTCATGGGGGAAAAAAATCTAAAGGGGAAACCCAATATGTGACAGTTAATCTAACACTTTTGATGGAAAACTCAGGAAGTAGAAGGCCTAGAACCCCACAAGCTCTTTCTCTTTCCCTTTCCCACAGAAGTTTGAGAACCATTGTTGTTAGCACAGAGTGAAAGATAGTTGTACAGCAGGGGAATAGGTGGTAAGATGTGCTTGGAGCAGAATGTCTTTACATTACAGGAGAAAGGGGACGGACACTTGTTTGATCACCAGTTATGTATTAAACACTTTCATAAGTTCTGTCAGTTACAGAATCTCAACTCTCTGGAACCGTGCTGCCCAATAGAGCTTTCTGCAGTGATGGAAATGTTTTGTATCTGTGCTGTTGAATGTGGTGGCGCCTAGCCATATGTGGCATCAAATACCTGAAATGTGGATAGTGCAATTGAGGAACTGAATCTTTATTTGCTTTTAATTCATTTAAATTTAGCCATGTGTAGCTACCCTCTACTGTATTGGATAATTCAGCTCTAGATAACACTGTCATTCCAACTGACTCATTCTCCAATGATTCTGCCTGACTTTGCCACTGAAGATTATTATGCAATTTAATATTGACTTCATTTTGTTAAATGTATCACATAAATTTTTTACCTATCACAGGTTAAAAGTTGACAATCAGATCTCAATAAATATTATTTATGGAATTTGGTTTTTCTTCCTTAGAAAGGGAGCTAGTAAGTCTTTCACTGACTGATTAAATGGATATTAAGTGGCTACTTTGTCAGGCACCTGAGCTCTGGACCCTGGGAATACTGTAGCATGAAAGGCAAGCAGGGTTACTCTCCACAAGGAACTTAATTGTCATATGGAGAAGACTTAGAAATTACAAGCAGTTATAATGGAACATTACAGAATACAAGAGAGTTTGGCAGCGGCACTGAAGATACTCTAACTTCAAGGAAGCTTTCCTGGAGGAAGAGTTCTTTAAATAGAGGCCTGAACAGAGTAGAGTTTAGGTCTGTCAAACAGATTTAGAAGAGCAGTAAGAAAAATATTCTCTGTGTAGAAGTCAGTAGTCTAGAAGGCATGGGGATTTAGGAAAGGAATTGAAGCTCAATGGTGCTGAACTGCAGTGTGTGGGATATGGAACCCCTGTGATGGATTCTGTAGGGGTCAGACTTCTGAGCACACAGCAGGGCTGGGGCAGAGGGGAACAGAATAATCAGCACACACTGTAAACCTAGAAGATACTTAGAATTTTAAGAGAAAGCAGAAAAGGTTACGAAGATATTCAGAGATCTCTTTTTTTCTAACAATCTGAAATTACTTTTAAGATGGTCATTTCTTTTTTCTTAAACTGCACTAACTTATCATAGCAAGCCTGTCCAACCCACAGTCCAGGGCAGCTTTAAATGTAGCCCAAAACAAATTTGTAAACTCTCTTAAAACATGAGTTTTTTTGTGTGATTTTTTTTTTTTTTTTTTCCTGAAGCTCATCGGCTCTCATTAGTGTTAATGTATTTTATATGTGGCCCAAGACAATTCTTCCTCCAGTGTGGCCCAGGGAAGCCAAAATACTGGACACAACTTCTGCAAAAGTTAATCTAAAAGATGGCCAGTGCATAAGGCTTTTTTTCAGTTACGCATTTATTTACTTTTTACTTTTCTTATCTATGAATGAAGAAAATATTATCCAGTGTATCTAGCGCTGGTTTTAGTAATACCGTTACCTACCTAGGTATGAATATCCAAGAGCCAGTATTGTATATTTATTCTCACATTCAGCTTCTTCATTGAGAGTTGAGTCTTCAGAAACTGCCTGTGCATGTATTGTATAAGTCAGGGGTCCCCAGTCCCCTGTCACAGACTGATAACTATCTATGGTCTGTCAGGAACCAGGCCACGCAGCAGGAGGGAAGCAAGCATTACTGCCCGAGCTCCCCTCCTCTTAAATCAGCATTGTTACTACATTTTCATAGCAGCACAGACCCTGTTGTGAACTGCGCACGCGAGGGGTCTAGGTTGCACGCTCCTTATGAGAATCTAATGTTTGGTGATCCTGAGCGGAACAATTCATCCCAAAACCATCTCCCCAAACCACCAAGTCCATGGACAAAATGTCTTCCAGGAGACAGATTCCTGGTGCTAAAAAGTTAGGGAACTACTGGTTTAAGTAGTATAAACTTAATACATGATGCCATTGATATTAATACTAGGAATTTCACTCAGCAGTTAGTTTTCTTGTTTCTGTACTGTTAATCTAATGGAGAATGTGCAAGCCATCAGTACTTTTAACAGCTCATCAGTAAGCTTTATTGATAGTTAGAGCCACCATAAAAATGATCACCTTGTAGAATATGGCGAACATTTACAGATCAGTACCTTTGTACCTGTATTTTTGTGTGTTTAATTTCTTGTGAAACATTGGTGAACTTCAGAGTTGAAAAGGCTTTGATTAATTTTAACTTTTGGGAGCACTTCTATAAAATAAGAAATCAGAACAGTATCATGCCTGTAAGAATCACTCAAAATTTTTTTTTTTTTTTTAGAGAAACACGGAGTATGAGTGAAACATGGGGGACTGAGCCACGCGAACTAATGTCAGTCGTTAGACATCCCATATAATTTTTTCTGTTTTGCTGTCTACCATTCCGTATTTTCTGTCCATGCATGGCAGTTTTAACGTTGTACATGGAGGAGTTGTGAAAAATTAGTGTAGTTTCAGTGGCTGGTTTTGTGCAGTAAACATTAAGTCAGTTCCCATGAGCAGCTCCCTGGTGCAACCCTTAGTAAATGCAAACTTTATTTTTAGTACTGACCTTTCATAATGTGAGCCTTGATCCGTTGAGATGCTGTTCACTTTTGATGCATCTCCAAATCCCCTTTTTTATGCATTTTAAATCAACACACGCTTGCTCTGAATTTATGCATGTGGATAGACGGAGATGTAATTTAAACACATCTGTTCAAATATGCATTTCAGATCAACTTGGTGCCGATTCTCATAATACGATGGAGTTTTTGACGGGTATTATATCCCTAAAGTACACAACAGATGGTATTTATTAGAGACTGAATAGAAATGAAGTTTAAGGATGTTGAGCTTTTTGTCTTAAGTCACTCATTTTTTAGTCATAAAACAATAATGGTCTGAAGTCCTGTATCCCTATGATAAAGCTTTGTGTGAGACTGTTTTCTTTGAGATGAATGTCTCTCAGTCAAGTTGAGATTAAATATATATTTTTGTTGAGTAGACACCATCACCAAGAAAACTCAGATGAGAAAGGGGTAAATTATAGGTAATTGACAGCTAGATACTAGGTACAATTCAGTTGTGTAAATTATGGATTTAAATAGATTGAATAGCTTCACTAAAAATTCTTATTCAATTTAGGCATATGTCAATGAGTAATTTCAAATTTATTAAAATATTATTTTACTTTGGGGTCATTATTTCAGTACCTAAAATAATGTTTTAAAATTAATCTTCAGAGCTAATTTTTTCCCCAAATACTTGTACTCAGAATAAATGACATAATATGCGCATGATATACTGGCCTATAATTAGCGTACAGAAATTCATTGCCTTTCAGATTTACCATTTTTAGTTGCAAACTGTACCTAAATGATTGTCATTTTAACCTGATCCAAAAATAAGACTTAGACATGCATTGTTCTTTCCCTAATTCCTCACACCCCTCCCTTTTTCATGCTTTGTGCCCCCATCTGCCTTTCTGCTCACACCTCAAGATGAGAAACTGTTAAGGCTGCAGTTGCCCATGGATGATAAGCCCTCTGGGAAGGACCAGTAATTGTTGCAGGGTTTTCAGAGCTGTAAGAACGAGCTCTTAACACTTATTTTCCTCTCCAGAGCTTAGAATGTTGGGAACCTGTTCCAAAGAGCTGGATCAAGGATAAGAAACAAAATCTATATATGCATGCCTGTTTCTTGCATTTGATAGGAAGCTATGTTCTCACGTCTGCAATCAGATGCAAGTGAACCAGACTGAGATTACTTGCAAGCTATTACTGACTTTATATACAATACCACAAATAAATCTTTTTCTCATAGATTTAGACAGAGAGAGTGCAGAAGGAAACAGATGATTTGTGAGGTAACCTGCCGTTATGTTAGGCAGTAATAGAAAACATTTTAAAATATTTGAAATAATATAATTGCTTTGCAGTGGGAACACGTACATGAATAAAAGATGTTAGCAGGTGTCCTGCTAGTGTGAAATCCCATGCTTTAGTATTTATTGGAAATATGCACACCATCAGATTTAAATTTGTAAAAAGTAATCGAAACAGAAGGATTGATTTAAAAAACCTCAGTCTTAAATCATTTAATTTCTTTAAACCAAATTTTCAATGTAATAAAATACAGTTTTAGTATCAAATTACCATTCTATCTTAGATTTTCTTCAATGTTACCCTGAAAATGGTTGGGTTTTTTTTGTTTGTTTGTTTTTATGGTGTTTGGAATTATTTTCTTTAAAATGCTTTATCACACAACATATAATACTTGCCAATCGTATTTGGTACTGGATAGTTTGATAAAGGTTTTTGTATAGCATTTAAAATTGTTACTGAATAGGGGCTTAATGTTTAATATATCTTTGGACTAGAATTTATGTGGTTAGTAGCACACAGTCTGGTAAAATGATGTAACATCAAATCGAAGTCCAAAGAAACATTTCCTTAATGTTTCATGTACATCAGTAAAATTGATGTTAATAAAGTAAGTTACATGTATAACACGGGCTTAACTATTTATGGAGATTTTCTTTTCAAATCTTTGATGTGGGACTTAATTTTTAGGGACATATCCTAAGGGTAGAGGATATTTGGTATGCATTTTGAATCTGTTAAATAAAAAATAGTCATCTAAAATGCAGTTTGTTTCCTGGTAAAAGTGGTTTTCTTCATTTTTTTTTTTTTTTGGTACTATTTTTATCCCTTTAAATGTTTTAACTACCAGGGAAATTTTCTAGTTGAGGTACTCAAGTCTTAATTCATTTTGAATCTGCTGCAGCTTCTTCCCGATGTCTCTTACAAATTAAATACATTAATTCCATGTATTGGTCTTCTATCTAATATTTTAACTGTGCACCCCCATTTCCCACCCACCCCACACCACCACCATTTACCCCTGTCTCTGCTTCGCTGCTGACAAACACTGTTTTAGAACCTCACTGCGCCTAAAGCACCAGGAAGGTAAAAGCTGACTATAACGTGGTCCTTGCCCTACCTGCACGTATAGTTCATTTCTTACACAACGAACACCTCTCTATTGGCACTGGGCACTCTGGTATGTGTGTTGGTTAAGGGTCTCTCCTTCCAGTCACATCAAAGCTTAAAATCCTAGAATCATATTCACTTTCTTTTTAACTGCCTCCCCCCCGCCCCCCCCTCGCCGCCTCCAGTCAAGTCAGTCAGCTAATCAGCCACCACTTCTTACACTCCTTCCTACCCACCCCACTGTCACTGTCATAGTTGAGTTTAGCAGTATCCTGTATTCCGTCATGTCTGTTTCATCTTAAGGTGTCATTCTTAAGGTGTTTCCAGAATCATTTTACTGATGTACACAGCTTCTAACGTTTTGCTCCCCGCAAAAGCCTTTGATAACTCCTTTTCCCCAAACTTCTATATGCTGGTCCTAACCTCCTTGTTAGCTGGATATTACGATACTCCCATTTATAGGCCCTGTATGCTATTGTGTTTCTTGTTTGTTTCTTTTTACCTGATTGCCTCTGCTCCGGCTTTTCTTTCTGCTGAGAGTATATAAAAAACAGAGATAGAGATAGTAATGGGATCCACCTTATGGGAGTGCTTAGGAGGATTGCGCAAGTTAATATATGGAAAGCACCTGAACCTGGCACAGAATGCTTCATAAATGTTTCCCGTAACTGTCAATGTTACTATCACTACTACAACTACCACTTCTTCTCCTGCTGCTGGTGTATACCTCACTTAGCTGTGAGTGAGGGTTTTTGAGGGAAGATACAGCATCTTCTTGTCTTCAGCGCATGGCACAGTTACAGAGCATAGAACGTCTTTCTTCCATGATATTGGTTAAGTTGTCACTTTAACTCATGGTGTTGATTAATTTAATTTTCCCTAAGTTCAAAGCCCAAAGTAAGTGTTCTGCCCATATTGTGTGTGTGTGTGTGTGTGTGTGTGTGTGTGTGTGTGTGTGTATGATTCAGTATGAGGGGGAATCTACATGAACATTTAAGATTCTTTCAGACTCCAAAATTCTATGGGACACTGGTTCTTCTTTTCCATTTTACTCTACTTAGGTATATTTTGTAGGTAACACTCATAAGGATACTCCCAGGACTACTCTCCTTGTGCAAAAAGCATGCTAGGCTCACAAAAAAAAAACTCATCTCTTCACGCTTTCACCATTTGTCTCTGCGCTTTTATGGCTCGAAAATTATTCATCATCCCTATTTTAGTGGCAATACATGCCTTTGCATTTTGCTATATCAGAGTCATTTCCTTGTGGCTTTCTATTGTATTCCGTTTATGTTAACATCGTGGAATTAAAAGCAATTCTTATTTAAGGCTACCTGGAGAATGTGACTCTGTCTTTAGGAGGAAATCAGTTTGTGCAGGAAGCGTATTGTCACAGTGTATCCAGCACTGTCTTGGACCTTTAGCTGTGATGAGGGACAGTCATTAGTTGTGTTTTGCCACTCCAGGTTTCTTCATTTACTTTTCTAGTCAGACATTGATTCTGTTAAAGCTGTTTGCTAAAGGAAATGTTTGCTCTAATTGGAGCTACAGACATAGATTGAAGTGGAATATAAATTCTATTGAGGTCATACTTTGTTTCAGTTAAATTGTCCCTCTACATTAGGAGGGAGCAATGTGTGATCCCGTTACACCCTGTTGTACCCAAAAACCTCTGTAGTTTTTCCTTTTATCTTTTCTTTCTCCGCCACGTTTTATTCTTTGATGTTACCTTCTCTAAGGCCCATAATTCTCTTTACTCCTTGACATCTTTTCAGCCCACCCTTCTCTCTTGTATTGAGGCTGGCACCATTGGTCACATTACTGTTTACCTCCACTGGTGTCTCGAAATCCTGTTTAGCCCTCGATTACACTCTGATTCTGTTGTCTTGCCCCGTACTTGTAAAGATTCATTATCATTGATGGGATTGAATAACATTGTATTCAACTCAAGGCTTCTTTCTAATAGGCGTTACCACTCTGATACCTGGTTGGCTGACAGCATCACGCACGTTTATATACTTGTTTCTTATGTTGGTGGTCATAGACAAAACTGTCTCCTTTACCAGGTTCTCTAAGGTCAAAGCCCAAAACCCTTTCACACCGGCCAAAATTATTGTTGATAATGACATTATTGTTGATTTTTATAAATGCCAACTTTATATTGACATAGTATAATTAAGCATTAGTATTTATAGTTAATAAATTATTAATGACTCTTCTAAATAATTCCTGAAGATGATTCACTTTAGCTGGTGTGAAAGGCAAGAGTATTCAAGTCCTGGTTTCTCCCTGCCAACACTTCACTTTTCTAAACCTCTGAAGGTAGACATGTCCGTTTTTCTTCTCAGAAGGTTGTTTTGATGTCTCAGTCTCTTAATCTGTTTGTGCTGCTGTAACAAAACACCTGAGGCTGGGTAATTTATAAACAATAGAAATTTATTTCTCACAGTTCTAGATGCTGGAAAGTCTGCGATCAAGACATCAGCAGGTTCATTGTCAGATGAGGGCCCGTTCCTCACAGATGGCACTGTCCAGGCTCTTCAGATGGTGGAAGGGAGGGAGAGGCAAGAGAGGGTGCTCCCTTCAGCCTTGCCCTTGTATAAGGCTCTGCCCTCATGATTTCATCACTTCCCAAAGACCATACCTCCATTGATACTACAGCATTGCAGATTCAGTTTCAACGTGAATTTTAAAAGGGGAACCACAAATAAAAAAAAAGAATAAAAAAAAAAAAAAAAAAAAAAAAGCACAGAAAAATGATTATTAGCAGGTGGCCTGCTTTGGGTTTTTATGGTCGTATTAGCTGCACTGGAATGATATGGCAGACAGAGATGCTTTGGTTTGTGTCCCTGGCACTGACTGTTCAGGACTTGGTATCAAGCACCACTTTAGTTATCGAAATACTCCTCAGATTCTTCTGCCAAAAACGATGTCATCAGTGCTACTTTCTAGACCGTACATGGTTTGGGACATGAGGTAAAATGTTAAAAAATCCACAGCATGTGTTTGTTTTCCCCTGACTCTGAGTCAGGGGCTAGCGTTTCTATTAATGCTTTTGCTCCCCTGGGCTCCTCTCTCCCTTTTCCTTATTTAGAAGCACCACTGAAAATGTGTGTGATGAAATCTGAACTTGCATAAATGTCTCTTTGCTGGCTGCTAGCCCAGATGTGTTATCTGGTGAGGATTTTTTTGTAGTTTTCTTTCCCTTGGCTGCAATAGTAAATGCATAAGTGAAGCCCTAGCAGTCAGAGATCCTAATCCCAAGCCTTCTCTATGGTAAACTAGCTCTGTGACCATAGACAAGAGACCTTATCTTCAGTGCCCTTGTTTTATTAACATGAGAATAACAATCCAGTGATGGGGAGATGATGAGAAAATAACCTCCTGTGGGTATTTTTATTTAGCAGTTGTATGGGTCATCAGATGTTCAGTGACACCTGATAGTCATTATTTCTGAGAAAGGGGCCTTTTGGAACAAATGCATCTGGCACTATTCAGCATTCACTGCCCTCCGTCAGTGGAGCCTAATTTCAGGTCACACGCAGGAAGAATTCGGATCCTGCCTCCACTGCTTATTGCTGTGTGGCATTTGGCAGCTTCCATAACCTTTCTGTGTGTCCACTGCCACACCTGTAAACTGACGAAAATACTGCATATCTCCCTGATTACTCTGAGTTGATACATGAAAAGCACTTAAAAGAGTGCCTTCCACATTCTTGGTTCAGAGAGGCTGGTATTAGAAGATGCCACACTGTTAACTTGATAATGAGCTAATTCACATGTGACTGATGTTATTTCCTTCCCTCGATGGCTTTGGGGTTGGTTGCAGTGTCCTGATGTTCTGTAATATAACAGCTTTGTTGTTAAGTTTTAAAGTGTTTCTTGGCCTAGGATCAGCTACCACCAGCATTCAAGCCATGCCTAGCATTCCAGCACTGCTATCTGGGTATGTAAGAAGAAGGGGATGCTGGGTAGCAGGGGCCCTTGTTGTGGCAAGAAAGGACTTTGGTTACTCGCAGTCAGGAAGAGCCTAGGAGTGCTTTGCAGGTCGGTGAAGCCTGTCCCAGGCAGTGCTGCGTGGCCAAGGCAAGCTGCGAAGCAGCCACAGCTGACAGGCCAGCTAGGCGTGGCGTGAGACAGAACGGAGCTGCTCCTTTTGAGGCAGAGATTTGGGCCAAATGGGAATCCAAGAGGCAGTGTCATAAAAAGTGACAGGGCCTTCACATAAAAACTACAACATCTCACAGACACATTTCATGTGAGTTTCATGGGGAAAGGGCTCTTGGACATCTGCCGCCTCCCTGCCACAGCAGCCCCCGTAGATGCTGACCGTTGAGAACCTTGACGAGAACGTATCATCCAGTTAACAAGTGAGTTTAGAATGACGAGACTTATCCCCTTCACAAATAGAAGCAAGCAACTGTAACCTAGAATTAGAAATCTCCACTTCATCTCCTCCTTATAAACCTTGCTTCAACCTCAAGACTCCATCTTGCACCTCTTTCCCCAAAATTTTAACTGAAAGTTGCAAATAAATTCAAGTTTTTCAAAATACACATCGACCAAATGTTCTGATTAATTCTAAAAATAGAAATTGAGGATGAAACAATTCTTAATCGATTTTTTCTTTTTTTGAGAAATGGGATCTCACCATGTTGCCCAGGTTGGCCTTGAACTCCTAGGCTGAAGTGATCCTTCCTTCTCAGCCTCCTGAGTAGCTAGGGCTACAGGTGCACACCAATGAGCCAGGGAAAGGGAAAGTGGAAATTCAAAGGGCTTCGTAGATGGCAGCTTCTCTTTGGAGAAAGGCTAAGCAGATGCTGCTGAGAAGCCAGGCACTGTAGCCAACTTGTACTGCTCACAATGATAGCATCCCCTTTTCCCAAAGAGAAGCCATCATTTACAAAGCCCTGTGAATCTCCACTTCATCCTTCCCCACCACAGCTGACCTCTAGGACTTAAAAGAAAATATTGAAATTATTATTAGTAAAAATAGGGATTAATCATTGATCTCTTGGTGAATAAAGCCTATTGCCTTATAAAATTCATTTATTCATCTTCATGTCTGTTTTTCTGAATTCTCCCAAGTACTTTAAGTGAGTGGGCACTTTTCTTGAGCCTCAGCTGTCTATGTGGCTGCTACCTCATTGCTACAGACCATAGGAATGTGAATACAGCCCCTTCCTTGTCCACCAGGTGCTTACAGTTTATCAGGAGGCATAAGGCAAGAAAACAGATGTAAAAAATGCCAGGAAGATCATAACAGGGGCATCACAGACGTGCAAAGCAGGGACTGTGAATGAATTAAGATGCTGAGAGAAAACCAAGAAAAATTTCATCAGAGTGGTGGGCCACAGAGTATCAGTACCATGGATAAGAAATTGGACAGTGGGATTGCCCAGAGAGAAAGTATTCTGATTTCACCGAGTTGTATGGATAGGAGATGATCCAATGGGATTTCTCTGTGAAAAAGTATTGTGATTTGAATCATGTTAGCTGGAAATGTGTGATAATGGAAGGGTTGATTAGGGCTACATTTGGGGTAACATTATATATACTCACTGGCCCTTAACTCACCCAGGAGTGTTCCTGGGAGTTCTTATCAAAAATCAGAGTCATCAGCCTAGTTGGTTAGAGTCTCCACAGATGGTAAATAATTTTGGTTTTGTGGACCGTGCAGTTTCTGTTGCAGCTGTCACAACTATTCAACTCTGCTTTTGTAGTGAAAGCCATAAACAGTATTTAAATTAATGAGTGTAGCTGTATTCCAATAAAACTTTATTTACAAAACCAGGCAACAACTGGATTTGGCACATGGGCCATATTTGCCAGCCCCTGACCTGATCAGGGTAAACTGAATATAGGAAAAACTGAATTTGAAACAATAATAATAAAATGTGCTCAACTACTAAGAAATAAAGTAATTATAAATCTGTGTTTTGATTTAAAGGATTTTATGATTTCTAGTCCGTAAGTATAGCTTCCAGTTTCCTTCTCACTCATTTGCTATCTGTGTGTGTGTATGTCTATATATATGTCTTTTCTTGGATTCGTCTATACCCCTATTCAGTATTATTTGTGATGATGCCATACCAATTGCAGTTTAGGATGACATAAGACTTGAAATGTAATGTTTTCTAAGTGCTATTTTTTGATAACACTTGCATTAAAAGTAATCATTTGCCTAATTTCTTAATAATGGGTGGGATATTAGAGGCAACTGCGTTTTGACTGTATAACAATATAAATTACTGTTCCCAAGAGGGTATGTTTAGTTACCTTCCAGTTGTGCTTTCCCATTAAATGATGCCAGGATCTGGGTTTCAGTCTCTAAGTGGTTTTTTCCAAAGTTTAATTTTAAAAGATTTAAGAAGCTTGCCTAACTTTGTAGATTTTGCCCTGTCCTGATATTCATTTAATTGGTTCTGCTAATGTAAGAGCCCTTTCAAATATGAAAAAATAAAGCAACAGAGAAAAGTTGATTATTTCTGTAATTGGATTTTTTCTTGAATAAAATGATTTCACCCGCTTTATCTTTCTGACTTAGGGGAGGGGTGGAGGATGAGCTTTCTTTTATACTGTAGTCAGAAGCAGACAGAGGAAGGTATAGCCTGTTCCAAGGTATCAGAATGGCGGATGGGTTTGGGTTGTAATTAATTACTGATGCTGAATATACTCTGGCCCCTACTTTCATTCTCAAATCTAAATTTCCACTGTGTGCAAAATAATTCCATCCAGGAAGAATTCTAATTACTTTAGTAATTATCATCTTATCTCTAAATGGAATTCAGACGTTTGCTGCAGTTTATGAATGTTAGAAATGTTTCATTTCCTTTTCACCTTGAATAACAGAAAAATACACATTACTGAATTCAGCTTCATTGAACCTTATAATTCATGTTACCATAGAAACAGGAAAACTCATATAAGAATTGTGTTAACAGTACCGTAGATAGTAAATACCTTCACTTCCACCAGCAGTATCATAAAATGATTTTAATAACAGATGTGTAAAAAGTCTGTGAAATTTAATATGGTTTCTTTTAAATACTATAACAATATTATCCAGTATGCTTACTTTTAATTTTTAAGGCAATATCTTTGGTCTTATGTAAGGCTTTGTGCTTATTCCAAAATATTTGCGATGGAATGAAAGCCTAGTGTTACAGGCTAGAAAACTTATTTAACATGGTATTTATTTGATTTTTAGTTAGTAGTGATGATTCATTTGATTTGTGCTTGAAGCCAGATGATATATTCTGGATTGATACCAGGCTTAGAAATGTAATGGATGACACTCAATTCTTTGGTGTCAACTCATCCTGTTGTCCCTCATCCTTTCATTTATTTATTTATTTTTTTTAGCTTATTTGACAACCACTTTTCTAAGTGTCAGAAAGAATTTTTCCATACACTTTCTCAATTTTTACCATAAACATTTATTAGTTGGGGTTTGTTGCCATTTTAAATTCTGATCTCTCAGAATATTCAGAAATTTACAGAGCTTAAGCAAACCATTTGCCATTTATTCATATATTTCTTCCTTTACTTATGTCATACATTTACCTAGTTTACTTTAAAAAGGTAAAATTTACCAAATTTAAACCGAATAACCCATCTGGATTTTTATTTTTGCTTATTAAAAGTTTTATTACTTTCAAAGAGAAGGAATGATTAAAGAACTAACTGCTACTAATATTTTTTTTCCTAGGGAGAGACCTTGAAAGGCTATCTTTGATTATAGATACTATGTATAATTAATATGTTAATTGTATGTTAGCATATAGATTTTGCCTAATATTGATTGTAGGAATTTTATTCTCGGTTGCTGTGCAATCCGGGGACCTCTGGAGTGGCACTTGGGCCCCGCTCAGCCACACCGGCATGCCCCAGCTTGCCTGTGTTATATTTTGTGCCTGTGTTTGGTGGTTCCAGAGCTCTTGTACCACGCCCAAGAAGAATGAAGATATAATGACATTGAAGAGTAAGGAGGGCAGAGAAGAAGTTTATTGAGCAATGTAACAGCGTTCAGCAAAGATGGGACACGGTTATGGTCCCCTACCCAAAGGTGGAAAGTCGCTTCCTTGTGGCTGGATCTGGGGCTTTGTAGGGACTCAGAATGGAGACTGCATGCTGACTGGTTTGTGAGTATGCAACAGAGGTTAAAGCGAAGACATCACTCAAAGATGGGCATGACAGTGCAGAAAACCAGTTAGGAAAGGGTAGGTATATGTAAAATAGGTGAAGGGTGGAGATCAGCCAGAGGAAAACGTGCCAAATGGGAAGACATGTTCTGAGTCCAGTCCAAGGATTTACATTTAACTTGTAGCTTGGCTTTCAGGCTTGAAACTCTCGTCAGCTTGGAGGTGGGGTTTCACTGGGGATCTGCCCCTATCTGCCTGTCACTTTAATATTTGAAAAAAATTTCTTCAAACAAGAAGGTTTAAACTTCCCTGTAAAGGCCAGAAATTTTATAGGTGTTCTACTGTGAAAAAGATCACACCTATTCATTTATAGGAATACCAGTATTTTTATTCAGTTTCCAGACAAATAGGGTCAAGGTTTTTCTGTGCCTTTTTATTATTAGTTTCTAATTTGTTGCTTTAACCTAATAGAATGTGAACACTGGCTAACTTGATGGTTCTGATCAGGGTCCTGTCAGGAAGAGAAACTGTGCTAATATTTCTAACAGGATACTTAATACAGGAAATTGGTTACATAGATGTCAGAAGACTGGAAAAGCAAAAAGTAGGGAGAGCTGGTAACCAGAGAGTACTAACCACAGAAAGCAGTTACTGCCACGATGGCTGGGGGGAACAAAAGGGAAGAGAGTGTCACTAGAAGCTCGGTGCACACACGGAAGGGTTGCTGCCTCAGGCGCAGAAAGGAACTACTTCCAGAGACACAGAAGCTTCTTCCAGACTGCTCCCTTCCAACCTCTGCCCAAGTCTCCTTTCCTAGCCCCGAACAGGAGGCCAACTGCCAAAGGAACCTGGGAAATGTAGTTTTTTAGCTTCTGGCTCTAGTATTACAGCACGGAATACGTGAATGTGAGACTCCAAGACAGTAGTAGTAAACTAGATTTCGCCTTTTCTGAAATAATGTAATGATTGGCAGAGTGGGGACTCATTTTACTTTAATAACTTTAATAGATTAAACTGTATGGAAATTTTTAACCTGACAGTTTTTATTCCCTCCCCTCCATAAAAGCAATATCTTATGGCTCAGCTTATAGGTTCAACTAAATCTACTACTGCAAAAATGATTATTTCAACTCAAATATCAAATGAACCATACCTCCTCTTTAAAAAAAAAAAAAAAAAATACGTGTGGGTGTGTGTGTAGGCCGGGGACCGTGGCTCACGCCTGTAATCCCAGCATTTTGGGAGGCTGAGGCAGGCAAATCATGAAGTAAAGAGATCGAGCCCATCCTGGCCAACATGGTGAAAACCTGTTTCTACTAAAAACACAAAAATTAGCTGGGCATGATGGCAGGTACCTGTAATCCCAGCTTCTCAGGAGGCTGAGGCAGCAGAATCGCTTGCTTCTCCTGTGAATGTGAGACAGGAGGCAGAGATTGCAGTGAGCTGGGATCGCACCACTGCACTCCAGCCTGGTGACAGAGCGAGACTCCATCTCAAAAAAAAAAAAAGTGTAATACACAGGCTGTGTCATTAGTCAAAGATTACTTACTGCCCTATATGATCCATTTTTCTTAATATTTTTTGATTAATCCAGAAGCATTCACAGAAATGTTTACTACTCTTACTTGGATCACAGAAATCTTTAAGAATCAGAAGTAAACTACCACTACTTCCCCCGGAAAAATACACATTCAATTTAGTGTACAATTTTAGGGGGCCCACAGATACCAACTAAATAAAACTTAACATTTTTTGACAAGGGGCAGTGTTGCCAAGGCACTTCATTTATTTTGCATTGCCTTAATTCTTATTCATCGTAAGCATGCCTACCTGAAATGTCATGCTGTACATACATAGCAGCCTCTCAGGAGTTTACAGTGGGAGACTGATTCTGAGTACTGAGGCAGTGAATGCCGTAGTTAGAGAGTGCGGGTGGATGGAGAGAGGGAGGGAGGGAGGGAGAGATGGAGGGAGGGATGGGTGGATGGACAGACGGGGGGATGGTAGGACAGATGAGTGGATGGACAGCAGTCAGATGTTTAGACATTGGGACAAACAAACTACCAAAGAGAATATTGAACAAAGAAAACTTCTTTTTAAGCCAGTTGCTTTCTGAGTAAAAACTTGTGTAACATTTTTTTTTAGTTTTCAACCTATATTGACCAGTTTTTAATTGTGCAATCACTTTTAACATAAACTTCTGGAAACAAACTACTGTAAATACCAGTGTAATTTCTTCATGAGATATTTTAGGACTTCTGTCAAGTTTTGCTACAGCCAGGATATTATTCATATCTAAAGCATTTCAGAATTTCTTACACTTCGTACGTAAACCACCTCACCAAATAGCAGTATCTTCCAATGTCAATTAATATTGTTTGTGATAAAGATAATCAAACTGATCATGTGTCTTTTGTGTTCTGGTGATATGCCTCTGTGATTTTCTATTACTTACCTGTGGCACCAGGTAACAGAAGAAACATGAGCAGAAATATGGGAAGTAAGTGTGGTAGAAGGGGAGGAACCCAGGTTCGGGGGAGCTGCTATAGATTGGTTCCTCGCTTCTACTGTCTCTTAGGAACACAAAAGCAAATGGACATTTGTGAAGCACCTACTGTGCACCAGCTGCTATTCTAAATGCTTTCTGTGCATTACTTCACTTGATCCTCACGATGACCGAGAAGTCATGTGTTGTTGGCCCCTTCTGTTATAAGAGGGACCCCAGATCAGAAGAATACCCTGTGGGTCTAAATTCTGATTTCTTTCTACTGAAACTTTTGCTGCTTTGTCTCTGAGCCATCTGTAAATAGGAATAATTACATCTACCTTTTTCTTAATGAGTGGTGATAATAATTAAAAAAAAAAAAAAAAGATAAAAATAAATTTAGTTGGGCTCTAACCACTTCAGTTTTAAGTTGCCTTTGTATTCCCCAGGTGATTATTGGAAAGAACACAGACCAGGTGAGAGGGTTTGGATTTGAATTCTGATTTCACCGGTTATAGTTTGGTGACCTTTCGTAAATCGCTTGACCTCTGTGGACCACAGTTACCTTCTTTTTAAAACACAATTCCAAGAATACAGGCAAGTTTTACTATATTACAGTGAATTAGTATATAAATAATTTATTAATACATTTTGGCCTGGTGTTTTGGCTCATGCCTGTAATCTTAGCACTTTAGGAGGCCAAGGCAGGAGGATCACTTGAGCTCAGGAGTTCCAGACAAGCTTGAGCAATGTTGTGAGATCTCATCTGAACAAAAATAAACAAACTTAGCCAGGTGTGGTGGTACACACCTATAGTCCTGGCTACTTTGTAATCCCAACTACTTGGGAGGCTGAAGATCATTTGCACCCAAGAGATAGAGGCTGCGCTGAGCCAAGATCACACTACTGTACCCCAACCTAGGTGACAGAGTGAGGCTGTGTCTCAAAAAAATAGTAATAAGTTTTGTTTTCTGTGAACATGTGATCAGCCAGTGCTTATGGTACATCAGTGCTATGAGCACATCAGTGACATGGTTAAGAGAAAGACTACCTTGGGTGGTTTTTAGAAGCTTCAGATCAGATGCTTCCTTTATTATGTATTGATTCTGTGATGGTGGAAAATTTACTGTACGTCTTTTCCTAATGGCATTTTCTCCCTTTCTCATGAAGCCTGGAATAGAATCTATCTTATGAGAAAGTTATATTAAACAAGATGAAGTTGTTAACATATTGCCTAACACTTAGTATTACATAATAAACGACAGTTGTTATCATCTCTCTAAAATGGTTACAATAATAAAGCTAATACATTTTAAGCACTATATGGGAAGCACCCTGCTGAGCAATTAGTACATCTATTACCTCATTAATCTTATCTATGAATACTTTTATTACATCTATTTTATGAAAGAAGAAATGGAAGCATCTAAGGCTAAATAGTTTGCCCAGGACTGTGCAGCTAGTTAGTCGTAGAACATCTTATGCAAGGAAGATGTTTCTCCCAGACAGTCATATTAAGAGAATAAGAATGAATGTCCAAGTCACACTAGACTTTGTCTTAGTCAGTATGAGAAAGTGGCATTTCAGCCCTCATCTAAAAGTTTCATTGCTTTTTCTGTTTTTAGAGCAGCTAATTTAAGAAATTTTAAATAAAATTGAGAATAAATTTAGAGATGCTGAAAAAAATCTGAAACTTATTTGAAGATGTTTAATTGTTTCTCCCTAAATTGTCTCTTTCAACATAAATAGAATGATTCCCTATTGTTATATGATGTTTTACTTGGGAAATAGATCCATGCTTTCCTTCAAGTCCTTCATGGTTTCATGTTCTGAACATAATTCCTTTATTTCTTGCCTTTTGTTACCTTTGTCATTTGTCCCAATTTTTTCATTTTTTCTTATTAGAGTTGGAGTCTAGCCACTGTCACCCAGGCTGGAGTGCAGTGGCACGATCATAGCTCACTGCAGCCTCAAACTTCTGGGCTCAAGTGACTCTCCCACCTCAGTTTCCAAAATAGCTGAGACTACAGGCACACACCACCACACCTGGCTAATTTAAATTTTAATTTTGTTGTTGTTTTTCTAGAAACAGGGTCTTGCTTTGTTGCTTAGGCTGGCCATGAACTCATGGCTTCATGTGATCCTCTTGCCTCGGCCTCCAAAAGTGCTGGGACAACAGGCATGAGCCACCACACCTGGTCCTTTGTCCACATTTAATTCTTTGACTACACACTGTCAAAGTTCAAGTATTAAGACTACTTGGCTGGGTACAGTTGGCTCATACCTGTAATCTCAGGACTTTGGGAGGCTGAGGCGGGAGTATCACTTGAGGCTCCAAATTCGAGATGACCTTGGGCAACAAAGCAAGACTTCGTCTCTTCAAAAAAAAAGAGAATATAATTGAGTCTCACATAGTAAGTGTTCAGTAAATCTTCTTGGAAGAGTATGTTATGGAAGATTCATGCTATCTTTCTGTCTTCAGAAAGGTTTTTTGTTGGTTTTTTTTTTGAAGTCTGCAGGTATAATTTAGAGAACACAGAATATTCAGTGTGTTTTGAAGGTTTTTAATAAATTATGCAGTTGTCCAACTGTTATCACAATTTAGTTTTAGAATGCTTTCGTGAAAAATGTCCTAATGTCCAATTGCAGTCTATCCTGTTTCTAGTCACAGTTCCAGGCAAGGCTGATCTGCTTGGTGTTTATTCTAAGTCATCTTCTAGATATCTCGTGTAAATGGAATGACAATAAGCCGTCCTTCGTGTCTTCCATTTACTTGAGAATGTTTTTCAGATTCATCCATGATGTTGCATGTATTAGTAGTTGACTGTTTTTTATTTGTAAGTAAATTTCCACATATGGGTATGCCACATTTTGTTACTCATTCAAAAACTGGTAGACATTTGGATTGTTACCATTTTGGGGCCATTATGAAGATTGCTACTGTGAAAATCCATGTACAGGTCTTTGTGTGAACTTACATTTTCATTTACCTTGGGTAGACACCTAGAGTGGAATTGCCGGGTCACAGTAAGTGTATGTTTAACATTTAAGAAAATGCTGGTCTGTTTTCCAAAGTGACTGAACCATTTAAATTTCCTACCTTCAACGCATAAGTACTTCAGTTTCTCTATGTGCATACTAATACCTGGTTGTTTGTTTGTTTGTTTTCAGTATTTTTGGTACAGCCATTCTACTGAATGTGTGGCATTTTACATGGTTTTTACTTGCATTTTTCTGACTAGTAAAAATGTTGAGCAAATTTTAACGTACTTATTAGCTATTCCTAAATCTTCTTTAGTCAAGTGTTAGTTAAATCTTTTGTCTGTTTCATCATTGTGTTGTTTGTTTTCCTGTTAGTGAGTCATAGAGTTCTCAACTTAGTTTGGATGCAAGTCTTTTTATTGGTTATATGATTTGCAAATATTCTTTTCCACTTTATGGCTTCTCTTCTCATTTTTTTAATGTTGTCTTTTGGGTAAGTTTAATTTCTCAGTGTATCTAATTTTCCTTTTATGGATTGTGCTTTCTGTGTTGGTACTATAGCTAGGAAATCTTTGCCTAACCTAAGGTCACAAAAATTTCCTACCATATTATCTTCTAGATGTTTAATAATTCTGCGTCTGACATTCGGACCATGATGCACATTGAAATCTTTTTGGGTATGATATAAGGTGGGTGGGTTAATAATTTATAGGGGTTTTTTGCATATGTGTCCAGTTGTTTCAATAGCGTTTATTGAAAACACTTTGTTTCTCACCCTCATGGAATTGCACTGGTAATTTTGTTGAAAACTAAATTAACCATATATGATAAATCAGCATATTTTTGGACTCTACGTTTTCCCATTGATGTATCCTTACACTGATATCACACTGTGTTGATTACTGCAGCCTTATAATTAGTCTTCAAAACAGGTTCATTTATTCCACCAGGTTTTTTTTTTTCCTTCAAAATTGTTCTGGATATTCCAAGTCATTTGTATTTCCATATAAATTTTAGGCACAGCCTGTCAGTTTCAGCAGAAATACTTGCTGTTATTTTGGTAAGAGTTGCATTGAACCTATAAATCAATTTGGAGAGGGTTGCCATCTTAACAATACTGAATTTTCTGATCCATGAAAATTACATAGTTTCCCATTTATTTAGATCTTCTTTAATTTCTCTCATCAAGTTTTAAGAAAATTTCTTTAAATTATCTCGGTTTTTGACATACAACTTCTCTTTCTCAAATGTATTCCCAAGTGGTTTTCATGCTTTTGTGAGTGGAATTGGAGTCTTGATTTCATTTTCAGATTGTTCATTACTAGTATAAAAAATGCAGTTGATTTTCATATATTGATCTTGTACCCTAAAGTTTTACTAAACTCACTTATTCTAGTAGGTTCATTAGATTCTTTAGATTTTCTACCTACCAGATCATGTTACCTGCAAAAAAAAAAAAAAAAAAAGCTCTTGCTTTTAAACATACACACCCTTAATTTCTATTCGTTGCTTTTTTGGACTGACTAGAACCTCCAATAATTTGTTGAGTTGAAGAAGTGAGAACAGAAATCTTTGCTTTATTATCAATCCTAATGGAAAAGGATTTTTAAAAATCATAAATGGGTGTTTGATTTGTCAACAGTTTTCTGAATCTCTTAAGATCGCTATGTAGTGTTTAGTTTGCCCTTTATTCTTTTTATATGGCACATTACATTAATTGCTACTCACATGTAAATCAACCTTGCATTTCTTGGATTAAAAATGTAGTCATGGCCAGGCATGGTGGATCACGAGGTCAGGAGTTCAAGACCAGCCTGGCCAAGATGGTGAAATGCTGTGTCTACCAAAAATACAAGACTTTGCCAGCATGGTGGCGGGTGTCTGCAATCCTAGCTACTCAGGAGGCTGAGGCAGAGAATTGCTCGAACCCGGGAGGCAGAGGTTGCAGTGAGCCAAAATTGCGCCACTGCATTCCAGCCTGGGTGACAGAGCAAGACTTCGTCTAAAAAAATAAAAGTGGTCATGATATATAATCATTTATTTAATTTTGCTGGGTTCAGTTTGCTAATAATTAAGAATTTTTGTCTCTTTGTTTATGAGGAATATCAGTCTATAGTTTAACCTCTTCCTCTGGTTTTCTTTTCGACTTTTTTTTTTCTTTTTAAAATCTTTTAAGTTCTGGGATACATGTACAGGATGTGCAGGTTTGTTACATAGGTAAAGGTGTGCTGTGGCGATTTACTGCATCCATCAACCCATCACCTAGGTATTAAGCCCAGCGTGCATTAGCTATTTTTCTTGATACTTTCCCCCACCCCAGTGGGCTTCAGTGTGTGTTGCCCTTCCTGTGTCTGTGTGTTCACATTGTTCAGCTCACACTTATAAGTGAGAACATGTGGTGTTTGGTTTTCTTTTCCTGCATTAGTTTGCTGAGGATAATGGCTTCTGGCGCCATCCATGTCCCTGTAAAGGACATGATCTCATTCCTTTTTATGACTGTATAGTACTCTGTGGTGTATATGTACCATATTTTCTTTATCCAGTCTATCATTGTTGGGCATTTGGGTTGATTCCAAGTCTTTGCCATAGTGAAAAGTGCTGCGATGAACATACATATGCATGTATCTTTATAATAGAATCATTTTCCTTTGGGTATGTACCCAGAAAGGGGGTTGCTGAGTCAAATGGTATTTCTGGTTCTAGGTCTTTGAGGAATTACCACACTGTCTTCTATAATGGTTGAACTAATTTACATTCCCACTAACAGTGTAAAAGCATTCCAATTTCTCCGCAGCCTCACCAGTATCTGTGGTTTCTTGACTTTTTAATAATCCCCATTCTGACTGGTGTGAGATAGTATCTCGTTGCAATTTTGATTTGCATTTCTCTAATGATCAGTGATGTTGAGTTTTGTTTTTTTTTTAATATGTTTGTTGGGCGAATGGAGTGTTTTTCCATTTGTTTGTTTCCTCTCTTATTTCCTTGAACAGTGGTTTGTAAATCTCCTTGAAGAAGTCCTTCACTTTCCTTGTTAGTTGTATTTCTAGGTATTTTATTCTCTTTGTGACGATTGTGAATGGGTATTCATTCATGATTTGGCTTTCTGCTTGTCTGTTGTTGGCATATAGGAATGCTTGTGATGTTTGCACATTGACTTTGTATCCTGAGACTTTACTGAAGTTGCTCATCAAGTTAAGGGGTTTTGGGGCTGAGATGATGGGGTTTTCTGGATATGTGATCATGTCATCTGCAAACACAGAAGTTTGACTTCCTCTCTTCCTATTCGAATGCACTTTATTTTTTTCTCTTTCCTGATTTTCCAGGCCAGAACTTCCCGTACTGTGTTGAATAAGAATGGTGAGAGATGGCATCCTTGTCTTTTGCCCATTTTCAAGGGGAATGCTTCCAGCTTTTGCCCATGTAGTACAATATTGGCTGTTGGTTTGTTTAAAATGGCCTTATTATTTTGAGGTCTGTTCCATCAATACCTAGTTTATTGAGAGTTTTTAACATGAAGGAAGGGATGTTGAAATCTATCAAAGGCCTTTATTCTGCATCTATTGAGAAAATCTTGTGGTTTTTGCCTCTATTTCTATTTATGTGATGAATCACATTTATTGATTTGCATATGTTGAACCAGCCTTGCATCCAGGGATGAAACTGACTTGATCGTGGTAGATAAGCTTTTTGATGTGCTGCTGGATTTGCTTTCCCAGTATTTTATTGAGGATTTTTGCATCGATGTTCATCAGGGATATTGGCTTGAAATGTTCTTGTCGTTGTTGTATCTTTGCCAGTTTTTAGTATCAGGATGATGCTGGCCTCATAAAATGAGTTAGGGAGGAGTTCTTCCTTTTCGGTTGGAATTGTTTCAGAAGAAATGGTGCCAGTTCCTTTTTGTACCTCTGGTAAAATTCAACTGTAAATCCATCTGGTCCTGGGCTTTTTTTGGTTAGTAGGCTATTTACTACTGCCTCAAATTTAGAACTCATTATTGATCTATTCAGGAATTCAACTTCTTCCTGGTTCACTCTTGGGAGATTGTCTGTGTCCTGGAATGTATACATTTCTTCTAGATTTTCTAGTTTATTTGCCTGGAGGTATTTATAGTATCCTCTGATGGTGGTTTGTATGTCTTTTTTGGTCAGTGGCAGTATCTGCTTTATCATTTTTTATTGTGTCTATTTGATGCTTCTCTCTTTTCTTCTTTGTCAGTCTAGCTAGTAGTTCATTTTATTTTTTTAAAAAAACAGCTTCTGGATTCGTTAATTTTTTTTTTAAGGGTTTTTCTCATCTCTTTCTCCTTCAGTTCCTCTCTGAGCTTGGTTATTTCTTGTCTTCTGCTAGTTTTGGGGTTTGTTTGCGCTTGTTTCTCTAGTTCTTTCAGTTGTGATGTTAAGATACTGATTTAAGATCTTTCTCGATTTTCGGTGTGGACATTTAGTGCTTTAAATTTTCCTCTTACACTGTGTTGGCTCATAGATTCTGGTGTGCTCTCTCTTGTTCTCATTAGTTTCAAAGAGCTTTTTAATTTCTACCTTAATTTCATTATTTACCCAGGAGTCATTCAGAGCAGGTTGTTAATTGCCATGTAGTTGTGTGGTTTTGAGTGAGTTTCTTAATCTTGTTCTAATTTTATTGTGCTGTGATCTCACAGACTGTTATGATTTCAGTCCTTTACATTTGCTGAAGAATGTTTTACTTCCAATTATGTGATAAATTTTAGATTAAGTGTCATGTGGTGCCAAGAAGAACATACATTCTGTTGTTTTTGTGTGGAGAGTTCTGTAGATATCTATGAGGTCCTCCTGATGCAGAGCTGAGTTCAAATCCTGTTTATCTTCCTTGATTTTCTGCCTCAATGATCTGTCTAATATTGACAGTAGGGTTTTAAAGTCTCCCACTGTTGTTGTAATAGATAAAAGAATATTCAGTTATCTCTTTGTAGGTCTCTAAGAACTTGTTTTATGAATCTGGGTGCCCCCATATTGGGTGCATATATATTTAGGATAATTAGCTTTTCTTGTTGAATTGAACCCTTTACCGTTAGTAATACCCTTCTTTGTCTTCTTTTATCTTTGTTGGTTTAAAGTCTGTTTTGTCAGAAACTAGGATTGCAGTCCTTGCTTTTTGCTGCTTTCCATTTGCTTGGTAAATTTTCCTCTATCCCTTTATTTTGAGACTATGTGTGCCACTGTATGTGAGATGGGTCTCTTGAATACAACACCATTAGGTCTTAACTCTTTATTCAGCTTGCCTTTCTGTGTCCTTTAATTGGGGCATTTAGCCCATTTACATTTAAGGTTAATATTGTTATGTTTGAATTTGATCCTGTCGTCATGATGCCAGCTAGTTATTTTGCAGACTGGTTTATGTAGTTGCTTCATTATGTCATTGGTCTTTGTACTTCAGTGTGTTTTCGTAGGAGCTGGTAGTGGTTTTCCCTTTCCATGTTTACTGCTTCCCTCAGGAGCTCTTGCAAGGCAGGCCTGGTGGTGACAAATTCCCTGACTTGGAGGTGTCACCAGTGGGGGCTACAGAACAGCAAGGATGGCTGCCTGCTCCTTCATCTGGGACCTCTTTTCCAGAGTGGCAGTGACCTGATGCCAGGGGGCATGCTCCTGTATAAAGCGTCTGGTGACCCCTGTTGTGGAGGGTCTCACCTAGTCAGGAGGCACAGAATCAGGGACCTGTTTAGTGAAGGACTCTGGCTGCCCATTTGTGGGGTGGGTTTGCTGTGCTGAAGGGAACCCCCATTGTCCAGAGTGCCCGGCCTCTTCAGAGCCAGCAGGCAGGAAAGACTAAGTCTGCTGAACCGTGGAGACGGTGGCTGCCCCTCCCCCCAGGAGTTTCATTACAGAGAGATCTCTCTGTAAACCCCTGGCTGGAGTTGCTGAAATTCCACAGGGAGGCCCCACCCCATGAGGAGGAATGGATCATGTCCCACCTGCTGAAGAAGCAGTCTGGCCACAATCTGCCACAGCCACTGTGCTGCCTTGTGGGCAATTCGTCCTGGTCCAAACTGCCCAGTCTCCCTGGCACCAGCAGGGAAAAACAGCAGACTGGGGCTGCAGTGATGGCACCCACCCTCACCCCTGGGAACTCAGTCGTCTTAGGCAGTCTCCAGCCTGCTGCTGCCAGCTGCACCCTGAGTGTCTGCCAAGCATCTGCACAGCTCTGTGCTTGGGACCCAAGACCCTGGCTCACAGGGGGACCTACTGATCCACGGGTTGCACAGATTCGTGGAAAAGGCATGGTTTCCTGGGTGGGGTAGCACAATCACTCACCACCTCCCTTGGCTATGGGTGAGAGCTCCCCTTGCCTTGTGCAGCTCCCAAGTGAGCCATTGCTCCACCCTGCTTTTTCTCACTCTCAGTGGGTTGCGCCAACCACCTAGTCAGTCCCAGTGAGAGAACCTGGATACCTCAGCTGAAGGTACAGGATTCACTTGCCCTTTTCATTCTTCTTGGTGGAAACCCTTAGGGCAGCTGCTTCTAGTTAGCCATCTTGGCCCCTCCCCCCTTTAAAAAATATTTTTATTTAAATAGCTTTTAGGGTACAAGTGGTTTCTGGTTACGTGGATGATCTGTGCAGGGTGGTCTGAGATTTTAGTGTGCCTTTCACCCAAGTAGTGAACATTGTACTGATATGTTGTTTCTTATCCCTCACCCCTGTCCGTTCTGAGTCTTCACAGTTCTTTATTCTATTCTGTCTGCCTTCTGTACCCATAACTTAGCTCCTACTTATTTATAAGTGAGAACATGACAGTATTTGCCTTCCTCTGGTTTTCATAACAGGGTAATGCTGGACTCTTAAATGAGTTTCTTTCTTGTCTATCTTTGAAATAGTTTCCATATGATTGATTTTATTATTCCTTAAGTGTTTGATAGAATTCACCATGAAACTATATAGGCTTGGGTGATTTTGTTTTGTGTTGTTTTGTTTTGGTGTCAAGATTTTAAATGACAAGTTTTTGTAGAAGATAAAAGATATACAGGTTTTTTATTTCTTCTTCAGTCCATTTTCATAATTTGTATCTTTCAAAGAATTTGCCCGTTTTATCTGAGTTGTGAGTTTACTGGCATAAGGCTCATAATATTCTCTTTGTATCCTTTTACATCTACAGTGATGTCCCCTCCTTCATGCCTAAAGCTGGTCATCTGTATCTTCTTTTCTCTTCTCAGCCTAGCTAGTACATTACTAATTGTATTGACTTTTTTTTAAAGATGCTTTTACTTTTATTAATTTTTCTTTATTTTCTATTTCATTAATTTCTTATTTTACCTTTCTTTCTTTCTTTGTCTACTTTTGATGTGATTTCTTCTCCTTGTTAGCTTCTTGAAGTGGAAGCTTAGATTTTTAAATTTATATCTAACACAGGAATTAAAATACATAAATTTTTCTCTAAGCACTGTTTTAGTTGCATATCATATATTTGGATGTGTTATGATTTCATTTTTAATCACTTGAAGATATGTTTCTCCTCTACCTACTTCATTTTTTCCTCCAAAAGTATTGAATATTGTCCTGAAATAAATCTCCACAGGATAAAATTATTTCTTTTAATCATGTGTTTTGTTTATGTCTGCTAATTTTGGCGAGTCTAGTCCTTTGCTGATGGTTTTTCTCTTTCTCTTTTGAGATAATTAGTATATGCATTCATCCTTTTTTCACATGGAGAATTTGAAGCTCATAATTTATTGATCTAAAGAATGAAGTAGAATTATTCTTTTCCATATTTTTGCCAGTGAAATACCAAATGACAAATAAAAAATCTTGATATGAATTAAGTACAGTATTTTAAGTCGTAGTTTAAATGTTTAAAGTGTGGAGTATGTACGTGTGTGTGTTTTTATTCAAGGTGAAATAATTAACTTTTAAAATATTTATGACTTTCTTAAATTCTAGCCTAGAGTCAACAAATAGTTTGCATGTTCCTTACATGTCCCCGATATATCTTTATAACTAATCATAGCACTGCTTCTGACAAGGTCAGATGCATAGTTGGAATCCTTCTTATTCCATTCTCAACCTATTTGGTAAACCATTTTTGCCAGTAAATATAGGACAGAAAAAATAATGTGCCAAAATTTTCCTGTTATTTAAGCTAAATGAACATTTTTATTTTCATCTTCCTTTCAGAATTATTTTCTAATACTAGTATGAAAACGTACATAAAGTTTCTAAAATTGAACAACATATTACTTAGTATTTATATACATTGCACTCACAGCTTAAATAAGTTTGTAGAAACGATTATTTTTAAAACCTTAGTATTTTGAAAATTCATGGCATCTCAAAAATAGCTTTTACCCAGAATTAGCATCTTAAATATTTGGATTAATATTCTGTTTTATACCCCTTATAATTTCCTCCTAGACACTTAAATCATATTCTAGTAATTTAGAATTTGTTCCACTTCAAACTTCTCTGATTTTCTCATACTGAAGAGAATTACTTACTAGGCAAATTAACAGTGTAAATGAGATTTCAGTTGGTTCACCTAAAGAGTCAAATTATTTTCAAGAATGTAAGTAGGATCATTTGCATATATAAAATTAATGTATAGATCAGCCTCATCTAACATTAAAGTGCAATCTCTACTTAAAAAAACATTTTATAAGCTCTCAGTTCATATTCTTATATACTTTGAAGCCAATTAAACTGCTTTTACTTTTCCATATTGACTAGTGTAAGTTACTAATTCACAGTGGCCTGGCTTCTCCCATGTTAACCGGCAACTTTCTGTTAACCTTGCCAAATACATCCATGCATCGAAAGTCCCTTTCCCTGACATTTATTATGACTTCTTTAAAGGTTTGTCTTTTCTCACTATGGCCCTGAAGGCCAAAGTAAGCACGTGTTACATAACACTGGGTTCAACCATAATGTACCAAGGATAGAGGGAAAATCACAAAGGTACTTTCCTGTGGGAATACCCCATAATCTAGTGCCAACCTGTTCTAATTCATAGCTGGGGACAATAACCTTTGTTGTTACAGCATTTCCCAGGCAGTTTCTAAGATTTATTTTTTAAAATTTTCTACGAGAGATGGACTATTCTCTGCTGTTATCTGCTGTGATCCATTACTTTTATTTTTAGTTGTAGACCTTTTGGATCAGAATTATTGAAAAGGCAAGTGTAAAAGTAGCTAGCCAAAAAGCTATTCCACATGCCTTAGTCTACAAAAATGGTCTTCTTATCTATAGCTTACATGTGAAAGCATACGGTTTTTGTGATTTTTCAAATGTAATTTTGATAATTACCTTTAAAGAAGAAAAATATGTTTATATCACAATAAAAATTAAAGTTTTATTTAAAGATACTGTTTTATTCTTCTGCATGAATATTGTCTCTTTTTCTATTTACCATCAAGGAGAAAAGTTACAGTCCTTGGAATTTATCTTACTAACTAAAGTTCAGCCAAATAAATAGCTAGGTGAGACCAAGTATAAATTAGGAACAAAATATTTTTAAAAATAGATTTGTGATGCTTCTTTCACGCAGGGTTTTAAGTAGAGTGTGAAGAAAATATGGAAAGCTGTTGTTTTTATGAAGCTATATTAGGAATATAATAATTTGGCTGTCCTCATTGGTATATCCCTTGTTCTCTCTTATGTCCCCAAATATGTCGTATATCTTAATTTGATAAAGTGTTTTTATTCTTTCATGTGGAACTATTTTTTGATTATCTTTTTGTTTGTGTTTTGAGACGAGGTCCTGCTCTGTTGCCCAGGCTGGAGTGCAATCACTTGATCTCAGCTCACTGCAAGCTCTGCCTGCCGAGTTCAAGTGATTCTCCTGCCTCAGCCTCCCAAGTAGCTGGGATTACAAGCACCTGCCACCACGCCCAGCTAATTTATGTATTTTCAGTAGAGACGGGGTTTCAACATGCTGGCCAGGCTGGTCTCGAACTCCTGACCTCAGGTGATCCACCCACTTTGGCCTCCCAAACTACTAGGATTACAGGCATGAGCCACAGCATCTGGCCACAACTATTTAAGTGATAGGAAATTTGATATCCTATGATTTGACATTTGGAACTATTTTCTCTGTTGTTTATGGATTCAGAGTAATGCTGGATTTTTAAATAAGTTAATGTAATTCTGGTGGGTTTTTTTTTTGTTTTTTTTTGTTTTTTGTTTTTTGTTTTTGCTATTAAGTAGAACAATATGCCGTATTTATGGAGGCACTAAGTGGCCATAAAGAAATGACTTCCAAGATGCCAGCATTTTGGCCTATTAAAAACAAAGGCAACTTGCTACCTAATCACGTGGTGATAAAAAGGTTTTAGTGCTTTGCTCTTAAATACGAAAGGATAGCAAGAATTGTTCTTTATTGGTGGAAAGTCTCAACCATGAATGAGAGAAACCAAAAGACATAAGTGCAGCCAGCAGAAGAATAATTTAAAAAACCTTTTATTGACGTCCTCAGATAAATAAGAAAAGGTGTTTCAGCCCTAAACAGGATACTGTGAAAAGGAAAATTAGATAATTCGAAAGAGCTCTGAGAAATGTAAACAATAATATTGAAATAATTTTTTTTGCAATAAAAGATTTGGAAGGTATGCTGAAGTAAATTTTCCAGAAAATAAAAGGGTAGAGTTAAGAGAGAGAAAAACCTAAAAGGTTTTACCCAGTGGTTTCAACTTTCTAAAAGACAGGATTCCCTGAGAGAAAAATTATTAAAGAAATAATATTAGAAAACTTCCTCAACCCAAAGCCCATGAGTCTTTGGACTGTACCTTGTACAAAGATTTTACGACCCAATCCAAGGCATATTATCGTGAAATTAAAAACTTTGAGCATAAAGTTAATATCCTAAAAGCTTTTAAAAAGAAAATGGTGTGAGCACATTTAAAAAGTATGCATCCAAGTTAATCTGGACATCCCATTAGCAATTTTTTCAGCTTAAAGAGGAACAATGCAAAATTTTTATGAATAATACTTTTTAACTTGGAGTGCTACACACAACCAAATGTTGGTCAGTTGTGTGGCCTAAAACCAGGCATGCTAAGACAACCAACTTTCCCTGGTATCTTTCTGATGAAGCTCCTGAAAGAAAGCACACTCCTGCAGAAAGAGCGAGTTGATTAAGAATTAAGAAGACATGGGATCGGGGGGAAAAGATTATTGAAAAAAGGATACCAAGGAGCAACATTCAAGGATGATAGCCAGTTCACTATAAAAGCAACACACACCCAAAAGGAATGGCATTTCCAGAAAAAGAAAAGGGGGCTGGTACATTACATAATACATCGAAGGTTTAGAAACAGTATTGGTTTTTGATAGGTCTCGTGGAGCTTCTAGAAAACAGCATAGGTACATAGAACATTAAGCTAATTTTTTTTTTAAGAAGAAGCAATTATTAACTCTAGGAGAAATTACATCTTGTGGAAAAACAAAACTGAATAGTATACCAGTTGGCTCTACAATGAATGTTATCTTTGCATTTGCACCAATGGAAGTACTGTGCTACTGATTTAACTCGGAGTTGTTCCAGTCCCCTTTGGGAGGGTGGGGATGGAGTAGTTTAAGAGTTAAAGCCTCATTTACCATAATAGAGAAGTCAGTAACCTATTGCCTAAAAATTAGTAAATCTAGAAATGGAAGCATTAGCATCTATTTTTAAATATAGAAGAAAGAACAAAGAACCATTTAAAAGATTTTAAAATGGGTTGATCTGAGAATGTCAGGCAGCCACTGTTTTTCATTTTAAACTTTTGGTATTTAGCACTCTTTAAAACTATTTGCATGTGTGCCTTTTATAAAAATAAATTTTAATTACCAAAAAAATGGTATTTAAAATGTCAGGGAAATAGAATAATTATGGCTTGTAGTCAAGTTTTTGCATTTTTGTCTTGTTATTTTCTAGAGTTCCTGGAATAACTATTGCTACAGATATTATCTGTGGTTTCCCTGGAGAAACAGATCAGGATTTTCAAGAAACAGTGAAACTCGTTGAAGAATACAAATTCCCAAGCCTCTTTATTAACCAGTTTTACCCGCGACCAGGAACTCCTGCTGCAAAAATAGAACAAGTCCCAGCACAAGTGGTAAGATCTTTTTCTTGTAAGGTATTGTGGTTTTTTTTGCCAGTAGCTATAAAAATGCAGCTGTGTTGCCCACCTTCACACAACTTGCTCATGTTATCGCCCTTAAATCACAAAATATGAAAAAAAAAATTACAAAATGTGGAGAGATTTCCAAGTTGGGGTCAGGGGCAGGGGGCCATCGATGAGTTAAATGGCCTTAGGCAGCTCAAATATAATCACCTTTTCTTCTTTTGAACAGTAAAATTCAGATAACTTGGGGAAAAAAAATTAATTAGCATCTGGTCTAGCATTTACCTGTGTGTATGAGTTTTGGATGTTTCAAAATAAGGCAATATTTAAATCTTTGTGAGTAAAAGAGGCTTTATTTTTACCCCACTTTTCATAATTTGTTGTTATTGATTGGGAGCGCCCTAGTTTTCCTCCTTTTCTGTTGGATGGATTTGATGCTGTCTTTCTGCATATTTTTTTACAGTTTTTTTCACAAAAAATTTCAATTTAATTTTATCCTTTCATGTTCACAGATAAAGTAAATAAGATGACTCATAATGAATGTGATTAAGTTTGAAATCAAGTAAAGGCTGTTTCCCAGAATGCCCCAGAAATTAAAGGTCTCAAAACAAATATTTACTTTCTAGATTCATTGGGTGAATATGGGCTAATGTAAAATAATCCTGAAGAGGAAGTAGAAATTTAAGTGAAAATTTTCTACTTTGTTTCAAATAACTATTAGGTTGGTGCAAAAGTCATGGCAGTTTTTGCTATTAAAAGTAGTTAACGAAATTACTTTTGTACCAACCTAAATTTTTTAAAATTGTGCCCTATCATTAATTTGCCTCAAATGTTTTTGTGAATAAATATGCAAATAAATGACCCAGACCTTGTTACTGTTTTTCTATTATACCATATGTGAATATAAACACAACATATATATTTCTGCTTTCAACATTTGGTGGAAAAGTACATGTACATTAAATTCTGTTTTTCCCAACATCGAAAGTGAATATCATAAATCCAAATGAATAGCATTCGTTGTTTTCCCAATATTTTCCTCATGTTAATTTTACAACTTCCTGTGTATATAAGGTTAAGAATATTTTGCAGGTAGACCATTTAATTTTCTTTCTAATTTAATTGACGAAAAAAGCAGATTATAGCACCACAGATCATTAATTTCCCACAAACATAAAAAGATGCCAAATTAATTCATTTTCTTTTATATCACAAGTATATATTATTGAGGTATAGCTTACATACAGCAAAAGGCACTCCTTCTGGTATACATTTCTGTGACTTTTGTCAAATGCATACAGTAGTGCAACATACTCTATCACAATCAAGATACAGAACAATTCCATCAGCCCTCTCAAAATTTCTTCTTACCCTTTTGTTTTGTTTTATTTTGTTTGGTTTTCAGACAAGGTATTGCTCTGTCGCCCAGGCTGGAGTGCAGCAATGCAGTCTTGGCTTACTGCAGCCTCAACCTCCTGGGCTCAAGTGATACTTCCACCTCAGCATCTCCAGTAGCTGGGACTACATGTGTGTGCCACCACAACCAGCTAATTTTGTTTTTTAGTTTTCATAGAGACAGGGTCCCACTATGTTGCCCAGATTGGTCTTGAACTCCTGGACTCAAGCAATCCTCCCATGTAGCCTCCCAAAGTGCCAGGATTACAGGCGTGAGCCACTGCACCCAGCCAATCCTTCTTACCCTTTTTTACAATCATCTTCTTCCTCCATCCCCACCCTACTCCTGACAACTACTGTTCTATTTTCTGTTCTCATAGTTCAATCTACTCATTTTTTAAACTTTACTTCTTCTTCACTGAAAAAGCTTTTGTACTTTATCTCCAGAAAAGTATATGGCTGTGCATTTTCGTAAAGTGAATACTTACAACTACCAGTCAGATCAAGAAACTGAACGTCACCAACTACCACACAGATCCCTGTCATGTCCTCCATTTACTGTCCTGTCCCCTTGCCCAAAGGAAACCACCATGCCTTATTCTGACACCACACAATAGTTTTACCTATTTTTATACTGGATATAAATGTAAGAATTTATGTTTGAGTGCTTGGTTTTGGGGTTTTGGGGTGTTTGTTTGTTTTTACTTAACATTATATTGTTAAACTAAATCTGTTTTTAAAGTATTTGTAGTTCATTCATTGTTATTGCCAGGCAGCCTGTGTGTGTGTGTGTGTGTGCGTGTGCGTGTGTGTGTGTGTGTGTGTTTGTATCACAGTTTATTCATCCTGTTGTTAAAGGGGAATTGGGTATTTTCAAAATCCTAATATTAGTGTTGCAATGAATACGGCTATCAGCATTCTTCTTGGTTTTTTTTATTTTCTTCCACTTCTGTGTAGACTTTTCCACTGGGAACTTTAACTAGGAGTATAATTGCTGAGTCATAGGAAATGAAATTGATCTGCTTTACTAGATACTGCCAAATAGTTTCCCCAAATGGTTGAATAAATTTGCACTCCCAACAGCAATGCATAAAAATGCTGGAAGCTCCATATTCTTGCGAGCCCTTGGCATTGTTACATTTTTAATGTTAGCCATTCTGGTGGGAATATAACCTAATTTTAATTGTAGTTTTATATTTTCCTATTAACTGGCCATCTTGAGTATATTTTATATGTTTATTGGCTATTTGGGTGTCTTTTTTCATGAATTATCTGTTCGAATCTCTTGCCCACCTACCTATTGGTTTACCAGTTTGATTTATACCCCACCCTTATGCCTGATTGATTTATACCCCACCCTTATGCCCGATTTATAGGAGTTATTTACGTATTCTGGGTACAAATTTGGGTAGTTGATAGTTACGTAAATATCTTCTCCATTCTGTAACCCACCTTTTCTCTTCATGGTGCCTTTTGAAGAAGAGACATTCTTCATTTAATGTAGAATTTATCAGTATTTTTTTTTTAATATTAGTGCTTTTTGTGTCCTCTTAAGAAATGTTTACCTTCTCTGCACTGTCATAAAGATACCCCTCAGTGTACTGTTAAGAAATTTTATCATTTTTCCTTTACCTTTAAATCTACAGTCCAAATGGAATTTATTTTTATTTAAGATATGAAGTGTGTTTTGTTTTTTTACCCCTGAAGCTATCCATTTGAGTCAGGGCAGTTTATTGAAAATACCATTTTTGCCTCACTTGCCTGCCTGGTCACCTTTATCATAAATCACATACATGTACATGTGTGGGCCTGTCCTAGGTGTCTATTCGTCTGTTCTCTTCCTTTGGTCTGTCAGTCTTTCCACCCATACACAGGTTAACTACCATAGCTTTATAATAAGTCTTGATATTGGCAATGTAAGTATTTCACCATTGCTTTTTTCTTGAAATTACCCTAACTATTCTTGTTCCTTTGCTTTTGTAAATTTGTCAAGTTTTACCAAAAATCCTGCTGGAGTTTTAATTAAGATCATATTGATTTTATAGGTCATTTTGGGGAAATTGCTGTTCTTATAATACCAAGTTTCTGTCCTTAAATGAAGTGTATGTCTTCATTTATTTTGATCTTCTCTAGGTTCTGTCAATAATGTTTTATAATTCTCTGTCTGTAAGTCTTACATAACATTTTATTAAATGTGTTTCTATTGATATTATTGAAATGATTTTCATTTTTGTTGCTACTAGAAGTAAAGTTGATTTACATATACATATATTTATTTTATCCAACTAATTCATTTATTCTAATTGTGTTTCTGTAGGTTTTTTGTTTTTTGTTTTTAGATTTTCTTAGTATACAATTTGTCATCTGATAGTCATAGTTTTAAATTTTCCATTCCAATTCTTATGACTTTTCTTATCTTATTGTACTGGCAAGAATGTTGAGTACACTGAGTAGAGCTGGGCATGTTTCTTTTCTCAAACTCAAGGGGATAGTATTCAGAATGTTACCGTTAAGTGTAAAAGGTAGCTGAAGTTTTGGAATTAGTAAAGTTCCTTTCTATTCCTAATTTTCCGTGTGTGTGTGTGTGTGTGTGTGTGTGTGTGTGTGTGTGTGTGTGTTAATCATGAATAGAGTTGAACTTTATCATATGCCTTTTTGTCTATTGACGTAATACGATTTTTTTTGTTTTAAATCTGTTAGTATTATGATCCACATTGAATGGTTTTCAAATATTAAATCAACCTTGCATTCCTGGGATAAACTTTACTTGGTTGCGATATATTGCTATTGATAAACTCTTTCTGTTGTTCTGCTAGTATTTCATGAATACTGCTTTTTTGTTCATGGAAGACATTAATCTGTAGTTTTCTTGTAGTGTCTTCTTAATTTTGTTATCAGAGTAGCATTGACCTCATAGAATTAGTTGAGAAGTCTTCCTTTCTCTACATTTTTCTGGAAGAGTTTGTATAGAAGTAAATTATTTCTTTTTAAAATATTAGATAGAATTGCCCAATGTGATATGCAGAATCCAAGTTGTGCCTCCCAAATTTTCTGATCACCCTCATGCCAGGGTACATACCCTACATAATCTCTGGGACTGTGAATTTGATATTTGCTATACTCTCAGATCGTTTGGGTCCACTTTGTGTAGTTATCTTTCCCTTTTCATGAAAGATAGCATATGTGTACAGCTGAGTAACTTTCTCCGCCCGATCATGCCATGAGAATGTTAAGAATCCTACAGTCTCTTTTTATTTTGTACTGTCTCTGTCCTTTTTAGTCTACACTGCCA
>NW_016107480.1:2616563-2625568 GCF_001604975.1 Cebus imitator | reverse complement strand
TTTTTTCTTTTTTCCATTTTCTCTCTCTTTTGGCTCAAACGGTTTTCTCAAGAATTTAGTGGGTCTTCCCTGGATTTCACTGGAACTCACTCCATTAGACAAATGCTGCATCCACAGATCTTTATGAGATAATCCCTGCTGTACCTTAGCCTCTTGCTGAGAGTACTTTTCTTTGTATTTATCCTGCTTGGGGATTTTTGGTGTTTTTTAACTGTGTCCTCTTTTCTTTCCAAAGGTTTGGAAACCTTAGCTGTTCTTTCTTCAGATAAACGCTCTACTCTATTCTCCCTTCTTCTGTGATTTCAGTTACATGTGCTAGATACTGTCTGATATTCCTCAGTATCTGATACATTCTTTGCTACACTTTGTGCAGTTTGTTTTGTGTTTCTGTCTGGATATTTCCTCTTTATCTCTTTCCTAGTTCCTTGGTATTCATTATCATCCATGAGCCAACAGCAGCAGAAGTTGCGGTCCCTGAACAGCACTGTTGGCATCAGCTGTGAGGCTGCTAGAAATGCAGACTCTCAGGCCCCACCCTAGACCTGTTCAGTCACTGTCTTCTTCTCTCAGTGATTTATGTATACATTAAAATTTCTGAAGCACTGATCTCACTCACCAATCCTTTCTTCATTTGTTTTTAATCTGCAGTCGAACCCATCTATGGGATTTCTAATTTTAGTTAATATGTTTTTTACTTCTAGAATTACAGTTTGGATTTTCATAGATTTCCGTGTTCTAGTTAAATTATTCATGGTTTCCTTTACAGTTTTTAAACATTGATATGGTTTGGCTTTGTGTCCCCACCCAAATCTCACCTCGAATTGTAATCCCCTCCTGTCAAGGGAGAGGCCTGGTGGGAGGTGATTGGCTCATGGGGGCAGATTCCCCCATGCTGTTTTCATGATAGTGAGTGAGTTCTCACGAGATCTGATGGTTTTATAAGGGGCTCTCCCTGCTTCACTCTCTTCTCTCTTGCCACCTTTTGAAGAGGGTGTCTGCTGCCCCTTCCTCCATGATTGTAAGTTTCCTGAGGCCTCCCTAGCCATGTGGAACCGTGAGTCAATTAAACCTCTTTTCTTTATAATTTACCCAGATGCAGGCATTTCTTTATAGCAGTGTGAAAATGGACTAATGCAAACCTATTGCTTTGTTATCTTAAAGTCTGTTCCCAAATCTCCAGTATCTGCATCTGATACTGGTTCATTTCTGCCTTTTAGTTTTGTTTTTTCTTGATTCTGGCATTTGTCTTTTTCTCCATGTACCTTGTATTTTTTTTTAATTATTATTGAATGGTGGCCATTGTTTGTTTTTGGAAAACCTGTAGATTCTAGGCTATCATGTATCTTCCTCCAGGGAGGAAGTATGGCATCCAAAGAAGTGATTATTTTAATCTGACTGAGATTGATTTTGAGGCTGTTTTTCACTCTTTCTGGTGGCTGCTTTATTTCTCCCCGCCCTTACTTTGAATGCAGCCAGTGGTATGCTGGTGTTTAACAAGTGACTCCCCGGAGGAGTTCTGAAATGTAGCATTTGCCAATTTCCATAGTGTAAATACTTCCACTGTTGCCAATTTCAGATTTCCAATGTTACATCACTGAACGTGGCATTGGCAAGTGATGCACACAGCCAGCTTTTGTGAACTGGTGCATGCCAGATTAACATACCACCTACTGTAGTTTTTCTAGTTCCCAGCTGAAATTCTATGGTGTTTCTGCCGGGACCTTTTCTTTGTGGCAGCCCTTCAGCTTTAGTATTCGTACCTCCCACTCAGGAGAATTCATCAGCCTCTGCATATTAACTCCTCCTCTTAGCCTTTGTTTGGCTGCTCAGCCCCCAAGGCACTGCTTACCACTGATAAATGTCTAGAAGGAAAAAGTGACTCCAAATATTGAGCTTCCTCCATGGGCTTGCCTTCTCTCTGGGAGCTTGATCTCTCACTTCTTTGGTAGCTTTTTGATGCTTAAGTAGTACAGATTGTACATTATATTCACCTTTTTAATTGTTCTTGGCAAGAATATTGGTCTGATAACAAGCTAGTTTGCCTTAGCTAGAAGCAGAAGCAGAACTCGTTACATAAAATCAGCTCTAAATGCCTTTTCTGTCTGGTCTTTTATCTTCTAAACATAGCCTCTTACCATCTTCCTCACAGTTTTAGACTTCCGTCACCCAGTCCTGGCATAGAGTATCTTTTTTTTCTTTCTTTTTTTTTTTTTTCCTAAGCGCTTTTAGTTTCACAGCAAAATTAAGCAGAAAATAATAGAGTTGCTATATGTTTCCTGCCTCTACACATGCACAGCCTTGCCCACCATCAACATCCCCCACCAGAGTGATACATTTGTTAAAATCAATGAACCTACATTACATATCATTTTCACCCGTAGTTTACATTAGGATTCATTCTAGGTGATACACGTTATATGGATTTTGACAAATGTGAAATGAAAAGCATTCACCACTATAGTATCATCAGAATAATTCCATTTCTCTAAAATCCTCTGTTCTTGCTTGTTCATCCCTCTCTTCCCCAAACCCCTGGCAATCGCTCATCTTTCTATTGCCTGTAATTTTGCCTTTTCCAGAATGTCATATATTTGGAAATATACAGTATGCAGCCTTTTCAGATTCGCTTTTTTCACTTGTAATATGCATTTAAGATTCCTTTGAACCTTTTCATGGCATGATACCTTATTTTATTTTAGCACTGAATAACATTTCATTGTCTGGTCATAACAATATTTATACATTTACCTATTGAAGGACATTTTGGTTGCTTCCAAGTTTTGGCAATTATGGATAAAGCTGCTATAAACATCCATGTGCAGGTTTTTCTGTGGACATAAGTGTTCAGCTCATTTGTATAAATACCAAGGAGGAGCATGATTGCTGGATTGTATGGTAAGAGTACATTTGTAAAAGTATGTTTATACAAAATTGCCACACTATCTTCCAAATTCACTGTGCCATTTTGCATTCTTACCAGCAATGAATGAGAGTTCCTTTTGTTCCACATCCTTGCCAACATCCTTGCCAACATTTGGTATTGTCAGCATTATGGATTTTGGCCATTGTAACAGATGTGTAATGGTGTCTCAATATAGTTTTAATTTGCAATTCACTAATGACGTACGGTGTTGAGTGTCTTTTCATATACTTATTTGTCATATGTATGTTTTCTTTGGTGAGGTGTCTGTTCAGGTCTCTTGCTCATTTTTAATCATGCAGTTTTCTTGTTGTTAAGTTATGAGAGTTCTTTGTATATTTTTGGTAATTCATTATTAGATACGTGCTTTACAAATATATTTTTCTAGTCTATGGCCTGTTTTTGTCATTCTTTTGAAAAAGAATCATTTTTATTTATTATTTAGCACTTGAAAAATTTTCAACTTTCCACTGCCCTGCAATCTGAAACAGTAAACTTAGGCTCAGAGTGTCTTAGGCCAGCTAGAGAAGCTGTTTGCTTTTATTATTCTCAGTTATACTGTTCTGTTCTCAAGAGTCAGTATCTGGGGATTCTGCATTGTTCTCACGTAGCTCTTTATTCAACTTCTTTATAGTAATGTCCCAAAGCTGCTCTAACAAAGTGCCACAAACTAGGGGGCTTCAAACAGCAGATACGTATTTTCTTACAAGGAAAGCCTCTTCACCCTCAGAATCATGTAGCAGAATTCTTCCTCATCTCTCCTAGCTTCTGGTGGTTTCCTGGTGGTCTTTGGTGTTTCTTGGCCTGCAGCTGCATAGCTCTAGTCTCTGCCTTCATTACCACAGTTGTCCTTGTACGTCTCTGTCTTTATGAGGCTGTCTACTTATAAGGACCACAGGTCATATTGGATTATGGGCCCACCCTGATCTTCATCTTTACTAGTTATATCTGAAACAAGCCTATTCCAAATAAGGTCACATGCTGAAGTACTAGGGATTAAGACTTCAGTATAACTTTTTAGGGGGGATACAATTCAATTTGAAAGACTTCTACATTCCTGTAATTATGCTCTGGGTAAAAAATGTTGCCTGGAAGAGTTTCATCTTTATAAAATGCAGAAACTTAGGTAAAAGGAAGCATTAATGATGAAACTCGAGAGGTCTGCAGTCAAAGAGAAGATATATGATGTGCACTGACTGTTCTTGGTTCTCTTAAATTACCAAAAATTAATAATTGTCTACTCTCCCTGTCTTAGGTAGTTTATGAAACTGCTTGTGCAACTAGAATTCACTAAAATATAATACTGTTGCAAAATGGGTAGCAAGTTTTTGGTTTTTTTCTTTCTTAAAAATTTTATTTTATTTTTTATCTCAATAGCTTTAGGAGCACACATGGTTTTTGGTTATGTGGATGACTTTAGTTGTGAAGTCTGAAGTTTTAGTGTACCCATCATATAAATAGAGTGTGCTCTCCCCTTCGTATTTACTTTTACAAAAGTACCAGCATTAATATAAATAAATTTCAGTGTTTTAATGTATTATGGTAGGGCTCTGATAAATGAACTAAAGTGTTTGTATTCTTAATTGTTAAATCGCCAAGTGGATAAGTACCCTTTAGTTGAATTCTGCACTTGTATAGGGGCATAGATGAATTATTTGCCTTGATTGCCTACTGAAAGAAAAAAGAGTATAACCCTAAGTAATGTACATTGTTTCCAAAATACAGTGTTTTTTAATCCCTGACCCACTCCTACCTTCTCCCTTCTGAGTCTCCAAAGCCTATTTCCTTGCCAGAAAAACCCAGCAGTGAACATATGTACAATTATTGTGTGCCAATTGTAAATTTTTTTTAAATTAGTAATGAAAGTAGATGCTAACCCATTATTAGAAGAGCATAATACCAGTTACTTTCAAATAATACCTTTTTGTTTTGGCTTTAAAATGCCTCTTAGTGAAGATAGATACTCTTCTTAGATATATTTTATTTCTGCTAAGAAGTCCCCCAAAATGTTCTTCCCCTGTAAATGATATAACAATATGGTATACTCTCCCCTTCATATTTACTTTCACATAAATACTAGTATTAATATAAATAAATTTCAGTTTTTAATGTATTATGGTAGAGCTCTGATAAATGAACTAAATTGTTTGTATTCTTAATTATTTAAATCGCCAAATGGATAAGGCACCCTTTAGTTGAATTTTGCATTTGTATAGGGGGAGAGAGGAATTCTTTGCCTTGATTGCCTACTGAAAAAAAAAAAGAATATAACCCTCTTAAGTTTATAATGAAAACAAGTTAGACAATGTATTTTCATGAACGGGATAAACTAAAAAGATTTTTTTTAGCTTTTACATAACTATAATATATAAGAGATTTCATAGTGAAATCACCTAAGCCAAATGAGAGCAACTTTAGATTTTTAGATGAAAGGTCAGATTTGCAAGTTTATATTTTCTGTTCCATTAAGTCTTCCTTCATTAGTCTTCATTCCTTTTTAGTAATTCCAATAGTATTTTTAAATTGTGGTTGAGATTCTTGGTCTGCCTAGGAAAGGTCACCTAAGTTTAAAAAGTCTTTTGTTCCTCAGCGGTCAATTCCAGACTTTGCTTTTTAGAAAATATTGATGAAGAATAATGAAATTGTTGTGAAATCTTTATATTAGGAGTCTTATGACTTGAAAAAAAGATGGCAAGAGTGGCTATTAGCATGTTTATATAGCTTTAAGATGTTAAATTGTGATGTATCTACCTGCTTGCTTGTCTTACATCTTGGAACCAGAGAGTAAAAGCAATATTTTTAAATATATGTCATCATAAAGGAATCATAGTTCCCTAAGCTGCAGTTTCTGGAACTTTTACCCTTTAGAAAGAATGTGAGGGAGCGTTTCTAAGACCGCTGGAGGGACATTCTTGTCGGGGATAAAGACAGCTTTGCCAAAACTGTCTGTTGTAGATTTTCCTTGTGAGGAACTACATTGTTGTTGTGAGTGTTCATACCAAGGCAAGGTGACCACTTGGAACAGAAGTTGAATAAAGAATATTCTTAAATCATATCTGGAAGCTTGCTCAATGACATATAGTGACTCTCCCAGATGTAGCTGCCAGTGGGTCAAGGAATATTTTATTTTACACACACACACACACACATGCACACACGAATGCACACATCTACAAACATCAGAGAAACATAGCATATAAAAGAGCTTTGTTGTTTTCTTTAAATGCTTTTAAAAGTTTTTGTTTCTGAGTATAATCCTTAAGTTAACAACTCAGTGTTTTAGAGAATATCAGGTTGCCTTAATGGAACGAATCCTGATGCTTTTAGCTTACTTGATAACAGAATTACATTATTTACACAGTATCAGATTTTCAAATTAAGTTTGTTTTTGGGGGGAAAGAGAAAAAAATATTTTCAAGAATTTTTATACTCTGGATTGTTAAGTACATTTTATTCTAAATTGATTCCCAAACATACCAACGGGGAAGGCCATTTTCTCAGGAACTTTTTCATTTTAACTTACCTTTTTTAGAAAGACTATCTTTGCATTTTTATTCTTAGGCAACTTAATTGTACTTGATCCTTTCCAGTTGATCTTTTAAACTCCTTTCTTCTGGACACATCATTTTTCTTTTTACTTTCATTTTTGATAGAGTTTTTAGCCTGCCCATAATTTTGTTGTATCTGGATTTCAGCAGATCATTTAACAGAGCTTTTTATAATGACTCTATGCTAGAAGGAAATAGGAGCTAGAATATGATAGAGAGATGGCTGGGAGCCTCCTACTTTGTGCGGGTTTTTATACAGGTGATATTTATTTAACATTTGCGAAACTGAACTTGATCTCAAAGACCCCTTGAAAATGCTTCGTAATCTTTGATTTTTCTCTCAGACAGTTTTAAGGCCACTTTTCAACCTATATATAGAAAGATGTAGGTGCTTTCTTTTTCTGGATGATTGGTGTAAATATGTTAGCTCCATTTCCCATTGTTTTACCTTCTATTTTATTATAGATCTGATGACTTTTTGTTTGTACAATCAGTTGATCAAATTTTCTTGAATTCAAATAGGAATACTAAAATATAATTAGTAAATTAGTTGTTATAGGGGCTCAGATGGCAGCAATGAGACCAAATATGGTAGGCAGAATAATGAGTCCACTAAGATATCCATGTCGTAATCCCAAAAGTTATGAATGTGTCACCTTGCATGGTGTATTAGTTCATTCTTGCACTGCTGTAAAGAAATACCAGAGACTGGGTAATTTATAAAGAAAAAAAGCTGAACTGTGCTCATAATTCTGCAGGCTTACAGGCTTCTGCTTCTGGGGAGGCCTCAGGAAACTTACAATCACTGCAGAAAGTGAAGGAGAAGCAGTCACATCTTCACTTGGCCAGCAGGAAAGGGGCAGGGGAAAGTGCTATAAACTTTTACAACAACCAGATCTTGTGAGAACTCACTTGCTGTCATGAGAACAGCAAGGGGGAAGTCTGCCACCATAACCCAGTCACCTTCCACCAGGCGCCTTCTTCAACACAGGAATTAGAATTCGACATGAGATTTGGGTAGGGACACAGGGCCAAACCATATCACATGATGAAAAGAACTTTGCAGATGTGATTAACTTCAAGCTCTTGAGACGGGAGGTTTTAGTGGATTACCTGGTGGGCTCAGTGTAATCACAAGGATCCTAATAAAGGGGAGCAAGAGGTCCCCAGTTAGAGGAGGGGATGTGATGGCAGAAACAGAGGTCAGTGATAAGCTCTGAAGGTCAAGGAAAGGACCATGAGCAAAAGAATGCAGGTGGCCTCTAGAAGTTGGAAAAGGCAGGAGCAAATTCTCCCCTAGAACCTCCTGAAGGAACGCAGCCCTGCCAAAACCATTGATTTTAGGAAACTCATTTCAGATGTCTTACCTCCAGAACTGTAATATAAAAAATTTGTGTTATGTAGTAATTTGTTACTGCGACTATATGAAACTTGAACGCTAATGATGGAATATTTTTATGTGAGAGCATTGTCTGGCTTCTTGACACAGGTAAATTAATTGATCTTTCGGGCTTTATGTTACCCAGGGTTTGCTGTGCCCCTAAATGACACATGCGCGTTCCTAGGCCTGTGAACACTTAGCTCCTTACTACCCTTCAGTCACAATAATCTTTGGGCCTAATCATAATAATGATATAACAAAGATAAGAGTAAGAGTTAACATTTAGCCTTGATTATATGTCAGATGTTCTGAGCACTTTAACATATTTCATTCTCACAACTCTGTACAGTTAGCACTGTTACTGTCATCATTCTTCACAGCAGGAAAATGGGGCTCAGAGCAATGAATTAACCAGCCTAAGATCACACAGAGGCGCTCTTACCTGCCTCTGCACTCCTCCCTCCATCTTGCCATTCCTTCCAGCTCACTCTCTGCTCCCACATTTGACCACCTGTAGTTCCCAACACACTTTCACATTCATCTTCCCCTGCTTCAGATTCCTTCCCCATCCTCTCACACACAAGGGTACAGGGTGGGGAGGAAAACTTGCATCATTTCCACTTAGCATTCAAGCCCCTCTTCAGCCTTCCCTAATCATCCCTGGCCGGGATGATCACCCTGTTCTCCTCCCCACCTCTTCTGTGTTGGCATAAATTTCGGTGCTTATTTATACCATGTCACTTATGATGTATAACGGGTTTTGAGAAATGTGGGGGCTAATCTTCCTGTCTTGCACACCTAGCACAATCCGTGGCATATAGCAGGAACTCAGTATGTGTTGGATTGACAAATGCTGTAAACCTGAATCCTAAAAGTTGAGATGCCATCAGCTCTGAGAATTGGGAGGTGCCTGTGAGAGAGGGGAAGAATGGCTCCCAGTTGGAGCAGCATGGAAAGGAACCTGGGCACAAATAAAACAGTGAATATTGATGAGAACAAAATTCATTCCCATCGAGGTAGTAAGATGTATTATTTTTGTTTGTTTGGTTTTGATAGAATAGAGAACAATATGCAGGAACTGGTTAGTGTCAATAAATGAGTCAGGTGCTATAGGCAAGGCTTAGATTAAGATGGCCGTTTAAAGCCGGGCGCGGTG
>NW_016107480.1:2614833-2616123 GCF_001604975.1 Cebus imitator | reverse complement strand
AAGAGACAGAATTGGAAACTAGTAAATGGATGTAAAGAATCTCTTTGACTTGTTCCTGCAAACTTAGATACACATTCTTTGGGACTTAATCATTCCAAGTCCTGGACTGAGTTGCATGTCAGCATATGATTCTGTGTTCTATAGAAAACATTAACTCAGGCTACAGAGGTTCCCTCTATTGGGTTGTCCTTGACTCCAGACTTCGCAGATCAAATATTGGTAGGCAAGAACATTTTACAAGGACCCTTGAACGTTGCTTAAAATTTAAGGCAATATGCATTGATTCTGCCTGTGGCTTCAGCTAGTGCCGATGACGTTATCTTTTCTAATGGTCCTGAGATCACTCCCTGGACCAGGCCTCTTTTACTCTGAAGTAGAAACACCAGCCCTCCAGCCCTCTTTCCATCTCTTCCCCCACTTGATTTTATCTTTCCCCAAGCTGTTGCTACTCTACCAGTTACAGGATTGGCTGTTTTCTTGTGACCTCTTTATCTTTGTGTTTTTATTGTTCTAAGCACCATAAGACAAACTTATCAGAGAGAGAGAGAGAGAGAGAGAGCGCACGTGCACACACGTGAGTGTGCGCATGCATGTGTTTGAACCATGTAGAAAACTCGATTTGGGAACATTGAAGCTGGAGCTTTGATTGAATCATTCTTTTTTCTTTTTCTTTCAATCCTTCTTAAATTGAGCACTTCCCTTTTACCCACTCTGACACTAAAAAACTAAAGGAAAAGGGGGTGATAACGTTTGAAACTTAGAAGCATGTGAAAATAACAAAAATTGTTGTTGAGGCTCAGCTGTATAGAGGGAAGTTTGCTAGTGATACCCTTGGGCTGTCTACCGTCTTGAACCCGAAATAGAGAATCTAACACATGACTAATTTGAAGTAAATGGAAGCACATCTTGTCAAGATCTCATGAAAGAAAAGACTGTTTCTAAGACAGAAGTGCTCTCCAGCAGTGTAAGCAGGGTACATGGGTGTGGGCTGATGCAGTACCTCTCCTCCCAGGGACCTGCACAGAAGGATCAGGGAAGTACCACAGCAGAGGGTGTCACCAGTGAGAACTCTGTTTTTACTGCCACAAGTAAGATCTTTTTTTTTTTTTTTTTTGAGACAGAGTTTCGCCCTTGTTACCCAGGCTGGAGTGCAATGGTGCGATCTCGGCTCACCGCAACCTCCGCCTCCTGGGTTTAGGCAATTCTCCTGCCTCAGCCTCCTGAGTAGCTGGGATTACAGGCACGCGCCACCATGCCCAGCTAATTTTTTGTACTTTTAGTAGAGACGGG
>NW_016107480.1:2486259-2613595 GCF_001604975.1 Cebus imitator | reverse complement strand
GGGATTACAGGTGTGAGCCACCATGCCCAGCCAAATGATTAGCTTTTATTTTTATTTTTTTGAGATTGGAGTCTCACTCTGTCACCCAGGCTGGAATGCAGGGGCATGATCTCAGCTCACTGCAACCTCCACCTCCCAGGTTCAAGCGATTCTCCTCCCTCTGCCTCCCGACTAGCTAGGACTACAGGAGTGTGCCACTGTGCCTGGCTAATTTTTCTATTTTTTTTTTAGTAGAGATGAGGCTTTGCCGTGTTGGCCAGGCTAGTCTCAAACTTCTGACCTCAGGTGACCACCCACCTCAGCCTCCCAAACCAAACTGCTAGGATTACAGGCATAAGCCACCATGCCTGGCCGATATATCTTATTTTTTAGACTTATTTTTGTTCTGTGATAAGTATGGTTCATTGATAACCCCATATATTTATAACATTCCAAAGGAATTATACATGTAGTTCCAAGTATAGGAGCTAACGTTAACTGTGTATTCAGGTCAACGGAATAGATTTGGCAATCTAACATGAAACTCTTTTAAAACTCTTGCCCCTTGCAACCACATTTATTTCATAATTAAGGACAACATAATCAAATATGAGCAAATAAGCATTCAAATGGACACACATGTACTGTACTAGTTATGTTCCATCTGGGATCTTGTAATCTAAGATGAATGTCCTGGTTCTTTATTTTGCTACTCATAATGCCTGCCTTCAGAGAAGTATGGGTAAGATAAGAAGTGAGAAGGGCAGGGAAAAAACCTTCCATTGTTTGGGTGTTAATATGTGACAGAAACAAACAAACACAGTCTGTGCTTTTCATGCACCTTGTCTCCTGTTATTCTTTCAACAGTCCTTGTAGGTATCTTTTGTGAATTTTACTTAGCACATGAGTTCATTAGCTCAGCTCAGAGAAGTTCAGTTCATTTGCCCCAGGTTACGTAACTATTGGGTAAAAAGCTGGAGACTTAGAGTGCATTCTTTCTTACTGTTCCTTGCTCTTATAAACAGTAAAATAAGTACTCAAACCATAAGTGCAAAGTAATTTTATAACATTTTGACCAAAAAAAATGTCAGTTTTTAAAGTTATTTTCTATTATGGCGGTGAGTTTATAGGCCTTAGGCAGTTTTTTAGCTTCTTAAAAATAATTTTGTCCTTTAGAGAAAAGTTATGAGAATAATACAAAGACCTCCAGCACAAGTTGAGATAAAGGATACCCAAAATGCTTAAGACCAGAAGCTTTCCAGATTTCTGATTTTTTCAGATCTTGGAATAATTGTGTATATAATATAGTGTCATATCTCAGGGATGAGAACTAAGTCTAAACATGAAATTCATTTATGTTTTTATTTATTTTTATTTTTTTTAAGACAGTGTCTCATTCTCTTGCCCAGGCTGGAGTACAGTGGCACAATCACGGCTCACTGCAACCTCGACCTCCTGGACTCATGCAATATTCCCACCTCAGCCTCCTAAGTAGCTGGGACTACAGACGTGCACCACTACATCTGGCTAATGACAGGATCTTGCCATGTTGTCCAGGATGGTCTCAAACTCCTGGGCTCAATCGATCCGCTTGCTTCGGCCTCCCAAAATGCTGGGATTACAGGCATGAAGACCATGCCCAGTCTCATTTATGTTTTATATATACCTTATACACATAGCCTGGCATTAATGTTATACCACATTTTTAATAATTTTGTGCAAGAAACAAAGGTTTGAATGCATTTTAACTGCAGCGCCTCACATGAGGTCAGGTGTGGAGTTTTGTGGAGTCATGCTGGTGCTCAAAAATTTCAGATTTTGGAGCATTTTGGATTTTTGAATTAGGGACGCTCAGCCTGTATACTCCTTACTGAGATGATCAGTTTTTAACGTTTTGCTGCATTTGCTTTCTCTTTCTCTGAAGAGAGAGAAAGACAGATATAGACGTAGGCATAGATACTTTGCCCATAAACAATTTCAGAATAGGTTATAGACATCATGTTCCTTTACCCCCTTCATATTTAGTGTGTATTTCCTAAGAATGAGTTTCTTACGTGATCACGGTACTGTTACCAAAATCAGGAAATTTAACATTGACACCGTGCTTTAATCTACAGTTTATATTCTAATTTTTTCAAGAGCCCCGACAATATCTTTAGCAACTCTTTTTCCAATAGAGGAGTCAGACTAGGGTCATGGCTTGCATTTAGCTGTTCTATTTCTGTAATCTCCTCAAATCTGTACAGTTGCAAAGCCTTTTTGTCTTTCATGATAGTGATATTTTTAAGAATACTGGCCAGTTATTTGACGGAATGTCCCTCAATTTGAGTTTGAGTTTTCCTCATGATTAGATTCAGCTTATACGTTTTGCCTTCTTAAGCTAAAGAAAAATGATGTGGTATCCGTCTCAGATCCGAGAAGGAATATGATGTGCTTTTGCCCTTTATTGGTGATGTTAAATTTGATCACCTTGTTCAGGTGTTAGCTGATTTGTCTGGTTTGTTTACCACATAGTTATCTATTTCTCAATAAGAACTTTAATCCCAAGTACTGAATAGGATCTTAGAAGAAAGAAAAGGAAGGCCTTGAAAACTAAAAACTCTCAGTGGTTTAGTGCACATTTGCAATTTTATGATGACTTGAACTGTCATTCTATGTAGTCGAAAAGATTTTTCATGTCTTTAAGTTTTAATCTATTCTCGATCTTTGGATTATTTCTAATAGTTTTTCATCCTTAGACTATATTTTTAAAATAAAATATTTTGAATTGGATATACAGTGACAGAGGAGCAATTAAAGTTGGAAAGACAGAAATTTATTTCTTTGAAGTACCTGTTTATTTACTTGTCAGGCAATACAGGTAAATCTTTGATCCTCAGAAACTATGCAGATCAAAACCTATGTGGGTTAAGAGAAAATAGGTATATTTAGTTGAAGAATTTTTGGTTTTTAGGGGGAATTCGTAGGTTGTAAGTGAACTGTTTTTTCTGAAGTACCGTAGTACTGACTCACCAAATCTGCCTGGGTGTGACTTAGTGTCAAACGCATACTCTTGGAGTAAAAAATATTTTCCATGTGTCTTACAGTCCTTTACTGCCTTTTCTCTCAATATTTATTATTGGTGAAATCACACAGTATTCTGTCTAACTATTTTCTGGGTGCTTTAAATTTGTTATTTTAGGAGAAACAAATATAAAGAGGTGGAAGAAAAATTTCCCATGTAAATTCTAGTTGGTTTTGGAATCAAGCACAAAAATATGTGATTGATATCCCTGGGGCCATTACAAAGTTATACGACGTAGTAACTGGTGGATTCCTTCCCAATTAACTTGACGTTAAGACTTGGCAGAGAGCTCCCAGGAGCCCCACAATCCCCAAGGAGCAGCCTTCTTCATTCTTCTCTCTGGGTTAACCCAGAATTAGTCAAATGTTATTAAAAGGAAAATTGGTGTGTTCTCTAAGGGTTGAAAAGATTGTTTAAACTGATAATTGTCAGGTACCTGCAATTCTATCCTTAACAAACCCAAAGACTACTGTGAAATAGTTTAATATGATTTTATCTCACGTTAGCAGCCAGGGTTATCCAGGGGAATATTGGAAGAAGGCTTTCTGCTGGCACATCTCACTAGCGTGTGGTAACTACAGCAATCATTTTGCTGGGTAGTGCCTGTCGCCATGCACTGTTCCGGTGTTTATATACGTTGCTTCATTTAGTCTTCACATCAACCCTGTGGGTATTTATTGTTCTTATCCCCACTTTACATAAGAGGAAACTGAGGCATAGAGAGAGTAACTTGCTCAAAGTCACACAACTACGGGTGGACTCAGGATTCAAAACCAAGAATTCTGCCTCTATACTCTGCTTCTTAAATATTCCATCTATAATAAACTATAGTGGCAAGGGAGAAAGAAAATTAGTGCCTAAAATAAAGTTCTGAGAAACTTAATTAAATTATAGACTCCTCAATTTCTATTTTAAATCTATAGGATTTTAGAGCCAAAATTTTACTCATTTACAGACAAAATTATTTTAACTGATGCTACAACTTAACGACAAATTCCATGTTCACAGAGGTTTGGGAGATAGAATGACTTACCCAATGCCTGATCCATGCCAGAGCCTAGGTGGGCGAACTAACAGGAGCCATAGGTGAACGCGGATATCCCGGCTGTTGAACGGGGCCTCTGCAGATGTCGAGGGTCAGAGTCTGGCGCTGAGTCTTCTCTCTGCTTGCTCCCGTAGCCCTTTAGCTTCCTAACAGCTCCCAGAGACCTTTTCTTTTTTAACCTCTTGCCAACTGCCGTGTTTCCCACATCCTGCCCAGGACAAGCTATATGATTTAAGGTCGAAGCTCCTTGTTGCTTTGCCCAAACTTCTTTTTCATTTTGCCTGTTTTTTTTTGCTATTCTCTGTAGAAGACAGGAAAAAAAAACAGAATGAAAACTTTGAGGAAATTTACAACGGTTAAAAAATATCATAGTCCCACTTTTTAAATTCTTAACTGTCCTGTGTGTATGTGCAAGCGTGGGTATGTGTATATTAAATAAACGTTTATATAAACATACACACATATATAAAATTATTCTCAAAAAATGTTAACCGTTGACCAATAGGGTTAGATAAAGCGCTGTCACGGGAGCCTTTTATAAACTACTCATTTGGTGTCTATGAAAGCCAATATTCTGTAAGTATCTGATGTTTTTGGAGGATCAGCTAGTCTCACTAGATCTAAATGTCATTGTCCTAAAATGTTGTTACATTTATGTATCAAGCGTTGGTTAGAATGGCACCCCAGACCTCTGTGGCCCAGTAACTCTCTTGTTTATTAGTTAGTATGATGTTCCTTAAATTCACCATGTGTGTCCACCCTTCCATTAGTTTAGTGAGCTCTTTTCTTTCTGCACCTAGACCTAAGACAACAATGCATAAACTGCCTGAAATTGTAAGCAAGCTTTGTACCCCATACTCTAGCCAAAGACTGAGCGAGGGATATAGATGTCATTGGACATAGAGTTAGATGGGAAACAACTTTAAAATCAGAAGTACTCTAAGGGAGGACTCTATATGGGTTGTAACTGATTCTTGGAGAAACATCCTTGCACCCTGTAACTGCCTTCTAAGGAGGGGGAGCCTAGTTAACTTCAAGTATTTTTTTTTTTTTTTTGAGATGGCCTCTAGTTCTGTCTCACAGGCTAGAGTGCAGTGGCACAAACACAGCTCACTGCAGCCTTGAACTTGGGCCCAAATGATCCTCCTGCCTCAGCCTCCTGAAGTGCCGAGATTACAGACATAAGCCACTGCTCCTGGCCAACTTCAGGTCTTTTTATTTGCCAGGTGGGGTGTACAAGCTAGGACACCAGCTGATGTGACTGTCTTCTACTCCCGTCCATATAGTCCTCAGGTGATCCTCCAAAAACATCAGATATTTAAAGAATGCTGGCTTTCGTGGACAACAAATGAATAGTTGACAAAAGGCTCCTGTGAGAGCGCTTTATCTAACCCTAACTCTTGGTCAATGGTCCTTAACATTTTTGAGAATATTTTTATATATGTGTGTATGTTTATATAAATGTATATTTAATATACACATATGCATGCATGCACACACACGTACACATTTCCTAGAAAAAAACACAAATTTGTCCAAAAATCTTAATATGTTTTAGAGCACCCAGACATCCTAAAGCTGTCATCCATGGGCCTGATCAGGACAATGTGTTTAGTGATTTCTGTCGTCTGACTGGCTCATGGCTATCTCATTTTACTTCCTGTACACAGTAGAAAGCCACCTTCGGGCATTTCCTTACATGTGGCCAGCACTGGCAATGAGTGCTTGTTGAATGCAAAGACGAAGTGTAGGCTGGTCGTGTAACTGGCAAAGAAGCTTGACATGACAGAGACAGGCATTTGGGAAACAGATGTATTCATGGTCAGGCAGGATGATTCCCTGACCCCTTCGCGAGACTTGCAACAGTGGTGCCTCGTTTACTCAGCCTGCTGCTCTCAACTCCTTGCAGGAGGGAGCATGAGTGAATGAGTGTGGGAACTGGAGCAAGTGAGTGCTGGAACTGGCGGGCCACTAGGGCACTGTTGGGATCAAACTCCACTCACAGAGACCTACCGCGGTACACACCTTGTGGGAGGGAGCGCACAGGTGAGCAGGTACAGGAACTGGCCAGACACTTTAGCACCAGCAGGAGCAAACTCCATGCAGACCTTGTGGCAGCCTCAGGTGGGGGTGCCTGTGACTCCCAGAGCCCCAGACGGTTTGTTACCGTGCTCCTGTAGCTCTGCCTTCACGATGGCTTGAGTGTTAACAGCTCAGTGGGGCCTTTGCCTTTTCCCATGAGGCTGCTGCGCTTCACCAGGGAAGGCAAAGGGCCAGTGTGATAGCCTTTTTCTTCTGGACTCATGGCTTTCAAGCTCTTGTCCAGCATCCAGGAAGAATGAAGCCACATGGACAAATTGAAGGATGGTAAATGCAGGGGATTTTATTGCTGATGAAGTGACTCCTAGTGGGAAGCAGAGCTGAAAAGGGGATGGAAAAGGGGCCACATAAGTAATTTTTCCCTGAGTCTGGCCATCTGATTCTTCTCCGAAGTTACATCATCAAGCTACCCCTCTAAAGTCAAGCTGCTTCTCTCTAACATCCAACTGGAGTCCTGTCTCCTGGCTGAACCTGGGGTTTTTATAGGCACAGGATGGGCCAGGACAGGGCCATGGGTGGTTTAGAAAAAGACAATATTCAGGTGAGAAAACAGGTATGTAAGGTCTCACTCTGGGCCATGGTTTCAGGCTCTTCGGCTTGAGGGTGGGGTTTTGCCAGGGACCCACCCTTTTCTGCCTAGAATTTCTCTGTTCCATGTCCCTATCAATGGGAACAACATAGTTGAACATCTGGCTAGTCACTGTACTTCATATAAACCTATCAATCAGAAAAACAGGTTCAGAAACAAAGATGGTACCCCCAGGATCTGGGTCAACAGAGCTTTGGGAAAGAAGGCGAAGAGCCTACTGTACAATGAGTTCAATTAAGCTGACACTGGAGAGACCCCGCACCACCACAGAAATAGTTCATAATATAATCATTCAATATAATGGAAAATCAACCATAATCTACAGATAGGTAGTTAAATAACTGCTTGTATATTTTTCAGTTGTCATTTTGGTTTTTTTGAGAGTGGAGGTTCTAACAAAGTGTAATTATTTATAATTTCGTAATATTTGTAATATTTCAATGTTCATAATATTGAAATATGAATATGGAAAAGATGTAGTCTTACTTAAACCAACCAACTAAAGAACAAAGTTATGAAGCATAGCTACTTCAGAAGTTAGGAAACGTCACTATTTTCTGTTGCTTTCATTAACTAATGCTTGGCTTCACAAGATTGTTTTTGTTTTGGAATTGACACTATTTCTCTACAAGTCATTACAATTGATATGATAGGCCAGACAGGGTGACTCATGCTTGTAATCCCAGCACTTTGGGAGGCTGGTGCTGGTGGACCACTTGAGGTCAGGAGTTCAAGACCAGCCTGGCCAACACAGTGAAACCCCGTCTCTACTGAAAATAAAGAAATTAACCAGGCATGGCGGCAGGTGCCTATGATTAAAACTACTTGAAAAGCTGAGGCAGGGAATTGCTTGAACCTGGGAGGCAGAGGTTGCAGTGAGCCAAGATCAGGCCACTGCACTCCAGCCTGGGCAACAGAGTGAGACTCCATCCCAAAAAATAAATGAAAATAAAATTAGTATGATATAGACAATGTTAAATGATTCCTTCCTGTTGTCTATGGATACTAGGTCATGCAATGTGCAACTTTATAATATATTATGCTTATGGAAATTAAAATTGTAGCATTTACTTTCCTTGATTTTTAAAGCAATAAAACAAAGATTAATTGACATTCTCTACAACATCATTTGATGATGAAATGAGTATTTTCAAATTCCCATGCCTTAAAAAATTTACAGATAGGCTGAATATGGTGGCTGATGCTCACAATCCCAGCACTTTGGGAGGCTGAGGTGGGAGGATCGCTTGAGCCCAGAAGTTTGAAACCAGCCTGGGCTACATAGGGAGACCCCCGTCTCTACAAAATATAAACACATTGCTCAGGTGTGGTGGTGTGCACCTGTAGTCCCAGCTGCTCAGGAGGCTGAGGCAGGAGGATCACTGGAGCTTAGGAGCCAGAGGCTGCAGTAGGCTGTGATCCTGCCATTACATTGCAGCCTAGGCAACAGAGCAAGACCCTGTCTCTAGAAAAACACAAAAGTGCAAATAGCAAATTAAAATAGACATACATTATAAATATGTGACTGTGTAGATTTTTTGGATTTTCCAGCAAAGATTTCTCTGAGGGGGTAACATCTAAGTTAAATGTGAGTAAGGAGTAGCCTTGTGAAGATCCTAGGAAAGAGGAGTTGAGGCAGAGGAAATAGCTCACGCAAACACCTGCAAGAGGAAATGAGTCTGGAGAAACTAAAGGAAGGCCTTTCGTTGAGTTGAAATGGAAGCGTCATGGGTGGGAGGGAGACTTGTAGGAAATGAAGCCGGCCAGGTGGCCAAGGGTCAGATCATGGCCGGCTTTATAAGCCAGGCTAAGGTCTGTAGAGCAAGGTAAACCATAAATATTAATTCCTATACAGTGAGATTGGAGGACATTGGATTCTCGTTTGACTCTTATGAATATTGAAATATTACGAATGCGTAGCTACAACCAATTAAAACAGGAAGTGACACATGAGCTGAAGTCATGGTAGGAAAACAGCAGCTTGCTCTTGGTTTTTACTGCCATATAGCATGCCAGCGTTAGGGTTATCATCATTTTTTTGATTTGAGAGACACCATCTAGTAATTAATGAAGAAAGTTTCTACAAGGATGATATCTTTGTAGCTATAACTGGACATCTGTTACCTTTCAGCTCATGATAAGATAATGAATACAAGTGATATTATTGAACACCACAGTCATGTTAATTGGAAAACTAATTAAAAACCTTGTATGTTGATAATAGAAACTCACATTTATTGAGTGAATACTATATGCAGACACTGTACCAAGCATTTTATTGACATTTCATCTCATCTTGATGGCATTCCTACAATAGGTGGTGTGCATATCAAGGCTGTAAGTGAAGCCTGCCTTAAGAGCCAACTGGGCTGAAAGGGTAAGCACAACTTTAGCACATTTGATCGCTTTCCATACCTACATACACAGTTTCTTCTGTCTTTGAACACAATTTTCATAAAATACAAAATCCACTGTGCTTAGAAAAACAAAACCAGAATTGTAACATTCTACTTTCATAAGTCCCTGTGCTGATAGAGACCGATGCATGCATTATGGTGTTATATATTTTTCTATAGCCTCTGGAACAGAGGAATGCCACTCACAAATGTATTAAAGTACACAGAAAACAGAATTTCCAGGCTTATCTCAAACTTTTTCACTTTTTATTTGTCCAGGGGATACTAATGTTAAATTATTATTTACCTTGTTTTGCATATCAATTATCTCGAGAAATTCATGAATGCCATATGTGTATGTGTGAACTAACAATATATTTGTAAGTATACTAACAATTTTTTTTTTTGAGGCAGACTGTCACTCCGTCACCCAGGTTGGAACACAGTGGTGCAATAATGGTCCACTACAGCCTCAACCTCCTGGGTTCAAGCGATCCTCCTGCCTCAGCCCCCCAAGTAGTTGGGACTCCTGGCAAGCACCATCACACCTAGGTAATTTTTTGTAGACATGGGGTCTCACACTGTTGCCCTGGCTGGTCTTAAACTCCTGGGCTCAAGCAGTCCTCCTGTCTCTGTCTCCCAAAGTGCTGGGACTACAGGCATGAGTGTACAAACAGCTCTCCAAAGAGTAAGTCTGGTTTCAGATTTGGAAGGAAAGATTAAGACAGATCTAATTTCATTCACTCTCAAATCCTGCCAAAATACATCATAGCGATTTTTAGTACAGCAATTATCACCCCAAAATATAAAGAGGACGAGCTAGGAGAGGAAACCTCACCACAAAATTGTGGCAGCTGGAAAGCAGATAGAAATGAGCAGCTCACTTCACCAACCTGGAATAACCTAAATGCCAGCCTAGCAGTGGGGAAAAGCCAAAACCCAACCTGTGAATATGTATATATATATATATATATATATATATTCGATATATACCAGACAATCCTCCAATGGTCGAGGAATTGGCTGGCACTTTTGAAAGGGAGAATGAAGTAGGAAATGAGGGCACTAAAATAGGAAGGACTGTTTAAAACCACCTAAGAAGCAGCAGCACCCCATTCCCTCCCCAGCTCAGGCTTACAAGTAGCATCTCCTCACTTGCACCAACGTAAGACGGGAGGCTCATGCTTTGAGGGGAAAATAAAAGGTCTCTGGACTGAAGAACCTGCGGAACAGTTGAGGGCAAGGGGAATTCCATGGCTATATGGATAGCAAATGCCTCTTTGTTCATTTAGTAGCTAGAATGCTGGCAGTCATGCACACCTCTACATCACTGGCAAGAGTTTTAAGAGTTTCTTTGAGAAACCTGATCACTTTAATCCTTAGAGATGTTGACATCAGAGGTTCCATAATTAAACAGTACAGCCAGATGATCCTATATTGAGGCTCATATTGACAAACGCAGCTACAGGCTCGAAACTTTCAATCGGCTTTTTGATTTTTTAGTGGAGGGGGTTAGATTAACTGATTCTTTTTTTTTTTTTTTTTTTTTTTTCAGAAAAACTTTAATTTTAGTTTCCGGGATACATGTGCAGGTTTGTTACATAGGTATACATGTGCCATGGTGGTTTGCTGCACCTATCAACCAGTCATCTAGATTTTAAGCCCCACATGCATTAGGTATTTGTCCTAATGCTATCCCTCCTTTTGTCTCCCCCCACCCCCCACCGCCCAACAAACCCTGGTGTGTGATGTTCCCCTCCCTGTGTCCGTGAGCTCTCATTGTTCAACTCCCACTGATGAGTGAGGACATGCGGTGTTTGGTTTTCTGTTCCTGTGTTAGTTTACTGAGGATGATCAGTCAGCATTTTCAGTCTCTTACTCTTAAGCATAAATAACAATCAAGGCTTACCAGATACCTGAGGAAAGCCCTAACTAACATGAAGAACAGGACCAAAGCAAACAGACAGGAATGGAGTCAGAGAAAAAATAAAAATAAGAAAGAAACAGGACTGGGCAGAAAAAAGAAAACTTAAAAAAGAAACAAATTATTGATACTCTCAGATAAATGAGAGAAGATATTGCATTCTTGAAATAAGATTGATATATCATTTAAAAAGAAAGAGAACAAAAATGAAATCAGAAATTAAAAACATGGTAGCAAAGGTAAAAATTCAATAGAATTGGAAGATTAGAGAAAATCTCAAGAAATTAGAAGTAAAAAAATGAGATGAGAAATAGTAGGAAAAATATAGAAAAATCAAAGGACCCATCCAGGAAGAGTCCAACATTCAAATAATACAAATTCCAAAAAAAGAGTAAACAAAGAAATCAGCAATGCATGATTCAAGGGCATTTGTAATGACTGAAGGACACGGATTACCAGACTGAAAGCAATCACCAAGGACTCAGCATTATGGCTGAAATGGAGACCCACGCTATGAGAGGAGAGAAAAGCCAGGTCACATGCAAAGGATCAGGACTCAGTTGGCTTCAAACCTATCAACAGCACCCAGAGAACCAATGAGTGATTCTTTCCCTGTTTTGAAGAAAAATGCTTTTCTTCCTAGAATTTTATACCCACCAAAGTATTCATCAGATTTCAGGGTACTCCTTTCTCAGGAAGTTTTCAGAGAATTTTGAACATCATCAAAACAAGAGAGTCAGCTAAGAAAATGTGAAGCTGTGGGCTAAAGGAAACAGCGAACTCAGCACAGACGAGAGGGGAGCACAGTCTCCAGGATGCTGGTAAAGGGGACAGCCGTGTGTCAGAGCTTGAGAATACACTGATTACACCAGAGTGTGCCAGAAAGCTCCAGGGGAAACTTCTTCAAGAAGATTAAAAGATTAGAATGCTTATTGTGAATGCACTTCCTGAGAGGTGATTTAGAAAAGTGGAAGAGTACTTGGGATTGCGTCGGTCATAAAGACGTAAATAACTAACCAGGTTCTGTTTTGTTGTTGTTTGTTTGAGACAGGGTCTCCCTGTCTTGCAGGCTGCAGTGCAGTGGCGTGATCACGATCATGGCTCACTGCAGCCTTGAACTGCTGGGCGTAAGCAATCCTCCCACCTCCCACCTCAGCCTCCTGAATAGCTGGGTGGGACTATAGGTGGACCACCACACGTGGCTAATTATTTTTATTTTTATTTTTTGTAGAGACAGGGTCTTACTATCTTGTCCAGGCTGTTCTCAAACTCCTCGCCTCAAGCTGTCCTCCCACCTTGGCCTACCAAAGTGCTGGGACTACAGGCATAAGTCACCATGGTTGTCCTTCAAGCAGATTTTTTTAAATGACTATTTAACTCCAAAGAAAACAAAATATATAAATAAGAAAATGTAATAGATATTACATGGGTGAAATCTGAATAGCATGTGTATGACCATGGGAAGTGGAGGTGAGAAATATATGCATAAATAGAGTGGGCAGGGGAGGGAATGAAAGCTCACCTTCCCTAGAGGGAAGTCAAGAGACAGCATCTAGTAGTTAGAAATTACCAGTAGTAAAAATGACATGTTACTCAGCAATACGGAGGTAAATACCAAAATAATAAATTTAAAAGAGTTGAAGGTAGTTACTTCTAAGGAAGCAGAAATGGGAAAGGGAAGCTGGGAAGCTCTGTGGAGCTGGCTGGCTCTTAGATCATATACATGGATATCTGATTTTGAAAAAAAAAAAACTGAATAAATCAGCAAATGCTTCAGGGGGTTTAAGGTTAACAGAGTTGCTAAAAACAAACAACATACACAAAAATAGGCAAACTCTCCAAAATAGAACCTTGTTTAGGTGTACATGAAAATAAAGAGCTGAAAAGATGCTAGAGTTGACAAAGAAAAAGAAGCAGAAAGAACATGTAGCTTCCTCTGCAATGAATAGAATGATAAAGAACTTCTAAACTGCCGAGTTTAAAACATCAAAATCAGCAAGTGTACGGTCTTGGCTGTCAGTGATAGAAGCAGCCAGTAGATCCAGACACTGTGTGAAGAGATGGGGGGTTAATTTACTCATAAAATGCACAGAGCAGATACTCAAATCTTTAAATGAATGAATGTTTATCATTAAAATATAGTGATTACAGTTTGAAAATAAAAAGCACTATATGTGTCAAAAGAATGTTTGGACTTTGACATTGATTAAACTTATTTGAGCATAACTCCTTTAAAAATATCACAAACAAATTTTTTTTTTGGCTTTTTTTAAATATCCCCTTTTTTTTTTTTTTTTTTTTTTTTTTTTTTTTTTTTTTTTTTTTTTTTTTTTTTTTTTTTTTTTTTTTTTTTTTTGAGACGGAGTCTCACTCTGTCACCCAGGCTGGAGTGCAATGGCGCAGTCTCGGCTCACTGCAACCTCCACCTCCCAGGTTCAAGTAATTCTCCTGCCTTAGCCTCCTGAGTAGCTGGGATTACAGGCACGTGCCACCGCGCCCAGCCGATTTTTGTGTTTTTAGTAGAGACGAGGTTTCAACATCTTGGCCAGGCTGGTCTAGAACTCCTGACCTTGTGATCCACCTGCCTCGGCCTCCCAAAGTGCTGGGATTACAGGCGTGAGCCACCGTGCCCGGCCATACTCCTGTCATTTTACATCCTAAACATGTTATATGTTAAAACAACTGGCTTTAAAAAAAAAAAAAAAAAAACAACCTTAGAATCCTCTTCCATTGAAAAAACGGAAAGCATGTAGTATACACAGTAAGTGGATGGTAAAGATCTCTCTCGCTTCTTCTGTGTCTCTCTGAAGAGTTAAGGAAAGGAGAGAAAGGTGGACATGAGGTTGGCAGGGATAGGAGAGCAGTATCCTGAGCCCGAGTGGAGAGGCCTCAGCTAAGCCCCTGAAAGTATGCTTCTTGTGATGGGCACACGGCTTCCCTAAGACTGGAGGGGTTAGGCCGGGCATGGTGGCTCACGCCTGTAATACCAGCACTTTGGGAGGCTGAGGCAAGTGGATCATGAGGTCAAGAAATCGAGGCCATCCTGGCTAACATAGTGAAGCCTTATCTCTACTAAACATACAAAAATTAACTGGGCGTGGTGGTGCATACCTGCAGTCCCTGCTACTCGGGAGACTGAGAATCACTTGAACCTGGGAGGCAGAGGTTGCAGTGACCCAAGATGGCGCCATTGCACTCCAGCCTGGCGACAGAGCCAAACTCCATCCAAAAAAATAAGAATGGAGAGGATCAATGAAGAATAGCAGGTCTTCAGCCTACAGGGAGGTCTGTGGTGGTAGACCTAAAGCACAACTTTCTGCCTATTTGCTCATTAATTAACATGGTCAGGCCTGTCATTTGATACAGAACCCTAAAGTGTCTGGGTATCCTTTTTCCCGCTTGTGTTAACATGGGTTAATTTCTGAAAGAGTGATTATATAACACATTATATGTAACTAGAGCTGTTTGAGGTGTTAGAATGAGTGCCGGGGGAAGCTCAGCTACTGTATTTTTCTCCTGCTTTGCTCTTGTGTACTTTTCTAGCCTCTTGGTCCCCCTTTCCCCCCAACCCCCCTGCTCCCCCTACACACGTACATAACTATACCCTTCCTGCCAATGGCTGACGGTCTTGCCCGGCAAAGAGCCAACTTCACAAATTTTCATCCACTGGCTATCTCTTTAGTATCCCTGGCTCTGCAACATAAAAATGAATCCACTGATTTCTAAAGTGACATAAAGACCAGAGGATGGAGAAGATTGAGCTGTATATTAAATTGCTTTCTGCTTATCAAATAAAGACTCCTTTGTCATAAAGGCCAAAGATAAAAAAGAAAATGTGTGTATTTAATATATGGAACAAAAATAAGTCTATTTTTGACATAGTACTTGAGGAGAAAATAGGTCAAAAAGCCCAGCCACCCCTGAAATGAATTTTAGACTCTTATTATTGGTATGATGGGGCAGAGAGATATCAGTGATGGTTGCATTGCTGATAGAAATGATTTTTTACAGTAGGGGCTAAATTAGATGTAGAAAGGAGAGTTATCAAACCTACATTGTCATGTCTGACCTTCCAGGTCCCAGTCGAGGCATCATCATAAAAACGACTTGTGGGCTTATCTAGAGATGTGGCAATAACTGGCACAGAACCATTTTCGAGCTTCCCTTCAAATGGGGTGACACCAGGGGTTATTTGGGGTCATGAAGGAGAAGCCTTGGTTTTGATCAGTTTTTAGAACTGTATAGCAGCTTGTCTGTGGGTCAGAGAAATTTCGTTTTCTCCATTCTTTTTCCATCCTTTTTTCCCTTGGGTGCGATGTGGCTTAGCATCTGGAAGCTGGTAAGAGGCTCTGAGCATTAATAGAGTGTGTGCAGATCCAGACTCTGTTTTCACAATACTGGGCTCTTAAGCTCACCCTCACGGAATGTCACGTTCAGTAAAGGCACGTTATCATCTCTTCATAAATAAAAGGAAGAGAAATAATGACAATATAGCGATACATAGAACTCCGGGATACTAATTCGCAAAATTCACACTGCATTTATTTTATCCAGTTGCACAATGTGACTCCCCACAGTTACACCTCTAATGTAACTTCCTTTTTAAACTTTTTGTTTGATTATGTTGTCTGTCCTTACCAAAATAATTTGTAGGTATCAGGCATTGTTATTATTAAGCAAATGGTAAAAAAATTAAAGAAAACCACTTGCCCTAATCCTTCCTAATTTTAAAAACAATTATTACATAGCAGAACTTTGAAAACAAAAATAAAAACCGTGTAGTACATAGCTAGCAGTGGCTTTGTTGCCCCTCGCTATCTGCTGGGTTTTGAGGATGGTGTACAGTCTTTGAGTCTTAGCACTATACTGCTAATTTTCCTAAAATAGCAGTGTGAGAATAGTTATCTTGTCACATGTTAAAGAAACATTTTAAATTTTAGAAATAACTCAGACTTCTTCATGCATTGGTAACATTTATATCAAGAATGTATCTAGAAATACTAAAATCATTGGAAAGTAAAATTCGGCAAGACTTGCATTAATCCCCATTTGCTCTGTTTTATCAAACAGTTTAGCTTCAGGGTATTCAAAGGGGCAGGGAGGTTGTCGATGGGGAAACAGTATTAATTCTTGCAGTCTCAGGTATTTGGGTATAAAACCTGTGTCTTCAGCTGGGCGCAGTGGTTCATACCTGTAATCTCAGCACTTTGGGAGGCCGAGGCAGGTGGATCACCTGAGGTCAGGAGTTGAAGACCATCCTGACCAACATGGTAAAACCCCATCTCTACTAAAAATACAAAAATTAGCAGGTGTGGTGGTGTGAGCCTGTAGTCCTAGCTACTTGGGGGGCTGAGACAGGAGAATTGCTTGAATGTGGGAGGTGGAGGTGGCAGAGAGCTGAGATCACGCCACTACACTCCAACCTGGACAACAGAGCAAGAAAAGAAAAAGAAAAAAAAGAACCCTAGTGCCTAATATATGTATACATGGACAGCAAGTCAGTTGTCTGGCTACATTCTGGTCTTCAATTGATCATTTACTTTTTTAAAGGTAAGGGTTAACCATGCTATATAGCTGTTGATTTTTTGCCTTTCCTAATATTTTTCTACTCAATAAAAGATACTAAATGCTGTAATTTCCCTGTCCTCTATGTAACTTGTCATTGGAGAAAGGAGCAATCTTTATGAGAATGCAAACATACTAAAAATAAATTCATGCCTAGAATATAAATTGACTCCAAGCAAAATCCCTGGGAAACAAGTTTCAAATTCAGAAATTTTTACAATTATTGTCCTAAAGTACCATTTATAGTTATAAAAGTAATCATTCCATCCAGCACAAAAATTTACATTTGACTTAGTAATCTGGTGAGCAGTATTAACACCAAATGTCAATATTCAGAATCTTTGCAAGTAATTCAATAAACATTACAGACTTACAGTGTGCCTGGTTACCTGGTTAAGTATAGTAATTGTTTATTTCTTCCCACTAGTTTGAAAGCTCTGTTGCGTCCGGTGGCCTCATCCAACTTGCTTTCCGTCTCACTAGTATGATGCCTGTGCAGTGGGCAGACGGTAAAGGTGTCGAATGAATATGTCATTCAATTAATCACCTAAGTTTTAGAGCCCAGCAAACGGATTTTAGATGTAAAGGATGAGAATTGAGGCAGAAACTGGTTCAGAGGCTCTCATGAGGAATAGAAACAGCAGTTGAATGTCTACTCACAGAGGAATGACCAAGTAGTGCCGAGGTGACCTAAGTCTCCTGGTGCTCAGGGGTCCCGTGATTTAACTGTGGAAGGCGGGAGTGGCGATTGCAGGGGGAAGGAGGGGCAAAGCAAGTGGAAGCTCAGCAATAGATTGAAGTGTTGTGTCATGAATTTAAAGCCTGGAGGGAAAAGGTGACCTGAATGGAAAGTTTAAAGAACTGGAAGTTTCAGTGAAGTTGACCCTGAAATGTTGTGGAGTTAAAGGGGTGCACAGCATTTTTTTTTTTTTTTTTTTTTTTTGCCATTGCCATATGCAAGACACTTTAATGAAGTGTTACTGAAGGAGGGAATGCTCTCCAGATGACCAAGACATGGTTTCCTTCTTCACCGTGGAGTTAACTCACCATGAAAGTGGTAAGGAGATCTCTGGAAGCACATAGTTAGCAAGGTTCTTTCTGTTTGGGAGGAGCCAGCAGGGAAGACGTGATCTTTGAATTCAGCTCTTTGGAATGCATTTAATACATGGAGACGGTGGTGGCGGTATTCCAGGCAAAGCGAGTAGCGTTAGCAAGATGTGGAGTCAGAAAAATGCAGCGCCTCTCAGGAACAGGATATTGCCTTTGGTGTCAGCAGGAAAAGTGGGAGAAGCTTTGGTGCACTACTTGAAACTTGATTCTCTGAGCATAAGGGCGTCCTAAAGAGGAAAGAGTCATTAGTTGACCATGCATTATAAAACTCACTCTGATATCAGTAAAAGGGCATTAAGCAAAGGTTCTAAACCCTGGCTTCACATTCTCATCACCTGGAGAAATTTTTAAAATTCCAACTCCTGGGCTGCACCCTGTGTCAATTAGAATATCCAACACTGGGACTCAGACCTCAGTATTATTTAAATCCCCAGGTAATTCCAGTTTGTACCCAGGGTTGCAAACCAATGCTTTAGAGCAAGGGTTAGCAAACTCTAAAAAGGGACCACATAGTAAATCTTTTCAGCTTTATAGGTCGCACATTTTCTACTGCAACCATTCAACTCTGCCATCATAGCAGAAGAGCAGCCACAGACAATGTTAATAAAGGAATGAGCGTGCCTATGTTCCAATAAAACTTTATACATGTAAATTTGAATTACATGTAATTTTTACATGCCACAAATATTCGTGGGCTTTTGATTTTTTTTCATTCGTTTTTAAATGTACAAACAAATTACAAACTATACAAAAGGCAGCCAGCAGTATTTGGCCGACAGGTCATATTTTGCCAGCCATTGATTTAGAGGGTGAAGATTGGACCCAAATAGTTAAGGAAAGAAAACAATACCATAATAATCCAGATAAGACGTAAAATGAACTCTCTGTTGTGGTCAGTTAGAAGGGCAGAGTGAAGGTTGGTGATATTGAATTGAACTTAGAGCAACTCCTGTTCTTGTGGGCTACTTTTGGGTACCCAGAAGTTGTCATGCAAAGGACGTTTGAATGAACCATTGTGTGGTGTGTGGAGTAATTAGTGCCCTTTGACTTTGTCTTTTTACTTTGCAGGGATTTGACCTATGTTGTAAGGCAGTTTCTGGCCTAACTGCTAGTAAAGGCTAATCATTTTGGCAACACTTATTACTACTAAAGGGTTAAGTCTCTTGCTTTCCTGTGTGCCAGCCTTGCCTTTGTTACCAAATAGTGACCTTTTCCTTGCAAACAAATGTTCTCTTTAGAAAATAAAGCGAGCTTGATAGGAGAAGGTATGGCTACCTACATTTTGTTTTATCACTGAATTAACACAGAATTTTCTATTTGCCTTTTCTTCAGCATTTGTTGCCTAGTTAAAGACCTGCCAGGATAAATGGTGCCTGCTCCTCTCCCACTCCCACCCCCTGCCCCCTGTGAAAATGAGAGCCTGATGGTTGTAACTTCCTTCCTCTAAGGTTATTTTAGAAACTGTAAAGCTGAAGAAAATAAAAAGTATTTCCCACTGATACCTACTGTGATTTAAAATTGGCTGTACATTTCCACATTTGCTTGGTTATTTTACTTGAATATCATTACAGCTGGGTGAACAAATTCACTTAGGTGTTTTCTAACTTCCACTATTAAAAAAGTCTGATGTTTTGGCGTCCTCTAAGAAATGCTTACACTGTGCCCTCACCAGTTGGAGATGTGAGAAATTAACCTAATAACTTTCCTTGAATCTGCTGTAAATGGATGGAGAGAAGGAATTCAAAACAACAGTCAAAAGCATTGATGGGCATCTTAGTTATTTTGCAGATGTAACTAGAGAGTAAGGGGTGGAAAAAATACATGGAATAGAGCCACAGCCATCTTTTTCTTTGCTTTCCCTGCCGTCCTCAGTAATTTCTCTTAAAAGAATAAGGAAGTCTCACGTGTGCCTTATGAAGGAAACGCAGATGAGATTTTGAAGAGTTTCCCTGTGTATTTTGGGGTATTTTAACACTAATCATATTACATATCATTGATGTTATAATCGATTTCTAAAATTTGAGGTTCATGGTTTAAATTCCAGGGACCTTTTTTCCCTTCTTCTCATTGATCGTGAATGAGTATTATCATGTTAAGGACACCATCAAAATATGTATAATATAAAAGTGAGATTGTGATTGTGTGCTAATATTGTCAAGTGGTTTTAATTGAGCTTCTGAGGCTTTACACATTGATAACACAATAAAGAGCCCAGTGTATTAAGTTAGCTTTCCATTTGTTTTTCAGAAGCACTTACCAAGTAGGGAACTAAATATACAGCAGCAGGTTGTTCCGTAGCCGCAGCCTCAGTGTACCCCAGAGGAATTCTTGCAGAGTCCATTTTTTAAAATATTTATTTATTTATTTATTATTTTTTATTGCATTTTAGGTTTTGGGGTACATGTGAAGAACATGCAAGATTTTTGCATAGGTACACACACATGGCAGCATGATTTGCTGCCTTCCTCCCCTTCACCTATATCTGGCATTTCTCCCCACATTATCTCTCCCCATAGAGTCCATTCTTTCATGGAAAGGAAAAGGTCAAGAAATAAGGCAAAGCTGCAGGCATAATACAGAGATTAAGAATGAAAACGACTGATAGAGCTCAGAACAAGAGTTCAGAACACAGAATGGCACTAGCTGAACGACAGTGGGGAACCGATCCAGAAGCATAAAGGCTCACACTCGGCGGAGGCCTGTGGGATTGTCTTGACTCGTGCTTCTTATCTTTGGCCACAGGTTGGAAATACCCAAGAGCTTTTAAATAATACACTTTTGTCGAGGCCCCGGAAGACCAATTAAGTCAGAGTTCCTGGGGATTAGGATTGGAGCTTCGGTACATTTTGAAGATTTGCTAATAGTTCTAACCTGCAACAAGGATTGAGAAGCAGTGGTCTAATCTAGCAGCTTCATTTGACGTAGGAAGTACAGAGCAGATACCTGGCCCAAGACCAAACAGCTGTTGTTTGCTAGGATTTTAACCTCAGTCCTCTTATCTGCTTGCCTCCCGCACTACGCTCTCCCTGTATGATCCCATCCTGTCCTGCTTTAAATTACACCAATGTGCTCATGACTCCCAAGTCAGCTAACTTCTTACTCTCTCCAAATGTCTTGCAGCCTCCTCAAATTCCCTGTATTCAAAACAGAATTATCCTTTTCTCCCCCACTCTCCAAAACCAGTCTCAGACTAGATTCTTCTCTCAGTGAAAGGTACTTGTGTTTGGTAATCTGGGCCAGTGGCCTGTGAGTCCTCTTCTGCAGTTCCCTCTCCACACTCCCATCTAATCAGTTACCAAGAGCTGGCCTTCCTGCCTCTCAGCTGTTAATCAGATCTGTGCCGACTTCTCCCCTTGCCCCAGGCTTAATTTAAGGTGTTACTTTTTCTGAGTGGTTTCGCAACTGCCTCTCATACTGTCTTCGGCTTCTTGCCTTTCTCCCATGTGGGCTTTATCTTTAGCACCGTTTGGAAGCTCTTTCTAAAGCACAAATTTGATCATTTGTCCCTGTGTTTTTTGCATTATGTGTTCTAATCATGTAGCCATTCCTTCAGCCCCACTAAGTCCTCCCTTTTCTCTCAGTGTCCATGTACCTATATTCAGCCTACTTCCTTATAGTCTATAAAAGTGTAATCTGTGGACTCAGTTCTTTTATTCTTGTATTTATCAAACACCGAACTCTCCCATCACCAAACGCTGTCACATTGCCGACTGAATTGGGCCCAGCATTGACCACACACCCTCATTTTGGAACCCACCCCTGCAGGAAGTTCCCAAGGTGAACATCACACCTGCCTTAGCATCAGTCCACACCTTCACTAAACTCGCAGTGTTTACTGGCCGCTTCATTTCCTATCCCTGACTTCCGCGTCCCTTACTGCGTCTTGGTAAGCGCGTGTCCTCCGCGTGGCTTCCCCAGTTCCTGACTAGTTCTTCACCAAGGACTCCGTGACTCTCAGCCATTCGTTGTTTTCATCTTGCACCTCTTGGCCGTTTCAGCCCTTTTGCCTTATGATGTAGCTTTTTAACTCCCGCTCAGTGTCTGTTTCCGTCACAGAGTAACTCACCAATCCTGGAGCCCTAGCATTTATTACCTGGAATTGGACTCCAGTCTCTTGGAATTTTTTTCAGGTGTAAGTCTCTTAGCCTCCACCAGACCACCATTGCTTTTTCCCTCGGGCACTCCTGCGTAACTCTATTCAGAACCTGATTGTCTAGTTCCTGAGTTGTCTTGGCTCCTTAACTTTTCCTCCTACCTTTCTGCTGCCTTGCCAGTTGACAGGCTAACTACTTAGAATCTCTACCGGAAGGGGAGCAGGAAAAATGCAGCTTCCTGAAACTCAGACCTGCTCATTTGGCTTCTTACCATAAAGTATGATGAAGGCTTGCAGAACATTTAAATTTTATTGCAATATACCTTAAACATATCAAACCCCTTGAAAACGTATAAGCTTTATTGTTTTCCAGAATCCTGAAATGTAGAAATGAAGTCCATAGTCTTATAGCTGTTCCTTATAAAAACGCCGTTTTGTTTGGGAAAACTTTAATCAACAACTAGAGAATGGGCACAGAAGGCACTGCATTGCCTTGGGGAACCAAAAGAAGTGAAGTTCGTGGATATTGCTGAAATCCGATTGGTCGTGTAACCCCGCATTCACAACACAAGCTGTTAGTACATGGACAGCCGCTCTCAGAACGGAGCTCTTTTGCATATCTTTGATAAAAATTGAAATGATTACGTTGTCTGGAAACCTGAACTGTTAAAAATACTCCCTTGGGGTCTTTAGTTTTGTTTGGTTTTGTCTAAAAGGGAGTTTAAACATGAATATAAGAAAACAAGGTCATCAGTGCTTTCTGTCCTTGGAGAATAGAATATGAAAGTAATTTATGAAGTGCCTGTAGGAGGAAGATTACAGAGGTTCAGCCTCTCGGGAATCTAGAAGTTTTACCAAACTTGCACACTGCCTCATTTTTTAAACCCACGGCAGCCCACATGGAATGCAGGACGCAGCATGTAATTACTTTAAATATCCTCTCATCTCTGCAGCCTGTACCTTGGGATTAATGATGCAGGTAGCCTGAAGTTACCTTGTACACTTTGGGGGAAATGTTTGCCGTACTCACTGTGCTCTGGCCACCCTTGTTACAAGTCCATCACACAACTTGTTTAACATGTTTACTTTTTAAACACTTGGAGAACTAACAGGTGGTTGCATGACTGAGATGTTTGTTTTAACAGGCTAAAAACTGGGAGGTAATTTAGACATACACTATGATGCAATAGGAAAATACTTAATTATTCCATTTTTGGCTCAGCTTTTCGTTTCAGTTAAAACTGCTGATAGCAAGGCTCGACTGGTTTTGTAGAGGAGTTCTCTTAGCATTGCCTGCACAGGAGAAACTGGCTCACTAGCAATAATGGCCGTGTTTTAGTTACTCACATATGAAACCTACTTGGCTCTAGTGCTAGAACTTAGTAAAGATTTTCTTCTGTCATCAGCAGTTACAGTGTGAATACAGACAGCTCTGAAAGCGCCATATCTATTTCAGCATGCTCTAGAAAGCCACTTGGAATATTTTTTGCCTGTATGTAGAAGCAGTGAGCAAATATCCCGAAAACAAGAGAGCTACTTGTTATTAAGCCTTGTTACGTTCATCCCAGGGTTTCATTATGTAGGTTATGATTGGCTCTTGGAACTGTCCATTGAGCAAACAGGAGGAGCCAGGAATTTTGCAGGATAGTTAGTTGTTCATTTGGTCTGGAGCTAAGGGACTACTGCCAGAAGTAGACATGGTCAGGGATAGCGATTCTAGATCAGGGGTGATTATCTTTGTCTATAAAGGGCCAGGGAGTAAATACTTTAGGATTTGTGGGCCATTTGGCCTCTGTTACAACTATTCAGCTCTGCTGTTATAGCGTGAAAGCAATCATAAATAATATCATAAGCAAATGGATATGGCTATATTTCTTTGAAACGTTATTTTATAAACACAAGCCACTGGGCACAGTGGCTCACACCTGTAATCCTAGCACTTTAGGAGGCTGAGGCGGGCAGATCACAAGATCAGGAGTTAGAGACCAGCCTGACCAACATGGTGAAACCATGTCTCTACTAAAAATACAAAAATTAGCCAGGTGTGGTGGTACACACCTGTAATCTCAGCTACAGCCTGGGCGACAGAGCTAGACTCCATCTCAAAAANAAAAAAAAAAAAAAAGAAAAATCAGGCAGTGGGTTGGATTGGCTGTGAGTCCACAGTTTGCCATCCCCTGTTCTGGATTCCAGAAGATACTCCACTGGGTTGTATGAGTGACCTCAGAGGAAGAATAGCAGTGGTTTTCACTTAACTGGGTGGATACCTATAACCTTCAATATGCGTAGCCAAGACTTCACTGTATTTGTATATAATAAATTTGTTTTCAGAAAAGGCTTTATTTCTTTACTAGTTCTTTGGGGGCTAATATGAATAGTGTTATTTAGTTATACTTCATTTATTTCCTAGAATTGAGGTACTTACGATAAAAAGAGCTATCAAAGTAAAATCAAAACCTACGTTAAGTCACACAAAACAACTAATGAATATTCCTTATCTACCTGCCAATGCAAGCTGGTAGCTCAGCCATTTCTGATATGCCTTAGTTCTTGAGGCACCTCCTAAGTTTCATACTGATATGCTACCTATTTTATTTTATCTAGCATTATTTCCTTTCTTTTTTTTTTTCCATTCTGAAAATATTTTCTCCAGTGTTTTATGTCAAGTCTCCTAACAAAGGAAGTTTTAGTATCCATCAATAAGAAGTATACTTCTGATTCAAGTATAAGGCAAGAACTCTTTTGCCAAATAAGTGGGCGTATGGGAAGAAGAGAAAAAATTATAAGCTAATGAAATTTTGATGGGCAAATGATCTGTTCAAAGCAGATTCCAAAGCTCACAGAGCTAATGTTTCATTAGCCACGGGAAGTGTTTCCAGTCATCTTACTGATGTATCTTTGCTGTCCAGGGGAAGGGAGTGTTAAATTACTTTAGAGTTTGGTGGTCAGAAGCACTGCTCAGAGGTGGAGAGAGGAGACTGGAATTTCTGCTGAGCTGCGGGCGAGATGACTTTTCAGTGGGTGTCAAGGCCAAGTGATTTGAAGGACTGCCACTGGAATTGTGACTTCAGAGACAGCTCTGAAATAGGGAAATAGGGAAACTGATCTACAAGAGAACTATGAGTATGTACAAATGATTCTATTTAAAAGGTCCTAGTTAATATCAGGCCCAACTGCTTAACTAAGGAGATGCAGAAGATTCTGTGGAGCTAGGCAGGGGTCTGTGTCATTGGGGAGGTGTGATTGATGTGTCCCTGAGGACACTGAAGGAAGTAAAGAACTTCCCTAGAACAGGATACCAGTCAAGGATTCATTCACAAGTAAAGACAGAAGCACAGCCTCCTGGCAGTTGGAATGACATCAGAGTAGAAACAGAAGCAAGACGGGTGGTGTTGAGGACAGACAGACCACCTGCATGACAGAATTTCAAGATGTGGTCTTGGGCTAACCTGCGATGGACAAGAAATTAATTCTGTAATTGCCAGCTGGGAAATTGTTCAGTATCTGTTCTAAAAACGTTGGTGACCTCTGTAAATTTAGAAATGTTGTAACCCTTAAATGGAAGACAGAAATTCTTAAGAATTACCAACTTAATCTGAGATCCCTTCTCTTGTTCACTCTTGCTGAGGGGGCAAATTGGTGCAGTATTGTGGGGAGGAGGCAATTTGAGTTTATCTGTTAGAGTAATAAATGTGTGTACTGTCTGATCCTGAAACTGGACTTCCATAATTTATTATTTTTAAATACACTCAGGCTGGCAGAGATGTTTGTGCAAAGATTATGATTATATTTTTAAAAGTTGAAGTGAATTACAAAAACAGAAAGGAACACAGATGAGAAATAGAAAAAAAGAAGTTTGCAAAAATGCTGTCAACAACAAATATTTATTAAACACCTGCATTTAGGGTCATTTGTCAGGTAACCAATGCATGGGACTGAAGGATAGTTCTTGTCCTCGAGGAGTCTATGGTCCATTTGAGGATATAAGACTTATTCATGTATGAAAGAATTAATTAAAATGCAAAGGAATTTAAAAAAGAAAATTCAGATTTTGGATCTGAAAAACTTTGAAAAACTCCCTCTAGGGAATTGCTGATCTGTAGGTACAACCAAGGAAGTTTGGCCAGGACAAATTGTGTAGTGGAAAAAGGAAATTTCAGAAAATGTGTAGTCCCATGACTACAGATTTCACATCTGCGGATTCAACAAACAGAGCATCAAAAATATTCAGAAAAAATGAAAAACAACAGCCAAGCGTAGTGTCTCGCACCCGTAATCCCAGCTGGAAGGCTGAGGCAAAAGGATCCCTTGAGCCCAGGAGCTCGAGGCTGCAGTGAGCGATGATTGTGCCGCTGTACTGCAGCCTGGGTGACGGGGTAACTATAAATAATAATAATAATACAATAATTTAAAATAATACACATAAAAATACAGTGTAACAGCTATTTATATCGTATTTACATTTCATTAGCAATCTAGAGATGCCATAAAGCCTATGGGAGGATGTGTGTAGGTTATATGCAAATTCTGCACTATTTGACATAAGAGACTTGCGTATCAGTGTATTTTGGTATCTATGGGGAGTACTGAGGGACAACTGTATATAGAATGACCTCTTCTCTTTGAAAGTAGTGGTAATCGTGTGTGTGTGTGTGTGTGTGTGTGTGTGTGCGCGCGCGCACACGCGCACGCATAGACAATTTGGAACCATACACAAATTACTCATGGTGGTTATGGGGCAGGGTTCACATTGGATGAGGAAGAAAGCCACTTATATATTAACTAGTTGGCTGTAATAAGAGAACCTAACAATTCTTGCTTGTCACAGACACACTAAGGAGCGGGATGGAGAGGGTCTCATGTAATGCCTGGATTAAGCTCAAGAAGAACACGTCATTAGAAGTGAAAAGACCCTTCTCTCTCTCTCTCTCTCTCTCTCTCTCTCTCTTTCTTTTCTTTTCTTTTCTTTTTCTTCTTTTTCTTTTTCTTTTTTTCTTTTTCTCTTTCCTTCTTTCTTTCTTTCTTTCTCTTTTCTTTCTTTCTTTCTTTTTCTTTCTCTCTCTCTCTCTTCTTTTCCTTTTCGTTTCTTTTCTTTCTTTCTTTCTTTCCTTTATGTTGAGATGGAGTCTCCCTCTGTCACCTGGGCTGGAGCGCAGTGGTGCAATCTTGGCTCACTGCAACCTCTCTCTCCCAGGTTCAAGCGATTCTCCTGCCTCAGTTTCCTGAGTAGCTGGGATTACAGGCATCCACCACCACACCCAGCTAATTTTTTTTTTGTATTTGTAATAGAGATGAGGTTTCTCCATGTTGGCCAGGCTGGTCTCGAACTCCTGTCCTCAAGTCATCCACCAACCTCGACCTCCCAAAGTGCTGGAATTAAAAGCATGAGCCACCGCACCCACCCAAAAGAGCCTTCTCTTTCATAACTAACCTATGAGGCTTATGTGTGATCGTTACAGATAAGAAGAGTTATATGCCTGTCTGACTGATACTCTCATTTATTCATTAACTTAGCCGCTATTTATTGAGTGCCTACTGTGTGTAAAACACCATGCAAGGTACCTAGGCTATGTAGCAGTGACACAGTAAAGGTATCCTCACAGCTGCAGGCTCAAGCAGAGAGACCCAAGCTGTAACCAGGAAGCCTGAAGGAGGTGTATCATTTAAATGAACGCATGTCTGTGCCCAATTCTGAGTAACAGCAGTTGGTATTACATTGTAACTGGAAGTGCCCTTTGTATTAAATTTTCTTTATTTTTCGGTTTTGTTTTCATTTTAGTCTTGGTTGTGTATTTTCAAATAGAGTTTTTGATGATGATTAGTGTTTTAGTTATGAAATCTTCTAGGAAGAGGTCACCTGGCTGCTCTGTGACAATGACCCACGTAACCATAAAGTGACTTTGGTTTCTAATTGCATCACTGTGTCTCCTCAGCCTCCACAAAGAAAGAATCTGTAAAAAGCAATCTTTATATATGTAGATAGAGATATATACACACATGTATATTTTTTGTCTGCTGCCAACTCAATTGTTTGTGTGTTTTTTGTTTTTTTTTCCACAGAAAAAGCAAAGGACAAAAGATCTTTCTCGGGTGTTTCATTCTTACAGTCCATATGATCACAAGGTAAGAGAAGAATATTAATAGCATATTAGATATTAAAGTCTGCGAATTTACAATTTTCACCAACATATGGTGATTCTGAATACACTTACCATTTATATTTCAGTTTTAATTTTTTAGCCCTTTATCCTTTTTAAAGAAAACAAACATGTTATATGTCTGAACTAAAATAATTCTATTTTATTCACATTGAAATCTAGTTACATATTGGCACTGAAATGTCAAAGACAGTGAAAAGACACATTTTGGGGTGTATTTTGTTTGGCTGGCTTCTGTTTTTTCTTTCCCAACACTGTACTGGAGGAACTTGACTTTCGGATTGGTAAAGATGATTGAACTGCTGACTGCAAAACTCGATTCTTCATTGCTCCTGATAGGAAGTTATTTTTCTAAATAAAAGACCTAACAAAAATTAGTACATAGCATTAGATATGAAGTACCTGCTGCCTGGAGCTTTGCTATGCAGAAAATGACCAAATAACATAATGACCCCCATGTACCCATCCCGCAGTTGCATAGATTCATAATCAGTCTTGTTTCATTTATACCCTACATTCTCCATCCCTCATAGTTGAAGAATTCCTAGACATCTTTTCACTTGTAAGTATTTTACAATATATTTGTAAAAGATAAGGACTCTTTTAAAAAGATAAAAATATAGTCATTTTTATGAAAATGCTTAACACCACATCTTCATGGGGGAATAGATTACAAGGTTTCTGAGACTTGTGCAAAACTTCTAAACCATGTAAGATTCCGATAAATCTGTTAATTCGAGGTGATTTCAGAAGCAAACAAAAAATTTGCACAGTTGAAATGCTAATATAAACTTAAATCTTTATCTATGAATTTACAGGGAGACATGTGGTAGGGATTTTTTAACTAGCCAAAATAAGTAGTGTGAAAACTACTTTCCTCAGTTGCAAATACAGAGATGTCTGGATTCAGGAGGGAAAAATTGTGCCAGTTCATAGAAGTTGAAAGAATTTGAAACACGAGCTTCTAGTGTTTCTATAGTGACCAATTGACTTAAGCACCAAAAACTTGTAAAAGAGATGTTTTATGCTTCATGTGACCATGGTGATATGTAATACTAAAAATTACATCATTCCAAGTTAAATTTTTCAACCTAAATCAATCACACTGCAGAATGCTGCAATGTTGAAAGAGATTGAGAGAGCCAATAGTGTCTGACAATGCAGACAGAAGGAGCAGGCTGATCAGTTATACAACAGCAAAAGGAATGAGATTGGCCAGATTTCTGAAGGTAACGTTGCATTTTTTTAGACGAAGCCGTTTAATGAACCTAAGTGCAGCAGTGGTTGAGTTAACGTTTAACAGCAGCAACTTTTAAAAAAAAAAGGCGATGGCAAATCAGAGGTTTTCCCTGGCTTGTCTAAGTTCTGCCCACTTCTAACATTTTTAAATTCACAGTTAAGGGAAATTCCATTCTTCTTTTATTAGAACCCTTAATGGAACCTAGCCATTTGCAGCTTCTCTTGGCTTCCTCTTCATATCCTTTGTGGCATACTATCAAAGTCACCTCAGATTATTTTGGCTTCCCTTCATTCCTCTACAAATTAGTCATCAGGCAGTGAGGAATTGAATCTAAATGCTAGATGGAGTTCCTTTTGATCTTTGCTTTAAGAGTGGTAATAAATTATTGTAAATAGCTAGACTGCTTGATGAGTGCCTTTTGAAGCTCCTAAGTTTTGGCCTGTTGGCATTCTGTTTTATTCTAGATGCACAGTAGTAAAGGAAAATGGAACAGTTTTATTCCAAGTGCTCCCAGCCCCCTTAGTAGCCTCTACCTACTTTACTTTTCTAAGTTCCATCCAGGCAAATCTGAGCATGTTACTTTTAACTTTGTCTCTTGTTGATTGGAATATCCACAGAGACTAGAACCATAGGGATAAAGGAACATACACCATTTTCTCAATCTGAGAATGTCACTATTTTTCCGCCATAAATGAATAGAGGGTTGTGATTAAAGTTATTTTGTCATTTTAATTACCGACTTGTATTCAAACAAATTGGTTTTCTAGACAGATAGATTTTAGTGTAAAATATTTTACAAGACGTGGTTAAAGTTGATTTAGACATCTCATGCTCAGTGAGATTTCCGGAGTGATCTTTATGAAAACATATACATATATTGTCAGTGAAAGCGTTTATGAAATACATCAGTTGTCTAGGATTTGCCTTAATGCAGGCTGATGCATTGGCTTGTGGCAGTAATCCCAGCACTCTGGGAGTCTGAAGCAGGGGGATAGCTTGAGACCAGAAGTTTGAGACCAGCCTGAGCAACATTGTGAAACTCTGTCTCTATTTTAAAAAATTAAAAATTAGCCAGGCATGGTGTTGCTCACCTGTAGTCCTGGCTACGGCAGGCGGGTTTAGGCGGGAGGATCACTTGAGCCTGGGATTTCGACTTACAGTGAGCTTCACTCCAGCCTCGGCAACAGAGCAAGACCCCATCTCTAAAAGAACGATTTTTTTTTTTAAATAATTTCAAAGAGGAGAGTGGAAAACGTACAATAAAATAAAATTGGCCATGTGTTGGTGATTATCAAAACTGAATGATGTTTGGACGGGTCATTATTTTATTCTTTTTTCTGTATGATTGAAATTGTCTGTAATAAAAAGATGCAAAAAGTAAAATAAATTATGGTCTGCTCCTGGGAGTGAATGCTGTAATAATTTGCCTCCCTAGCTATACTCATTTTAATGTTCATTTTCTCCTTGACGTAAGTTTATGCCAAAAAAAAAAAAAAAAACCGTCAGCATTTTAGTGGTTCATCATGCTGAGTAAACTCAGAAATGCAACTCCTATTCTAAAGTTGGCATAATTTCCTGGGGTTTCATCCCAAATTATAGTGGGTCACTTAAATGATAGCCTTACCTACCAGAAACTGTTAAAACAGTCGTAATTACGAAGAGTAGTTAGTGCGCCCATTTTGTTCTCAGTGAGTCAGTTGTATTTGCTCTTTTTCCTTCCCCCAACCAAGATTGCTCCTGCCTGACCCCAGACACAGGAAAGTCACCAGGTTAAACAAACGTGTTGTTTGAGTGAGCCTAGGTGCATGTCTTAATCATACCCCAAAGCCATTGTTTAAGTTGGTCAGTTGGTTTTCTCTTAAATGCTGTTGCGAAAAGCAAATAAAGCTCAGAGCAAAATACGTACCCAGAATAAGGCTTAAAAAATACTTTATTTCTTGCACTAAGAAATGTTGCTTGAGACTGGACGAATTTCTTATTCGATTACTGTCTCTGGTTCCATGTCCATTTCTTAAATTGTTTTCAGGAATTCTTATAACAAATAAAGACTCATACAAAAGGGCTTGGCAAAAGTTAATTCCCATTTATCTGTCCTTCTAAAAGAGAACATTGTTAAAGGTAATCCAGAGTAGCAGATAACCTGGTTATACTTTATACATTATGTTATTTCCTTTGTCATTTTAATAAACAGGTAATAAGCATAACTTATATTCTAGTTTCTGAAAACACACCACATACTAAGCACTAAGGAAGGTTAGAGGTCCAGAGAGCTTTCAGGTCACAAAAAGCCAACCTGGAGTTGATTTTTTTTTTCTTTTGGTAAATCACACAGGTAACTTAGAGTAGGCTAGAATTAGAACGCTTTTATTAAAACCATGCAAATTAGCATGTGCTGTGTGTTCTTAGCCTGAAGAAGACATTTCTCTGCATATAACAAAGTCTGTCTCTTTCTCTCTTTTTTGTTAGATTTTATTAGAATTGTGTGTGGGGGGGAAATCTAAGTTTATTAGCTAAACACACATGTTTATAATCTGCTAATATGAAAGTTATTCTAAAAAATTGAAATGCTTGGAAGGAAAAAGTTATATTTACTTCTATAGTGTTTTTTTTTTTAACATCTGCAAAGTTAGGTTTCTAAACATAGTTAATCTGCATGAATTAATGTGCATTCTGCTAAAAAAGTGAGTCTTTAATATGTAGTCACTATTATTCTGTATTTTGTGAAGTGGGCTCCTTGTTCTCTTTTAGTGACTTGTTATAGTAATAATTTTTCTCCATATGTTGACATGTTAGTGGACACACTTGAGAAGAAACATGGTGAGATACATAGCTCCTGTGTTGGTGACGTGGGCTTTTCTTTTGATAACTACCATTATTTAATTACTTTTCTACATATGTATGCATGTGTCAGCTGAACTAGAAGCAAATTCATATATGTCACTAAACACCTATGTATGTATGCACTTGGTAAGTTAGCCTGCGAGTAGAAAGAAAACTAACAATCTTGCTTTACTCAATCAGAGCATTTTTTGTGCAGCAATCTCAGCTTTTTAAAACAACTCAGAGCCTCTAAAAAAGCCTATGTAGGCCCAGATTGTTAAAATTATTGTTTAATTCTCCTCACCCACCTCATTACTTCTTCAGTCCCTCATCCACAAACAGTTCAATCTCTTTTTTAAAACAAATCAGTTTAAACTGATGCCTGGTTTCCCAAAACACGGTCCACACTAATAGAAGGTAATAAGAGGGTGGCTATTGCAGAAAGCAGTCAGAGCTCTAGCGAGAAGCGACAGCATCCTAAGTGAGAGCAAGGACAGGCCACGAAAACTCTTGGGCCATTAGCAGAGGAGCTCCAAAAGTGTAGCCGCCCAAGACCACTTAATTCAGACCTAGACACCCAAATACCCCTGTACATTTCAGTGGTCCTAGGGTAAAATAATGGATCCATTTACATTCAGAAACAGATGTTTTGTTAAAAAATAGAATTTTTGGAAACACTGGTATGTTAGGAATAACTTCTTAGCTTGAAAAGTCTCTTAGGAGCAGCTGCTTCTTAAGAAGATATGGTAAATGAAGTATCCCTACAGGAGTGCTGAATAAAAGAAGTAATAGGCTAAACATGGTGGCTCACACCTATAATCTCAGCACTTTGGGAGGCCGAGGCGGTAGGATCACTTGAGGCCAGGAGTTTGAGACCAGCCTGAGCACATAGCAAGACCCCATCTCTACAGAAAATGTTGTTTTAGCTTTTGTGGTTTTTTTGAGATGGAGTTTCGCACTGGTCGCCAAGGCTGGAGTGCAATGACACAGTCTCCAACCTCTGCCTCCTGGGTTTAAGCAATTCTTCTGCCTCAACCTCCCAAGTAGCTGGGATTTTTGGCATGTGCCACCATATCTGGCTAACTTTTTGTGCTTTTAGTAGAGACAGGGTTTCACCATGTTGGCCAGGTGGGTCCCGAGCTCCTGACCTCAGGTGATCCACCCACCTCGGCCTCCCAAAGTGCTGGGATTACGGGCATGAACCACCACGCCCAGCCAAAAAGTGTTTTAAAAAGAAAATTAGCCAGGTGTGGTGATGTGTGCCTGTAATCCCAGGTACTTAGGAAGCTGAGGCAGGAAGATCTCTTAGGCTCAGGGAGTCCAGGCTGCAGGGAGCCATGAGCCACAATTGCACCACTGCACTCCAGCCTGGACAGCAGAGCAAGACCCTATATCTAAATGGTGTGGTGATGTGTACCTATAGTCCCAGGTACTTGGTAGGCTGAGGCAGGAGGATCGCTTGACCCCAGGCAGTCCAGGTTGCAGTGAACTATGATTGCACCACTGCACTCCAGCCAGGGCAACAGAGCAAGACCATATATATATATATATATATATATATGTATGTATATATGAGACCAAAAAAATGTTTGAGATAAAAGATGAGGAAAGTAGAATCATTATCACTCCAAATTATCTAAATAATTAGATGCAATAAAATATTAGTGTTTGAGATTTTTTGCTATAATTTTATCTTAAAGAAAGACTAAGCCAGGTATGGTGGCTCATCTCCGTAATCCCAGTACTTTGGGAATGCTGTGAGGGGAGGTTCGCTTGACCAGCCTGAACAGCATACGGAGACCCCTGTCTCTACAAAAGATTTAAAAATTAGCCAGGTGTGGTGGCACGTGCCTGCGTTTCCAGCTGCTGGGGAGGCTGAAGCCAGAGGATCAGATGGCGTGAGCCCAGGAGTTCGAGGCTGCCGTGAGCCGCTGTTGCACTGCCGCACTCCAACCTGTATGACAGGGCAAGACGTTGTCTCAAAAAAAGATAAAAGAAAGACTGCTCCAGTCATAACTTGAGTGAGATAATTTTAAGTAGTGTATCAGTACAATGAATTTTTAATTGTAGTATTAAATATGCAAAAAATTGATAAATATATCAATAATCCACACTTCCTGCGACTACCTTAAGATCTGTAGTTAATTCATATCTGCTGGCGTACAGGGAATTCATAGCTACCAATGTAGAGTAAAATACTATGTAATAAAAATGTAAAGTATTTCCTGCGGCTTTGGGCAGAGACAAATAGCAAAAATCTATGTCAAGAGCCTTGGGTTGTGCTACCATCCCTTCTTCCTTCAAAGACTAGGAGTCTCTGTGACATCGGTTTCTTAAACACGTAAAAGGGATAGTTTCATTTCAGATATTACTTACTGACTTACATTTCTCTGTTAATCAGATTTGTGTAGTGATTTAAGATTACAAAGTCTCTTCACCCAGCTCTTTATGTCTGAAGAATAATGGCCACTTCCCTCAATCCTGAGAGCTTGGTATTGTCAAGCCTTCATTATCTCCTGTGCTTTGAATAACATAATGTAGCAACAGAGTGCTTTGAGTTGTTCTTCTAGAGAGAGAGATGTGGGCTTGGATTACTGCCTGCTGGCCCTGTTGAGCTTTGAGCTATCTGCTGTCTGGAAATAGCAAATTCAGTTTTTAATGGATCCGGCACTCTATGATAGCCAGGTTTTCATGGCACATGCAGATAAAGAAACAAGTTATTGATTTGGCATGTTTATACCATGCTTAAAACAGTTCTCTGCAGCAGATTGTCCAAAGCCATTTGTGCACTTAACTCTATTTCTCATCTTTGGCAAAAATAAAAAAAGTATTTAAAAAGTAATTTTAGGGATGTTGTTAAATATCAAGAACAATGGCATAAATGTCTAGCTGATGAGATTCCTTATTGTTTTATTGATACATGTCCTTATACTGATACCCATGCTCAGGGTATGCCCTTGAAAGGCAGGGGAGTGTGTACTTAAGTAAATGTTAAATCTATTTCACCATCCTCGCTCTGAAGCCAAACGAATGACCCAGCCTTGAAATAAAGGACATACTGAAGATGAAGAGCTCTTTTGGTGTAAAATCTGTGCTTCTGTTTATCAGAGTATCTCAGCGTGACCATGGAATTGTTACGAAAGATGCAAAATTCGCTCAGCTGTTCCCTGCTTCAGCAGAGGGGAACTCTAGCCAGTCCTTGCATCCTCAAATTGATGCCAATCCAATGCAAAAGCACTTTCCTCATTTTTAACCCTCATCAGCTTGTGATTTGAGTACCAGATTATGTTTTAAAATTATACCTATATATTTTTTAGCCTCATTTCAATATCATACCTGTATATTTTCCCCTTTGGCTTTTTAACATGGCGTTATTCTAAAAATTAAGCTTTATTTTTTATATATCAGTTTATTTTCTTACTGTAACTGCAGAGTTGGGTAGAATTGAAGTATTTACATATGGCAGAAATTTGATACTCTTAAGAAGATATATCCAGAGACCCATAGATGCCAGAATTTTGCTCAGCCAGTTACCCCAAGGATTGACAAGGAGACTGAAATCTGAGTAGACTTTTATTATGATGATTAATATCGTAATAAAGCAACCATTTAAAGCACACCACGTAACCAGCAGTATTCTCAAAGCTTTACATAAGCACATAACTCATTTATCTTTATACCAACACTGTAAGGTGAGTATGCTAGTAAATTACAGAGCAGTCCAGCTCTGCAGTCCCTGCTCATGGCCTCTGAGCTACAAGGAACTGAAAATCTAGTGTCAAATGCTCTAATGAACAATGGAATGACATCAACACTATTTAAGCTCAAGGTCAGTCAGCCTCCTCCCACTCCTTTCTGTAACCCCAAATGTAAACGTAAGTAGGTAAACTATCTAGAAATAAAGGTGTGGGTGGGCATGGTGGCACAGCCTGTGGTCCCTGCTATGAAGTAGCCTGAGGCCGGAGGATCTCTTGAGCCCAGGAGTTCAAGGTTGTAATGCTCAATCATGATGCCTGTGAATAGCCAGTGCAGTCCAGCCTGGGAAACATAGAAGATCCTATCTCTTAAAAAAAAAAAAAAAAGAAAGAAAGGAAAGAAAAACGTAAATAGAGGTGTGAGAAGGAATAAGGAGAGACAGAAGATCGAGGAAGAACTAGACAGGAGGAAAGCATTGAGGACTCCGCTGAATGACTGCCCAGCAAAGTACACAGCAAAGCAGTCAAGTTGATCCTAACACCCGCCACCCTTACCTCCACTCTTCCCCAGCCTGAGCAATTCAGCATCAGCGTGGGGCAAAGGAAACGTGATTTAAGCCTGGCCTTAGGTCTCATACCACACAAAACTGGCAGGTGATTGGTAGACCCTGTTGGGCACTGGGTTTCAAATAGAATCCTGTCCAACTTGCCTTTCTCCCTGACACCCCTCCCATGAGGGGTGGAACTGAGGCAGGTGGCAGCACAGTGGTCCCCATCAAAGGCTTGGAGTTTTTTAGGGCCAACACTGCCGGGGATTTCCAAACCAGAGAAATAGGCTCAGCCAGAGGCTAAAGCATAAAACATAGAAAAATTGAAAAGAAAATCAGCTAAAGTGATGATACATGGAGATGGGAAAATGTCCACAGGGCAGGTAAGACAGAGAGAGCATGCCGCCCTGTTCAGTTGATCCAACACTAACCAGCGCTTGTGGCTTTCTTTTATGGACAAGTGAGGTCACAGTGCAGAGATTAGAAAGTTTCCCAGGTCACTGTTTAAGAATACTCTACTTAGTAGCATATTCTCTCCCCTGCACCTCCCCATCCAAGAATTCCCAGAATATCAGTAATAGGGAGAAGGCAAAGTTTATGATGAAATTCTTTGCTAACATTCAGTATAAAGGTATTAATAAATTAATCAACAGGTCTACAAAGATATGGCAGTTACTGTATTTTCAAATTATTTACCAATCCTAAAAGTATCTGTGTTTCAACTGTCAGTGGTTATGTATTTCCTTTATGAAATTCACTAACATAAGAAAGAAACTAGCAAAGGGACGAAGAGGAACGGCAGTCACCATGCCAAGAGCCAGAGTCCTTCCCATCCGTCCCGGGGCCGCTCACCTCCCGTTCTCCCACCACTTGCCCCGAGTGTGTCCTTTGTTATCAGTCTTTGCACCCAGTTAAGATGGATCCCCGTTCTCTTTCTCCCTTGACAGTGTCAGGGTCTTGATACATATCCTGCACCATCAACACTTTGTTTTTTCTCCTGTGTCTCCCCACCAGTGTGTGTTGACCAACCTTTCTCATCCCCATCCAGAGGACAAACTTGGCTAGCACATTGTCTACTTGATATATAAGGCCTGTTACATGCCAGAATTAGCAAATAAAATAAAGGACTCCCCCTTAAATTCAAATTTCAGATAAATTATTTTTTTAGACTGTGCCATGCAGGTTGGGCATGGTGGCACACGCCTGTAATCCCAGCACTTTGGGAGGCCAGGGCAGGTGGATCACGAGGGCAGGAGATCAAGACCATCCTGGCCAACGTGGTGAATCCCCGTCTCTACTAAAAATGCAAAAATTAGCAGGACATGGTGGTGCGCACCTGTAGTCCCAACTGCTCGGGAGGCTGAGGCAGGAGAATCACTTGAACCCAAGAGGCAGAGGTTGCAATGAGCTGAGATCGCACCACTGTACTCTAACCTGGTGACAGAGCAAGACTCCCTCTCAAAAAAAAAAAGTTCTCTGCAATATGTGAGACATATTTACACTAAAAGTTTATTCATTGCAGAGCGCAGTTGGCTCACGCCTGTAATCCCAGCACTTTGGGAGTCCAAGGTGGGTGGATCTGTTGAACCCAGGAATTCAAGACCACCTTAGGCAACATGACAAAATTCCATCTCTACCCAAAAAAAACAAAACAAAAGTCACCTGGGTGTGGTGGTATGCCCTGGTAGCTACTTGGGAGGCTGGGGTAGGAGGATTGCTTAACCCCAGGAGCTGCTGGTGGTAGTGAGCTGTGATTGCATCACTGCAGTGCAGCCCGGCAACAGAGAGAGACCCCTGTCTCAAAAACATTTATTCATTATTTATCTGAAATTTATATTTAGCTATGTGCTCTGTTTTTAGCTGGAAATCCTAGTTGCATGAGCATTATACATCACACTTGGGCAAACTGAGGCTCGAAACACAAACAGCACCCACCATGGAATGAAATACAAAATGATTGTAAAACTTCCCCTTTGTTTACCTCAGAGGACCTGAGGAAGTTTTTTGCTGTTCCTGATCCTGCCATTATGTATAAAATCTGGCCTCGCCATCAAAGGCTAACACGTGTCAGATACAGGTTTTTAAGCCTTTATTGGTTCATTTAAGAAGAAAAGGCAACTTTTTCCTTTGACTCTGGTTCTCTCAGATCTGTTGACAAAGTTTTAACATGGGGAACCTGTTTGGAAAATTGTTCAGAAGGCACAAAGAAAAATTAAGCTAAAAAGTGTCCATACTGTATTTTCCAGGAAGAATTTCCCAATCTCCCCTACCCCTGAAAGTACACTTTGTTTCTCCGTGATGCAGTTTATAGTAAAATATAATTAATGACTTCTTTGTCGCTGAAGTTATTTATATTGAGACGTACTGAGAAACAGTATTGCTGCTGATGTTTCAAACAAGGAATATAGGCATCCACTGGAGAAGTGAGGAAGCTCTTACTGATTTCTTCCCCCTTTTGCTCCACTGCTCCCATTTGAAGACCTTCAAGAGTCCTGCAATTGGTGGTTTGGGCTGATGATGTTTGCGGAATGGGCTCCCCAGGCCGGCCTTTGTCTTCCTCAGCAATATTTTTAACAGCAACTAAAAGGCCACTCTCAGATGGTTACCAACCTTCAACACAGATTCAGGGTTGCACAAAACCACTACAGATTTCTGTTTACAAAGAATAGCGAGTTGAAAGTATTTCCATGGGCCAGTAATTTCTTCTCTCTGGGGTTTTCATGTAAGATTAAGAAGACATGATTACAGTTAGCATTTATTGCACTTTTTAAACATAAACATTAACACTTTTGAATTGGGAAAACAGAGAATTTTAGCATCTGGAAAGAAAGTCAACCAGCTTCTTCTAATGATAGTTAATATTTTCCGTTAGTCAACACTCTGCCTTTGGGTGCCTTTAAGAATTCCAGAGACATTTTAAATGCACATGTGTCAAATAAAAATAAAGGAATTTTAAAGACTCAACTTTATTTGAATTTAACTATCATTACGTGGTAGACACATGGGTAAGAAAGGAGACTATTCCACTTTTAATTACTTTAAAGTATAATAACAATCCAGCTAGGATGCTTAAAACAGAAATCTCAAATTCAGTTTAGGCTTTGCAGGTGGCAGCAGAGGCATCTTTTTAAAGCTGCTTGTTTATGTTTATTATTTACTTTTTATTTCTTATGGACACTTTCATTTCTAACTCAAAAGTTTCACTGGATGCAGCGGATGTTCTTAGGATTTGCCTCTCTCTCTCCCCCTCCTCCTGCCCGTCTTCCCCTCCTCTGCTCCTTTCCTCTTCTCCCTTCTTCTTTCTTCCTGTTGAGAACTCCATTTCCCTGGTTTACTTTCTGTTAGAAAGTATGAATCAATGGAATTTGCTACTACTTTCTTTAGAGGGTTGTCACAGGATTAAATGGAAAGCATCTAGAATAGCGTCTAGCACCCTGTAAGTGCTCAATAAATGACTATTATTCTTGCAGTAAAATTACAGTTTCTAGAATGTCAGCTCTACCACTAGTACTCACCATGTGGTATATGTTCAGTAAATAACTGGTTGTTTTAATGTGGAGTTATAGTTATTAGAATGTAAGGAGAGATTTTGTCGGTTTTGTTTGATACTGTTTCCCCAACACCCAGAGCAGTTCTTGACCTGTGGGAGGTGCTCTGTAAATATCTGTTGATTGAAGAAATGAATATGTTTCCTCTTCTAAAACTTCAGCAGCGTGTGTGTGGAGATCCTAGTTCTTTCTCACGGTTGCAGTGGTCATGGGTTTTGTTGCTTTCAGTTTCTCCTTCCATGTTTGTTGATGATCTTCTTATACCATTCTTTATACTTACATTTTCTTAGTATCCCACCTCCTTTTGCCTTTCTCCACACAATTTCTTAAGTGTTCTTGCTTTTTCCTCTATTGTGAGCCTGGGCTCTTCAACGTGGCGCATTTGGGTACTTCTTTCTCTTCTGTTGGAGACAGTAACGTAAAAACTCAATACTAGGTTCAATTCTAGGTTCATCCATTCTCCCTAGTAAGAGTGTTCAGCTGTAGAGCTGGGAAGGCCCTTAGACCTCTTGGACTCTCACTGCCCTCCTCCATCCCTCCTCTGCTGTTCCAGGAAGAAAGGCTCTTTTGTCCTCTTGATTTCTTACTCACCCTTCAAGACCCAGTTTAATTTTACCTTCTTTGCCTCTTTTCTGATACACACAGAGGATTGTTCTCACCTCTTGCTACCACTCTGACTTGTATATACCTTTATTACTTGACTTGGTATGCTCATAGAATTCAGTTCCATTTAACAAACATTTGAGGTTTTTTTCTAGGAGGTAGGCACAATAGCTACAGTAAGATGCTTACAATCCAATGGGGCAGGGGCGTCGTCTCCCCACTGCCAGGGGAAGACCTTGAATTGTGGACTAGAAGTCAATGTGTTATGTGCATGAAGGATATTGTACTATTCTTTGAATCTGTATACCGTAACTATACGTGGTAGTTACCCATCATTCCACAGCAAATACAGGGCTGAAACCCAGTCTTTAAATTCCCAGTTTTGTGCTCTGTCTTTGCAAAAATTAATGCAGTTGGAATGTGCCAGTAGTCATAGCCACAGCTGTGGGAGAATGTACTAAGCTTCCTCTTGGTTTTAATTATAAATTAATTTATACATGTACTTAATACCATATTCAAAGAAATTCTCCCTTTGTAATCTTGTCCTAGAGACCCATTTTCTTCTCCAGAGGCAGCCACTGTTGCTGGTTTTGTGTATATGCCTCTAGAGTTATTTTATGAATACACAAATACATACCTTCGTATAAATGTCAGTATGTTTTTATATAGATATGTGCTTTTTAAAAATTTAAATGTTAACATACTAGAAAGTCTTCTGTTTCTTTTTTCACTTTACAGTGTATCTTGGAGATAATTTTAAATAGTACATAAGGAGCTACCTCATTCATTTTTTTAAAAAAAGCTATATACTATACCAGTTACTCACCCAGCTTATTAAACTAGACTCTTGCTGGTGGATTTTTGAGTGGCGTCTGATGCTTTTGATCTTACAAACAGTGCTGCAGTGAAACATCTCACATGTTGCTTCATGCATGTATAACTATTACCTCTAGGATACATTCCTAGAAGTGGAATGTGTAGATATTAGGTGTGTACATTTTAAATCATGATAGATATGGCATGAGACCTACTCAGCAAAGTGTTCCAGTGTCCGAGCCCATCAGCAAGGTGAGAGTGCTTGTTTCCCCGCGCCCTCCACTACACGCCGTGTCAACTGACTATTAAAATCTTTCCCTCTTGGGGAAACAAAGATATCTCCCTATTGTTATTTATATTTCTCTTATGAGTGGTGTCACTTGGTTATTAGAAATCGCCACCAAAACAGAGTGATTTGGTCTTTGATTTTAAACTTTTAAAATCCACATTTTAAAATTTCTGCCTCTTCTACATGCGAGCTATATGACATTGGCAAGATACTTAAGTTTTCTTTGCCTCGGTTTTCTCTCTGTAAAATGAGAATATGTCATTTCATAGACTCTAAGCCATTATTAAGTCTTATTAATTGTAAGGCTAGCCGTTAATTTACGTAACACTAAGAAAGAAAAAAAGCCCATTACAGTGGTGTCTTGAATTGAGAAATGCTAAAATACAAAAGAATGTGCATCTTAGAATCACCGAAATTTGCTAATACTTGCCTTAGAGGATTGTCTTAGGATTAAATGGAAAGCATCTAGAATAGCATGTAGCACACAGTAAGTGCGCAGTAAGTGACTATTCTTGCAGTAAAATCATAGTTTCTAGAATGTCAGCTCTACCACTAGTACTCACCACACGGTATATGTTCAGTAAATAACTTGTTGTTTTAATGTGAAGTTACAGGCATTAGAATGTAAGTACGGATCTTGTCTATTTTGTTCAATGCTGTTTCCCCAACACCCAAAGCAGTTCTTGGCATATGGGAGGTGCTCTGTCAATGTCTGTTGATTGGAGGAATTAATATGTTTCCTCTTCTAAAACTTAAGCAGCGTGTGTGTGGAGATCTTAATTCTTCCTAACGGTTGCAGTGGTCATGGGTTTTGGGGTTCTGTGGTCTTTACCTCTGCTGACCTGTCCCCCATACACACCAAAACCTCTAGACTTTATCACAAACCACCTGATTTTATTTTAAAGATAACTAAGCCCTACGGAACTCAGTTTAAACATTCAAAAACCTTTATCAATAAAACTAAAAACTTTGAATTGAAAGAGTTCTTCAGAATATTGTTGACATAAAATGTGATCTGGCTGGGCGCGGCAGCTCACGCCTGTAATCCCAGCACTTTGGGAGGCCGAGGCGGGTGGATCACCCGAGGTCAGGTGTTCGAGACCAGCCTGGCCAATGTGGCGAAATCCCATCGCTATTAAAAATACAAAAAATTAGCTGGGCGTGGTGGCAGGCGCCTGTAATCCTAGCTACTTGGAAGGCTGAGGCAGGGAGAGTCGCTTGAACCTGGAAGGTGGAGGTTGCAGTGAGCTGAGATCAGGCCATCGCACTCCAGCCTGGGCAACAGAGCAAGACTCTGTCTCAAAAAAAAAAAAAAATTATCCAAACAAGAGTCAAAATGTGTTACATAATCTATACAGGATCCTAATAAGAACTTCGTGTAAAGATTTGTGTAAGTCCTACATTTTAGAATTTGCATTTTTAAAATATATCACACTGTCTGTACAAATAATGTGGTCTTGGACTATTGTTATTCAGTATATATTTCCACTGCAGCAAGTGTAAAGAAATAAAGCCTTCCTTTTGAAGTACCGTATTTCTTTTTGTTTTTTAATGGAACATGAGGTCATAGGAGTTTTTTTCTTTTCCTCAGCCGTAAGAGTATGGTCTTTAAGAAAGCCTTGATTACTTCATTGAGTCTATATCCTTTATGCTTTTCTCTTTGAATTTTAGCCTTTTCTAACAATAGAGTACGTAGCTGTATAAACTTTGCTTTCGTTAGTTTGGCTGTAGGTAACTGAGTATTTCCATGTTGCATAGGCCCCTCTGTTTTCAGCCTTTTGGGAGTGTAGGATGTAATATTCCTTTGTTACTGTAATTTATTTATGTATTCATTTAGGGACAGGATCGCACACTGTTGCCCAGGCTGGTGTACAGTGGCACACTCATGTAAGCTCACCACAGCCTCGAACTCCTGGGTTCAGCAATTCCCCCACATCAGCCTCCTGAGTAGCTAGGATACAGGCACACACTACCATGCCCAGTTTTTTGTTATTTATTTTTTTTTTTTGGTAGAGGGAGGGTCTTACTATGTTGTCCAGGCTGGTCTCGAACTACTGGCCTTAAGTGATCTTCCACGTTGGTCCTTCAAAATACTGGGATTGCAAGAATAAGCCACCTCTACCAGCCAGATTTGGTTACTTTAAAAAGAGCAGATAGGAAATACATTATGTGTTTTTATGAATATTTGTGTATATGTGCATGTGTGTAGATGTGCATGCTTATAAAATATGATTTCTGGCTGATATCAGGACTAGCTGGGATGACTTCATTCTCCACCAGTAGCCCAGGTTTTCTTGCTAATATTATTTTTCCCACCTTACAAGTGTCTTTAAAACTCTGACAGTGGCTAGGCCCAGCGGCTTATACCTGTAATCCCAACATTTTGAGAGGCTGAGGCAGGTGGATCACTTGAGGCAAGGAGTTGGAGGCCAGCGTGGGTAACACAGTGAAACCCCGTCTCTACAAAAAAATAGATAAAATAGCCAGGCACGGTGGTGCCCGCCTGCAGTCCCAGCTACTCAGGAGGCTAAGATGGAAGGATCACTTGAGCCCAGAAGGTGGAGGTTACTGTGAGCCAAGAACGCAACACTCCACCCCAGCCTGGGTGACACAGAGAAACTCCATCTCAAAACAAAGAGCATAAAAACTCTGAAGGGCTCTGAGTGTACTCTGAATTAAGTGTGGACATTGCTACCTTAAATTTAGTTCCTAGGGCTTACTTAAGTCAGAGCCTTGTTGGAAACTCAACCTGTCTTTTACAGCAGAGCCTGGGCCCCCTCCGCGGCCCTGTGTCCAGGAACTGAAACCTTGCTCTTGCATGAACATCTCTACATAGGTGAAGTTCACTCCCACATGTTATAAAACTCCACTTTTATCACAAACCTGTTTTTGATGTGTTTATGTGACGTTACAGTCACTAACCTTTCACTTACGTGAAGAAGATAAAAGTCCAAACCTGAAAGTCGGCTCTGAAACATGAGGCAAACCTCTTACCTCCTCCTGAAATACTATGGCAGTCTGCCCTAAGGCTTAGAACAACAGAGTTAAATTGCTACCCAGCTATCACGAAATTAGCGCCCCAAAGGTCAGCAGCTGCTAACGCTTCACATCCATTAGGAATACCTTTCTAGGACTGATTAGTGATTCAGCTTTCTCTTTTTGTATTTGGTAGCTTTAAACATTCACTACTTCTCACTTCAGTTGTAACATGCACATGTTCTCATTTTAAACAAAGCCAAATGGTTTTTAAATCCATGGATGAAAAATCATTTTCAAATCAAGTATTCATAAAAATTTTGAATATGTAATAGATACGTACTTAAGACTTCACTCAAGGATTGCAAAATACTTATCTAAATATTCGTGTGTGTGTGTGTGTGTGTGTGTTGTAATTTTCAGGGAACAGGTTGATAATTGGGATAGTGCTTGCTAACATACATCTCTATCAGGGTTTCTTCTAGCCTCTCTGGCTTCCTTCTTCACATTTCTCTTCATTTTGTCTCTCTGATGTTGCTGCTGCCCGTTCACAATAGAGTTCTGTTCCTTGGTAGGCCATGGAAGCTCAGATGCATCCCAGACATACATGCAACAGACTTGGGGGCATTTTCTTTTGAATGGTGCTGAAGTCCCCTGTATCCGGGACTAAATCCATCACTGAATTTATTACCTTGGTGAGTATTACATCTCTCCAGCTGCTGAGCCAAAACCAGAATGTCATCCTAGACTCCTCTGACTCCCTTGACCCACTACTTTTGATTGCTCTCATTTTCCCAGATCTGCTTCTGTAATTTACCTAGATTTGAGCTCATTGTCTTTGTGGCCATTGCCACAGTGAGGCCTAATCTAGAAAGATTACAGGTCCGCTTTGTGTCAGTTTTCTCCTGGATTTCCTCATCTCTCCCAAACTGATTTTCCTGTTTCCATTCTCACTGACTTCTCCCAAATCCAACCCTTTCTCCCACTGCCTTGACGGAGATACTTATAAAATGCCATCCAGACTGTTGATGCCCTGTGTAAAATTCTTTCGTAGCCCTCTGTCACTTACAGGATACAGCCCCAGCATGGCACATAAGGCCCTTCGCGGCAAGTTGCTTCTTACCTTTTACCTCATATTTCATGGTTTCCCCAATATGCTACGCGCTCGCTGTTCTCGGTGTCTGTGCATAAGCTGTTTTCTGTTTCTAGAAACCACCGTTACTTCATCTCTTTCATCTTTCCCGATGTGATATAGTTTGGCTGTGTCCCCATTCAAAATCTCATCTTGAATTGTAGTCCACATAACCCCCGTGTGTCAAGGGAGAGGCCAGGTGGAGGCGATTGAATCATGGGCGTGGATTCCCCCATGCTGTTCTCATGATAGTGAGTGAGTTCTCTGGAGATCTGATGGTTTTATAAGTGTTTGGTGGTTCCTCCTGCATTCATTCTCCTTTGTACCATGTGCAGAAGGTGCCTGGCTTCGCCTTCATCTTCTGCCATGATTGTAAGTTTCCTGAGGCCTCCCCAGCTATGCGGAACTGTGAGTCAATTACACCTCTCTTCTTTATAAATTACCCAGTCTCAGGCAGTTCTTTATAGGAGTGTGACAATGGACTAGTACGCCATCAGAAAGCAGAGCTGGAGCTTCCTTCTGGGAGCTCTCCTGTCTTCCTCTACTCTCAGCTTCTCTGGGGAGTTAGCTGTCCCTTTCACATGCCCCCACAATCTCTGTGTTTCCCCACCCTCATTGTTTGTCTCCCCTGATGACTGAAGTTTTTGAGGTCAGGGCTTGTGTTAACTAAAGTCTATATGCAGCCTTGCAGGACTAGTACCGTGGCTGACGCATAATAGATGTTCAATCAAAGTTCGTTTAAAGAAAGAGCTTGATGTTTTTCAAGGTCAGAGTTTCTCTCATACAGATGCTCTAGAAGATGTTTCTTGGACGAATCTTTTGTATTCCATGTACACATAGCAAATTAAAAAGCATGTGTGGACAGCTGTGTTTCCACAGTATTTCCATCTTTCATATTTAAAATCAATCTTTCTATTCCCAATTATGTGAAATTAAGGGGAATGATTTAAGAGAAGTCTGTTCTTTTCTCTGTAATCACATAAAGAGGGTAAAGCCCCTTATAATGGAGCGATGCCCCCTCCATTCCAGAGATTCTCAAACTTGATGGCACATTAAAATCAGCTGGGATACTTTAAGATATACCGTGCTTGGGTCCTACACATCTACACAATATGTGTGTTGTGTTACTCCCAAATGTTCTAGAGAATAAGTTATGCTAATTGGCTTTATTATCATTACCCATTCCCATCTCAGTGGAGCCCTCAACCTTGACCCTTTTATGCATCTGCAGTCAGCTTATTTTTCTGCTTCTGCCTCTTCTGTGAACTTCACCATGTGGGCCTATGTCCTCTGCTTGGGCTGCATCTCCTGCCCCTCATAAGTCAGTTTCTATTCGTATTGCTCAAATCGCCATCATGAGCTTGCCATTTTGAATTTCTAGTTTTACCTATATTGTGCTTAATCTGATAACGTGATACCGCCTTAAGGATATTAAGTAGCTTATTAGATGTTTTCTTTAGGGCTATGTTATGAATAACCCAACTCATGCTGGTTTAAACAAAGAGATCGTTTATATTTATAATTTATTGGCTTCCTTAATTGAACTGTCAAGGTAGTTTTTACATTAAGCAAGGCTTCATTCGGGACTCAAGTAGTGTCACCAGCAGCCCTTACTTGGCAGTTTCTGATATATTGACTATTTTCAAGCTCACCTCCTTAGAGGTAGCAAAGGCTGCCCCAGATCTTCATACTCTTCATACTTTCAAATACGAAGAAGAGAGATGGCGTCTGTCCTGGAGAAGCCAACCAAAGTTTGATCAAACCTGCTCAATTTGGGTTATGTGCACTTCTCAGAATTGGGCCAGGGTATTAACGTGTTGATTGACTTAAGCCAATCAAGATTTTTACCCCAGGAACTGAGGGTGCAATTAACCCAAGCATTGAATGGGATGTGAAGGATGAAGCAGTGGTGAACTCCCCTAGGAGCAAAGATTGAATGTAGGAAGGAAAAATAATACATATTCACAATAATGCTAGTTAATAAATATTCACAATAATGCTAGTTGTCATGATATTATCTGTCAAAAAGTGTTCCATCAACAGTAATATGTATTTAATTCAAAATGTCATATGTGTTAATATAGAAGAATTGTTTGATTGAACCATGTTGGGTCATGTTGAATTTCTAGTTAAGTGAATGCCAGAAAAAGATGTAATATGTTTTTTTGTTTGTTTGTTTGTTGAGACGGAGTTTCACTCATGTTACCCAGGTTGGAGTGCAATGGCGCGATCTCGGCTCACCGCCACCTCCGCCTCCTGGGTTCAGGCAATTCTCCTGCCTCAGCCTCCTGAGTAGCTGGGATTACAGGCATGCACCACCATGCCCAGCTAATTTTTTGTATTTTTAGTAGAGACGGGGTTTCACCATGTTGACCAGGATGGTCTTGATCTCTTGACCTCGTGATCCACCGACCTCGGCCTCCCAAAGTGCTGGGATTACAGGCTTGAGCCACCGCGCCCGGCCATATGTTTTATTTTCATAAACAATGTAAGAAGGCCAGGCGCAGTGCCTCATGCCTGTAATCCCAGTACTTTGGGAGGCGGAGGTTTGAGATCAGGAGCTTGAGACCAGTCTGGGCAACATGTTGATACCCTGACTCTACTAAAAATACAAAAATTAGCTGGGCGAGGTGGCAGGTGCTGGTATTCCCACTTACTTGGGAGGCTAAGGCAGGAGAATCACATGGACCCAGAAGGCGGAGGTTGTAGTAAGCCTAGATGGCACCATCCAGCCTGGACAATCGAGTGAGATTCCATCTCAGGAAACAGAAAGAAAAGAAAAGAAAAGGAGAGAGAGAGAGATTGCTTGTGTCATTGAATTTATGAGTTTAAGCTTTTTTTTACAAATATTAAAACTTTACTAAATATTAGAATGGTACAGTAGAGTCTGAAGACTGACTTCAAATTGGTGCTTTGCCATTTAACTACCTGGATGAGCCTGAATAAGTTACTTCTTTTCTTTGATCACTGGTTTTGTTTTCTGCCAGATGCAGATGTAAGTAATATATCTCAAGGAGTTTTTGTGAGTATCAAATGAGATAATATATGTTACAGCATTAGCAAATGTTCCCTGCCTTACAGTAGTCCCACTTACAAGTGTTCTTTTGACTTTACGAACGTGGGAAGGCAATACATGTTCGGTAGAAACTGTACTTGGTGTATTCATATGACCATTCTGTTTTTATTTTCAGTACAGAATTCAATACATAACATGAGATGTTTAACACTTTAGTATAGGTTTTGTGTTAGATGGTTTTGCTCCATTGGGCTAACAGAAGTGTTCTGAGTATGTTAGGCTAGGCTAGGCTACGGTGTTTGGTAGGTTAGGTATATTAAATGCATTTTCAACTTAAAATATTTTCGGCTTATGAATGTGTTTGTCAGGTTGTAATCCCATCATAAGTTGAGAGGTATCTGTAATGAAAAGTCAGAGTTAATTGTTACTTTTAATTTTACTACCTCATCCAGTTGACTTTACCTGGCCAAAGATAGTATCTTTATAATTAAAATGTAATTCTGTTTTGCCAGCATACTGCCTTTATTACTTAAAACCTTTTTTGTTTTCATGTTTTATTTTGGCTGAAGAAGCCTCAGACTAGCCTGTGTTAAAGATGTGTAAGAAGATGTTTTAGGATAAAATAAAAAGTGATGTGCTGTTCACTCAAAAATCTGAGTCGCTGCCACAATTAAGAATAAAAGCTCGGGCTTCTGGGAAGCAAAGGCAAAACAACAAATACAGCTAAATGCACAGCTCTCATTTTGTAATAGCAGAAAGTATATCATTCAAGAGGAATGACAACCTTTGCTTAGGGCAAATCTCTGAATAGAATATACTCTATCAATCTTTCTTTTAAGAGGTGTTGAACAGTGTAATGGATCATTGTACCATAAAATTTACAGTAAAATTTGGAACTATTTTGGACAGTTTTCAACGGAGGTGCAGTCTATCCTGGGTTTGAATATGCCGTTTACTCACTGTGCACCACAGGCAATTTATTTAACTTCTCTAAGACTCAGTTTTCTTGTCTCTAAAATGGGAATTAAAAAAACAATACCTCCCCTATGGGATTATTAAAGGATTAAACAGGAGAATGTATGTTGAAGAGATTGGCACAGCGCTCTGAATACAGTAAGTACTTAATAAATGTTAGTTGTTAAATAATAGTTAGAAATTCTATCTATAGATATTTATTACTATAGGTATCTGAAAAAAAAAACTAGCAGTGAGATAATTTTATTGTGATTAAAGAAAGCATGTGATTGAATACTGAAAAATATCACCAGGGTCCTTCAACTACATTAAAAAAAAAAAGTCTTACCAGCTGGAAATCTAAAGGAGAAAAATGAAAACATTGTTCTGGTTCCATCTATGAGCTAATTAAAATTTTCTGTTGTTTTTTTTTAAAACAAGTCCGTTTTGGACTAGAACTGAAAGTCTCCAACTTGCTGTAAGTGGAAAAAAAAGCCCATGGTAAGAAGGCTCCAGAAGCTAAGTGACATACATGAACCCAGGGTACACCTCAGAGGTCACAATTTCTTGACAGTGTCTGCACCTTAGAATTCTGCTTAGATGTGTGTGGGCTCAGTAGCATATTGTGGGCAAGCTGATGTGTTCCAGCCGTCGGCTCATGTAAACACTGTTGTCTTACAGGAGACTATTCATTGTGACTCTGGCTTAACAAAAAAAAAAAAAAAAAAAAAAAAAAAGAAAAAAGGAAAAATGGAGTAACTCTAGATATAATACAAAATAAGATTACCTAGAATATTTCACATACTAATACATTGGTGGTAGATAGCTTTTTAAGTTTGTCCCTGAAATAATCAAAGTCATAGAGTATTTGGAATTATTAAATGTTAGCACTGAAAGGAGTCAGGAATTGATAAGGGTCAGCTTAATACAGTCCTTTCGTTTTGCTTTCTTTTAATTTAGGTATGGAAACGAAGGCCCACGTGCACGTGGCCAGTTCATAATAAAATGAAACCTTCAAATCATATTTGCTGACTCTTAGTCCGGTGTGTCTCTCACCTCACCACCCGTGTTTGTTTTTGTTGGTTTTGTTTGTATGGTTTTTTTTTTTTTTTTGGATCATCATTTATTTTTGTTTCTAGCTATTGTTGATTTTTAATATTTGCATTCCACAGGACAAGAACACCCTTTATTTCCAAGTATTTTGTGATTCAAAACTCTAGTACACTCTACATTTCAGCAAATTGGACCTAACTTTTTTTTTGAGATGGAGTCTTGCTCTTGTTGCCCAGATTGGAGTGCAGTGATGCAATCTCAGCTCACTGCAACCTCTGCCTCCTGGGTTCAAGCGATTCTCCTGCCTCAGCCTCCCCAGTAGCTGAGATTACAGGCACCAGCCAGCATGCCCAGCTAATTTTTGTATTTTTTAGTAGAGATAGGATTTCACCATGTTGGCCAAGCTGGTTTTGAACTCCTGACCTCAAATGATCCACCCGCCTGGGCCTCCCAAAGTGCTGGGATTATAGGAGTGAGCCACGACACCTGGCCTGGACCTAGCATTTTCATAAACCACTGATTTGCTCAACTAAATGTGAATTTCCAGGTTACTTGGCTTTGATTGGAGACCCCAATACAGATGGCAGGGGAAGCTATAGTACAGTATCACTCAGCTGCTCATCTGGAGTTCTGTAGACCTAAGTGAGTTTGTATAAAAGACAGCTTCTGTGGCTTGATGTTTGTTTGTTTGAGACAGAGCCTCACTCTCACCCAAGCTGGAGTTCAGTGGCACAATCTCAGCTCACTGCAACCTCTGCCTCCTGGGTTCAAGTGATTCTTCTCTCTCAGCATCCTGAGTAGCTGGGATTACAGGCGCCCATCACCACAATGTGCTAATTTTTGTGTTTTTAGTAGAGACGAGGGTTTCACCATGTTGGTTAGACTGGTCTCAAACTCCTGACCTAGTGACCCACCCGCCTCCGCTTCCCAAAGTGCTGGGATTACAGGCGTGAGCCAGTGCGCCTGGCCAGCTTGACTTTTTTACTTGTCTCCTGGTGGAAAGCCACAGTAGACAAGGTCCCAGAGAACTACCACCACTTGGTCCCAAGGCAGACCTCTCCACAGCCATCACTCAAAGAATGCAGTGGCTAAGGTTGGGGCAGCAAGGTGGTGCAAAGAAGGTATGGCAGAAATCGCCAATATCAGGACTAAAAGCACCTAACAGCTAGTGGTGAATTTGGCATTCCTCTTCCCTCAGCAATGCTGTTAAGTCTTCGTATCCCCTGGTTCCTTCTGCACCGGCTCCCAGGATGGGATTAAAAGGGGAGTATTCCCAAAAGCTGCTTCCAGGGCAGGGCTTACGATACACCAAAGTTCAAAAAACAGTTACAAAACAGTAGATTCAGTTTAAGTGGCAATATTATGTATATATCTTTGCTTCTGAATTGTCTACCTTTTATGTAGTATGATTTCCATAATAAGGCATAAAAGGAGTAAGTGATAGTTTTTTTCAAAAAGGCTGTGCCAGAGAAAATGTGAATGACAGCATTGTTCAAAATCTGGTTGGCTCTGATAGATATAGCTGTAGACGTAGATATAGATATAAATATATTTTTTAACCATGTCTTCTGGTTTAAATATAAACACTGAATTTCAGAAATCCCAGTTTATGATAGGTACCGCCTTTTAGGGTGTTTGTCTCCATTACGTCTAGTTCTGAAAAGATACGTAGCTCTGTATCAGTTTAATTTCAGTTTTCTTGTTAGGCCATTTTGGTGATCATCTCCTACATACTGTAATGACAACATTTTTACATCATGTGCCTTCATTACTTTGGTGTGGTCTGTTGTTACGTATAGAACAAAAAAGTCACCATAAACAAGTCAAAAGCAATTTGATGCTAACTACCCAATATGCAAGTTTTGGTAGCAGTAAAACAGAGATTCGTTTCATGAGAGGGGCTTACTGAGAAGACAGCTGGCATTTGACATTCCTAACACTGGAAAAAACCATAAAGCTAGATGGCTACTCTAAAATGTCATTGATTAGTTCAGAGCATTCAGTTAATTATGTTAAGTTTTCATTGATTTGAAGTAGTTTCAGGGGAGACCTCTCTGCATTAGTGAAATGTTTTTATTTTTAAAATATTTTAAAGGAATACAGTTTATTTCTTTCAAATAATCACACAAATTTAGTATTCCAAAGAGAGCACTTTGTGATTCTTTAAATGAATAGATAAGAAATATCTTCTAAGGCATCAGTAAGACTTCAAAATGAAAACATTATTGTTTGGCCATAGACAAAAAATGGTAACCTATCTGGTAATTAAAGCAATACAAATTTAAATTTCAATGAAGTGTTATTTTCACCTATGAAATAACTAAAAATTTTTGAATTGAGAATACTGAGAGCTGGATAACCATACAAATTTTAGAAAGATGCTAATAGTTTGTATCATTTCGCTCAGCAAATCAGCCCCTGGAAATCTATTTTGAGGAACTAATCTTAAAGATAGAAAGCTCTCTTTGCACAAAAATGTTCACTGCATTATTATCAATAATAGAATAAAAAACTGAAATGTCCATCATTAAGGAAGTTAATTATATAAGTAAATCATAGTATACATGTGCAGTAGATTAATACCCAGCTGATAAATGTGATTTATGCAGAATTTATAACAGTGTGGAAAACACTCATTAGGAAGAAAAAATAGTAATAACAATTTTATATAAGTTAGGAAGTCAGCCCTATTTTAGAACTACATATTAATGAAGATAGAAGGAGATACTGAAATTTTAAAAATCTCTTCAGCTCAACCATTTTACTTAGGGTCTTATTTATGCCAATACGTAATCATTCCTTTTTTTATTATTGCTTGTACAAAAGTAAAAGTAAGCTGTTCCCTTTCCAAATTATCTCACGTGCCAAGTTATGAAGGTCATAGTAACATCTTTACCTTAAAGCAGAAATATCTTTAGATACCACATTTAAGTTTTCCAAATATTTTCCCTTCATCGTCCTTTTATATTTGTGTTTTTCAATGTATTATTTATGTATCTCGTGATTTTGCGGCATTACTTTCTGGAAGAAATGGTATTTCCTGGTATTTTCTCCTTGCTCACACATCTTTCTACCCCCTATAACGCCACAAAACTAGAATTCTGAGATGGTATTTAGAGGCTGTTAGGAAGTAGAACCTATATATTTGTTTTAATTTTTTTCCAGAGGTTCTACAGCACATGGGGATTATTTAACAGTTTCTAAGCACACATGATCCATTTACAAAGACAAAGCACCCTTTGTTTCTATAGTTATTTTTATGTAAAGCTATTAAAGGAACAGGAAACATCTTTCGGCAGCCTTTTTCCCTAGCACTGCCCCAAAAATAGTCATTAGTATTAAGCATAACAGAGACTAAAATTGTTTCCCATAGATGCTTGGAGAAAGGCTGTAGGGTAACACTAAAGCATTTGGGGTTATTTATAATAAAGCTTGTGCAAAAAACAAGATGCCAATTCACGTGTCAGGCAGACAGTGGCAGCTGCTTTGTTACTATGTGGTGCTGTCCCATCCTAAATCAAATGGGAAATGGGTACTGTTTGACAGATACTGTCATCAGTTACAAACATTATTAAAATAATTAAAAAGCTGCTGCTTTTTTTTTTTTATCTTGGGGACAGGCTGTTGATTTCTTCGGGTTTTCCCAACCCTGGTGCTCAGGAGTCCAAGATGAATATTCCTACACCAGATTTTTGATCCAGCCAAGCCTGAGCTGTGATTTTTTTTTTTATCCCAGTGGGACAGTGTAGCTACGTTCTTGGCGTTTTCTGCCTATTACCAGTTAGGGTCTGTGAACAGAATCTCCATTTGTGAGAACCTCATTGTGGATAGCACGCAGTGGTCTTTTCATTTTGATTGATGGTTCTGGTTCTGCACCATCTGGCTTCTGATAGGCTGCATTAATCATATCCTGAACTAAGAAAGTGTAGACATGTCTGCTTAATATGTACCCATACATAATGTAACATTAGTTATTCATTCAGCTTGCAAAACACTCATAATGTATGCAGGGTCTTTATATAGTAAAACATAAATATTAATATGTGACCCATTAATGCTGTTTTTACTTGTACTAACCTCCCACTAGTGCATTTGTTTATGAAGATTCAAATTAAGAGAAAGAAGGCCATGTGCACATTTCCATGAACACATATAGTTTTGCTGATGTCTCCTATGAATTTAGAGCGATGTATGTGTGAAATACTTATTTGCCCATATTTACTTTATATCTCTAATTGCCTCTTGAAATACAGGTTAAATGCAAGCTGCAACACAGATTAATTTTTTCTCATGTGAACTCCTTGCATCAAATGTAGGTCATCCATTTGCCGGGGTCGTGGGGGCGGATGTGGCTGTGCTCTTTTGTGCTGCCTCTGGCTGGGCCCACTCTGTCCCCTGCTGTGTGATAATGTCAAGAAAAAAAGAGGGGCCAGCAGAGGCCAGACAGGAATTCAGAAGTCAAACAAAGTTTGCTCCGCATTTAGGACTATCATACTTACCAGTAGCTCAAATTCGGTTTTAAAAATTTGCTAGGGCCTTTTCCATTTAAGAGAAATTTAGTGTGTACTAATCATAATCCTTTCACTACCTAGGAGATTTAAATTCTCCTGGGAAGTTACCTTGTACAGAATTGCTGGAGCATATTGCTTGAGATAGCAAATTAAAACCATAACTTGATAAAACACATTTTATGTTTTATTAATTATGTTTTGTCATAACAACACTGTATTCCCGTGTGGTTACATCTTCTTGTATGTGCCCCCAAATCAAAGTATGTATTTTAATGAATTATGCTATTGCAGAATAAGTGAAGATTAATGCTTGTGTGCTGCAGAATGCAAAACACAATCCACACTGTAACAGTAATCAATCATCGAATAATGCATGGGAAACACGGCAAACAATCATAGTTTTTATTAAGAAATAACTAAACTGCAACTTCTGCTTGAAACGTAATTGCAGTGAGGTTTAATTAGTCACATAAGCTCTATGAGAAATACCAATAGAAACTGTATAAAATGTAATGCAGGGATTCAAACTGACATCTTAAGAGTTTCAAATATTAAGATAACACCATGTAGAAAGCTGGAAAGAATAATTTCAGAAATAAAATTAGTACTTTAATGTCCAGCTCCTCCTTTCTTATTTTAAAATTACTTTTGTCTGATTCTTCCAATAGTTTAGATCCCATTATTGCTTAATTTATTCTATTAAGTGATTTTTAAAAATAAGCCCACTGTCAAGAATACAGCATTGACAAACCAAACTAGACAGTAAGAAATCTTGTATGAATAGTCTATGACCTTGGGCACACTGATGTCGTTCTAGGAATTTGCGAAGAGTGCTAATTTTCATCACAGAAGGCAGAGTTTGTGTCTTGACTTTGTCTCCAAACTAGCTGAATGATCTTAAAAATGGGTTCAAACTGACTGGCCTATTTCCAGATTAACCCTCATTTAAAGATATAATAGTCTGGGTGAGCTTTTTATCTTAAAAAAAAAATGTTTATTAACCTCAAGCCTGGTTTCTTATCTTAAAATTGAAGATCATCCCTGCCCTTAGTTTTAGTTGTATGTGAGGGTCACATGAGATAATGTGTGTGTGTTACAAACTTTTAAGTACTTTAAAAATATATGTACTGTCATTTTTATTGATTAAATTTTCCTGGATTTCATCTGCTACATTCATGAGAGTATGTGCGATGATACATTCTCCTTTCATGTCACAGTAAATTTTAAGAACCAATAAAATGATGAATACATGTGTTGGCTGGTGCCTGGATTTCTATTCTTGTGTTAAGTTCCCTCTAGAGCTTACAGGAGAGGTTAAAAACTACTTTTCCCCTGGAAAGGACCATATGCTAGTTCACTACATAATTACAATATAATATAATTTTCTTCTTCCAGCAACATATAAACTATTGGACTGTGCTTCTTTAAAATTAAGGACATTCATCCTGAAGCTGGGACAGGACTGAAAGGGAAGGTATTTGAAACCAAACCATTTGTTTAGCTCAGGAAGGCAGTGCCAGAAAGACAGCTTTCAAGAGGCCAGTGCTCCACTTCTCCATTGGAGAATGGGTGCCATCCAGAAGGGGGCATGAACAGATGGGTAAGTTAGAGAACCTGACAGCTTTCCTCTCCCTCCACAAGTCATCAGTAGACTTTGCTTGGAAAGGTAGTAAACTCCCAGAATGCCAAATAAACCTCTTTCAAGTATATAAATACCGAAACAAAAGTGACTTTTTTATTTGTAACATTTTAATGAATTTTAATGTTTTTGTCTTATCATGAATATATGAGTGTTTACACTGGTATTGTCTCCTTTTAGTGTTACCAGCTTGTCTGAAGGATAACGAGACATATGTGTGGTTCTCCAATTCAGGGAAATCACTGTAGGCCATGCTTTGTGTTCACTTCGACTTTAAGTGAAGTTAGGTGTCCTCTGTATACTTCTACCTAGTGTCAAAGCACAGATTCATATGTGTGTAAACAATGTGCTTATGATACTACTCAATAGTCTTTATATACAGGTTTTTAAAACTCGTTCATTTGTTGTCTTTATGCACAAGACACTGAAAATACAAACGATAAGATTCTGTGTGGTCCGATGTCTTGACACACTCCAGGCTGTTGGGGAGGATGGAGATGAACACCCAATTTTAATTGTAGGATTCATATGTAATGCCATTTCCACCGCTGTTATTAATCACTGTATTATTAGTAGGAGTATTAATAGCAAAGCATAAATGCGTTTTAAAGGAATCTTGTTATGAAAGTTTAACAGAAGGTCATTCGAAACTTTGAAAGCACAAAGTATTCAGTGCTAGCTTCATGCCTGAAAATGGTTGTGGGGATCATGACTTATTAATTATTTCATCACATAAATCTATTGCTCTTTCCCCTAAGAACTAAAACTGTCTCATTTTTTTTTCCAAGACCAGTATTTAGGGGTTTCTCTAAACTGTTGTGGCATTTGTGGCAACTTCACCAAGAACGCGCTGGTCCCAAGGTACCTTTTCGAGTTTCACATCTGCCTTAAATTGCAACCAAGAAAACCACGCGGATACCCATCCAAATCACTGTCCAGTGCTTTTTCCTTCATAGCACTGAACTCGTGTTATTTCTTTGACTGCTTCTCCAATCATAAAGATAACACGGAGGAATTACTTCCTAGCTGTCCCTCCTATGCTGCAAAAAATTATTGCCCTCTGCTCTTCCCAGAGGCCTCTAAGGTTACTGACAGCCCTGACCAGTGTCTACCATTGCCATCCCCTCGCCCCCACCCCTTACTAAAGTGTCCCACCCCATACCCTAGAATACAGATTAGAATCAAAGCAGGAACTATTGGGAGGAGAATGGGGGTTGGGACAGTCATGCATTATGCAGAGTTTGTCAGTGTTAATGTGAACAAAAGGTCACCAAGACTCATCAGATTTATAATGGAGAAAGAGTATGGTTCTCTGCCTTTAAAAATTCCTTATTTTATAGTTTACCTAGTATGCTGCAATTATTTAATTTTGAGTTAAAGGTACTGTTTGTGGCAAAAAACCTATTTATTTTTAATCATAGTTGATTAACCTGTATATTACTAGTTACGAGTTATTTCAGTTATTTACAGTTTGTACTTGACCGTCACTGCCAAATGCAGATTTCTCGTGTAAAGGAACTATTCTCCTTAATTTATTTTCTTTTTCATAGCCTGTTATGGTTTTTTAAAGGAGTTAAGGCATGAAAAAACCCTTAAACAATAGGCTAAAGTCGTCCTCTAAATATGTGAGATACTTATCTTTTCAGAGAACCTGTATAATTTAGGGACGTTTTAGGAAATAAAACACATGTAGAATGTGAATTTTTTTTCTTATTTAAAGCAATCACTTTATTAGGTTTCTAACCAAATGTTAGAGGAAGTAGGAAGATGCTTATCAGAATAAAATAACCTGTAAGCCATGGTGTCCATATTTTTCCAGGAGTGGAAAGCCTTCATATCACGGCTATTCAACTTTCCATTCCACAAACACCATCGTTTATAAACATTTCTAAAACTGCTCTCTGTGTCCTTTCAGTTGTATTCTTGCTGTTTTATTCATTTTCCCCCTTTTCCCTTTCACATTAACAAAGTAATTCACTTTCATATGTATTGCTAGAGTTGTATTTTTGTTTCAAATGGTGACTGCATCCCTCAACCCCAAAATGTCTGGGTAAATAGTTTATGGCCATCTGTATTCTGTCATGCAAAAGAAGATGGTTCTTTCAAATAAATTCAGTGACTCAGCCATCACAACCAACATTGCATGGTTGCGTGTGTGCATGCGTGCATGTATGTGTGTTTTGGGGGGAGCTATCATTTTATAATTTCATCCACAGACAACCACAACCCAGAGCTTTTTAAATGCCTATCTTTTAACAAACATAATTTTATTTCTAACATTTTTGTAATCCAAATGTGCTAAAACATCTAGGCATCAGAAAGAGTAAGTGCTTTGCAGCCAAGTGAACCTGGCTTGGAAAATGCTTTCTCTCATTGACTAGCTGTGAAACTTTGGGCACGTTTCCTAATCTATCTGACCCTCATATTTGTCATCTGTGAAACAGGGAAAATAGTATCTACTCTATGACAAATAAAACTCAAAACAATTGATTCATAGTCAGTAGTCATAAAATCTCTTGCCTATTTCCTTTCCCTTTCTTCTAAATAATTTCTTGGATAATATGTTCAGTAGTCTAGACACTTGGAAATACTGAATTATTAAATATTTTCATGTTTCATTTCTCATGTCTTTCAATGGCAGTTGAAAAAAATATATTACCATAAGACATAAGCACCTGGACATAAGCATCGATTAGCTCAGTCAAGCCCATCTGTATACATGAGGTCAAAGTCAGGTCCCACCCTAGAAAACATGGTGAAGTCAAGTTTGCCTCCTCCAGCAGCGAGCTTCTCCTTTTCCGCTCTGTGTGCCCTTCTCGCTGCTTATGGACTCAGTGACCTCGCGCTGTCTGCAATCATCCACAGTCAAGCCTGCTTTCAACAGAGAATGTGAGAAGCACATCCATTACAAGATATACATTATTGAAAAGGGTCAATAGGAGAATCTCCCTGGCTATTTTCATTTTAACAAAAGCGACGGATTTAAGTCAAACTATTAACTACTAATTGTTGATTCTTATGTGTTAGTGAACCTTTCTGTTTTCTAGCAGACACTCTGGAACTTGTGAATTACGGTGTTCTGAAAATTATTTTTAATTGGCTCTTTTGCCTTTAAGTGGCTCCTTTGGATGACTTCTGACCCTCCAAAGAGATCCACAAATCACTGGAAACTGCTCCCTTCTGGCAGAAGCCCATTTCACTTGTGAGCAAGTCATCCAGTAAAAGGCACAACGTCGTCAAGGAAGGGAATTGGGAACAGAACAGAGGATGTTACTTACAGCAGAACTACTAACTATGGTTATTCCTGGTCATCAACATTTCACAAGAAAGACTTAAAGAGCAAGAAAAGATAGAAAAAAATAACTTCTGCCTTTAGTGCAAAATCAGTTTTACTGTGCCTTTCTTTTCTTTCCTTTTTTTTTTTTTTTTTTCTTCTAGGAATCTTGTAATTTTACATGTAGATCTATGTTCCATTTTAGTTAATTTTGAATTTTTTTTTGAAACAGGGTCTAGCTCTGTTACCCAGGCTGGAGTCTAGTAGTGTGAACATGGCTTATTGCAGCCTCCACCTCCCAGGTTCAAACAATCCTCCCACCTCAACCTCTCGAGTAGCTAGGACCACAGGCATGCACCACCATGTAGCTAATTTTTAATTTTTCATAGAGATGGGGTCTCACTGTGTTGCTCAGGCTGGTCTCAAACTCCTGGGCTCAAGTGATCCTCCTGTCTCAGCCTCCCAAGTGCTGGGATTACAAATGTAAGCTACTACTCCCAGCCTACTTGCCTTTCTTTAAAATCTTTACTTTTAGAAAATATCTGAAAGCAAATAAAAACCTCATTAATTGTGAAGATCATGTATTACAAGCAAGAATATCTTGTTTACCCTCAGGTGAATTACAAGGATATTTTCTTCACAACCCTTAATAAGGCAAAGACTGCAAATACGCACAGATAATTGTTGATAATCTCAGCATTGTGCTGACTTTTTGTTTCTTTGTTGTGCTCTTCTGATAGAGGATTTTGGTACATACGGAAGATCAAGGAGAAGGAATATAGAGGAATTCATTTAATTGCCAAATATTTCCATGAAACATGTGAATAATACACTGTCAAACACTAGATTATTTACTGCCTTGTGTGTTTGCTTAATTATGCCTTAGTAACTAGACTGTTCATTTCTCAAGGATAAGGACTATGTCTTACAGCTTCGAACACCCTTAAAGGAACCTAGGCTAGTAGTTGACATTGAATAGATTCTAAGTGAATTCTTGCTGACTGGAATTACATTTATGGCAAAGCTACTTGCAGATTACTTGTACTGAGACCAAATGTAAACGCTAGAGTCGGACATGGTTTTCTTTGGACACACCTTGGATGTGACCGATGTCCTCCCCACCCCCCCCTTGGGCATACCTTTATAATAAAACTTTAATTCGGTCAAACTGGTATCACTGCATGTTTCTAAGAGGCTTGTTCACTTTCTGACCAAATTCTCCATCTTCCACCCGGGGTTCTTGGTCGGGGTTGGTGCCACTCTGTCAAGGGGGTACATGGAAATAAGGAGGGGTTGGTCGTTGCTAGTGGTGCTACTGGCATTACGCTGCTAGGCGCCGGAGGTGCTAAACATCTTCAGTGTTGCAGTCTGCCACAGCAAAGCATTGTCGTGCTCACAGCACCACTAGTGCTCAGCATTAAAAAACACTGGATTCCTGAAAACCTTGTCCTGCTTCGTATATTAGTCCGTTTTCAGGCTGCTGATAAAGACATACTCAAGGCTGGGAAGAAAAATAAGTTTAATTGGACTTACAGTTCCACATGGCTGGGAGGGCTCAGAATCATGGCGGGAGGTGAAATGCACTTCTTACTTGGCGGCAGCAAGAGAAAATGACGGGAGAGGCAAAAGCGGAAACCCTGGTAAACCCGTCAGATCTCGTGAGACTTAACTCACTATCACGAGAATAGCATGGGAAGGACCGGCCCCCAGGATCCAGCTACCTCCCCCTGGGTCCCTCCCACAGCACGGGGGATTCTGGGAGTTACAGTTCAAGTTGAGATTTGAATGGGGACACAGCCAAACCATGTCACTAAGCAAGCCTTATATTTCACCACTCCCCGCTTGCACGCTATATTTAATCCTTACTGAGCTACTTCGTTCTGGATCATGCCAAGCTCTGTCTACTTCTGCATCTTTGCAGATTTTATTTCTTAGGCTCCTGACCTACTTTCTCTGCTAGTGAATGTTTTTTAATCCTTCAGCACTCAGCCCAGGCACCTCCACAAAGCCTTTGCTTCCTACAAACCCAGCCTGGAATAAGTGGCATCTTTTTGTGCTTCCCTCTGCCATGACATTTGTCCCAATGAATTGTGGTTGTTTACTTTCATATCCTCCTACTAGAGCAAAAGCTACTTAAGAATAAGTTGTATGTCCCAGCAGTTCACTCAGTGCCTGACATATAGTGGGTACTAAATAATTTTTTAATGAATGCCTTTAAATCAGTGACACTGTCAGACAGGAGTTAGTTCATCTGGCATATATTCACTGTGTATTCCTCATAACTTCATGCCAAGGAAGAGTCTTGGCATGAAGCAACACTGCCATTATGGATGGGGAAGAAACCTTAGGAATGAGGTTAGGAAGAAGCGGCAGAGAAATGATCCACATAAGAGGGTCAGCTCAGGCTTTATTCGCTCAGCAGCCCTTAAGACCGTGAGTGGGATGCGGTGGTAGAAGGGGCCCAGCCGACACTGCTCAAAAAGTTTGGAACTTGGACGCAGGCTGTCCACAAACATATTGACCCAAAATCAGGTACCTACAGAAGTAGGAGTAAGCATTTAGGAATTTGACAGAATAATTTTGTGTGTCTTAAATCTTATACTGAAAACATTGGTGCTTGTCTTTAATGCCATTTTTTCTAGTCTTTAATCTTCATCATATCTTATAAATAAATTGGTTCCTGGTGGATCTGAATTTTTTTTTTTTCCAAAGAAAGAAGGAAGGAAAAAGATTTCAATAGCTGGTCCTCAGTCGTGGGCACCAGACTGATCTAGGTATTCCCAGCAATGACTCTTGGTTTGTACCGGATTCCAAGTTAGATGCCAAAGAATCAGGAACTTTCTGCCAGTTCTTTGCTTCCTTTTCTCCCTTCCTGGCAAGAGGTTGGCTTACTTGAGATACAGGCAAGCAGGTAGGACAGGGTCCTCTCTGAGTACCTAGATTTCTACGTAAGCCAATAGTACTTAGCCAGAGCTGCCATAAGAAGAAAAAAAATTCTGCTCATCTGGATCAAGCCGGTCTGACAGAACACTGGGACACCATAGCATCTGGGGTGCCCTGTTTTCCCCCAAACAGCAGAGTTTATGGTAGCATAACTAAGTCTAGCACCTGCCCCCTGGTGGACTAGAGGCCACCAGTATACCCTTCATTCTGACGACGATGAGCTCAAGAAATGTATGAGACTGGCTGGATTCATAGGCTAAGGAGCCTCACTGGCAGCAACTCAGCAGGTTATGGGAGGCAGTGGCCAATGTGCCTAGGGTAAGAGGAGCATAGTGCCAGGTAGTGTGAAGATTCAGACGTGAACAGTGTTGTTGACAGTTTGATCCCAAAGCATGGACAAAAGTACAAATAGAATGCTCTAGGAGAAAAAGAGAAGTTCAGAATGTGATACAGCAACCTTAAAGAGTAAATACGAACCAGTTTGCGTGCAGATTCAAGCAAGGCACGTTACTTTTACAAACTTATTGGAAGAAGTTGAAGACGGTAATGGTAGTGGTACATTTATTGACTGTTAAGTAAGAAGCAGTATGACCCTCATAAAGATTGTTTATATGTAGCAGGGTTGAAGTGCCACGTGATAAAACTCATAAGCTTTACTTACAAGAGTTCTAACTAACGTAGAAAAAAATCCTGCCAGACATCGTGTCTGCTTTGTTTGGAATAGAAGCATAAATATCTAATTTGCCTTGTTACAGAGAAGAATGCATGATCTATGCAGCATGTAACCAAATAATCATCCTATCAGGCTCCAAATGTAGGGAACATAGTTAATTTGCTGCTTTGCCCTAATCCTTTTTTTCAGATGGTGAAACAAAAATCTCTACATTTGTACTTCATTTAGTCATATTTCACCTCTTAGAAGCTAAAAACACAATTTTGCCAGAAGATCAAAAATAAAAGCAGCCAATAGCATAAGTCAGTATACCTAAATTAGGAAAGTTAAAAACACACACAGTAATAAATTTCGGAAAGTTTTTTTTTTTTGCTCCCAGCATTTCTCTAGTCTGTAGGCCTTTTTTTCTTTTCCATTTAAGTGTTGTGTCATGAAAGCAAGTGTCTCTGTAATGATAAATATGTCTCAGGGGTGCAAGGTAGGACCCTATAAACCTTTAATATTAGCATTTCATCACAAAAGTTGCTTTGTTAATTTTTCTGTTGAAGAAAAATGAGGGTGACTAGCAGCCTGAAACGAAAGCTTAGTTTTTGTTTTTAAACAAAATTGACTTGATGTGGTTTAGGTTGAAAACTGGATTTTATTTTTTTTAATTTGTCAGGCTTTTATTTTTTAGGTGGTGCCTTGCCTGTGTTAGATGTTTCCGTTTCCTGGTGTATTTGTAATACCCGAAAGCAAATGAATTTTTATGAAACCATAAAAATGATCAACTGTATACTCTTATATAGAATGTTCATGTGCAGCATAATTGTTTAATGCTGTTTTCTTTCCACATTAAGTCGCCCCGAAAGACTATTGATTGTCGCAAACACTGTTTCTTCATGCCAGAATTCTCCAGACCTATGTCTCAAGGGACCCTAGTCAGGAGGGTAATTGTGTGTGTTTCTGCTCTCTATTGAATGCCTGGTGACAGCCTGTCTGGACTGACTCAGGTTGTAGAACAGTGCATTTCACAATGCTGAGAAGCCTGCCATTCTGGTGTCAAGTGGGAGTAACCCCTCAGTTATGGCTAAGGGAAGAGAGAGTTAGATGGTGAAAAACAGCACAAGTTTAGTTGATACGTTGTATTCAGAAAAGACTGAGATACCATTATATGTGAAGTCGTAATTTTTGCCTTAATTTATAGATATGTGCCCAAAGCACAGTATTACTTTCATTTGTGTAGTACTTTCTACAAAGCACCTTACCTATGAATCATCTCAGCACCTAGACAAACAACTCTCTTTGATCCTCAGTTTTCTGATCTGTATAAGTGGTGTAAAATTGCACAGCATCCTATTAGCCTCACAGACTTGTGAAGGTCAAACGTAACGGAGCTTAGACATGCAAATGTTATTTTCCCGTCACAAGGGTAAAGTCACATAAATGAACAACTGTTTTTAAAGCAACTAGTAAATGCTAAATACTGTGCCGTGGTCAGCGGAGTCCAGTTTCCTATACTGGGAATGGATTCTGGCCTTCCTGTGACATTTTATACTGAATCACCGGTTCTTAAAAACTGGACGAGGCTAGGCGTGGTGGCTCAGGCGTGTCCTCCTAGCATTTTGGAGGCCAAAGCGGGCAGAGTGCGTGAGCCCAGGAGTTAGAGATCAGCCTGGGCAACATGGTGAAACACCATCTATACAAGAAATACAAAAAAAAAAAAAAAAATTAGCTGGGTTTGGTGGCATGTACCTATTGGCCCAGCTACCTGGGAGACTCAGGTGGGAGGATCACCTGAGCCCAGGAGGTTGAGGCTGCAGTGAGCCATGATCATCATGTCATTGCGCTCCAGCCTGGGTGACACAATGAGACTGACCTTTTCTCTACAACAAACAAAAAACAAAGATGAGACTAGGTTAATTGAGGATGGGGTGAGGAGGGAAATAAGGGATGTGCCCTAGCTTTACATATTTTCTAAGATTTTCTGTTTGAAGTATCCTTATTTGCTTTAAATTTGAGATTTACACAAAGTGATTTCAACCTCATGACGTATCCAAAATAAGTTCTGCTTTGCTAGGCTTGAGCCCTAGGGGGTCATGTCCCCTTAGGCTGCCCAGAGCCTTCAGGATTGTAATGTGTTGCACATGTTTCTACGAGGGCCGCAGAGCTGGATGCGTGGAGCTCATTTGCATGCACTTGATTCACAGCCTCTGTTTCCAGGCAGTCACATTTTCCTTCTCAGAACAATGTCCTAACTGTTGAAAGTGTCCAGATTTCTATGTTTGTTCTCAATGACGAAGAGCAGAAAGTCTATAAAAATGTTAAATTATGGTAATAAAGTAAATGTCTTCATTTACTGAGCTGATCTTTCACATTTAGAATAAATATCTCCTTTGTAGTAACTCCTTAGAAAAATTCCAAAAGCTTTGTAACATTATTATGAGAAAAGATAGATGTTTTTTTCCCTCCTCTTGTGAAACTGGTTAGCAACATCCCAGAAAGCTAGAATTCCCTAGTAACCTTTAGGTCAAGTGCCTGTCTTCACACACATCTCTTTTATTCCACCTCACTTGTGAAGGAGCAGTTTATTCTTAATTCCTAGCTGCCTTTTAGGAGACCAAGTTAATCTCAGCAAAGAATGGTAAATCAGATTTGCAATCTGTGATGTTAGAAAATAGAGTGATAGAGTGATATCAAGCAGTTAGAAAGAATCATACAGATCACTTTATCTCACCACTTTACAGCCCAAAGAAGCAAAGTCTCTGTCTAAAATGACATGGCTGCCAACCTGGATTACGTAGCAGGACCCCATCTCTACAGTAAGCTACCACAAATGCACTGGGCATGGTGGTACACACCTGTAGTCCCAGCTACTAAGGAAGCAGAGATGGGAGTATCCCTTGAGCCCAAGAGTTCAAGGCTGCAGTAAACTGTGATTATGCCACTGCACTCAGCCTGGACTGCAGAGTGAGACCCTGTCTCAAAATAAAATAAAACTATGTGGCTGGTTTATGGCTGATTCTATAGTTCAGTACTGTTGACACTAGATAACACAAAGAGTGGGATTACCTAAAGGTTCTAGTGGACTAGAATGTAAGGTTTCTAAATAAAATAAAGGCATGTGAAAACTGGCTTGGAGATTGTACCCTTCTAAACAGCTAATATCCAACGTTACATCCATCTCTCCTTAATGGGTGTGGACTCCATGTAATACAGTTGCCCAGTAAAAGAAAACATGGTCAAGTACTGCATCAGGGAGCAGGCATTTGTCCGAGCTGCAACGCATGCTCTCTGGGTCTTGGATTTTTTCTTGCTCTTAAGTTAGAATAATAAGATGGCTGACATGAACGACTAATGTCTTCATGGAATACCATTCTTTCATAAAAATCGCCCAAAAAAATCACAGTTAATGTCCCAGAGCCCAGGAGGAAAAGGTGTTTTTGACTTCTGACCCTAACCTTTCCAATTTATCCTTCAAATTCACATAGGTTCAGCTCAGAATAAAGGTGGAAAGAGCCAGTTGTACCTTAAGGTTAAGCATTGGAGAGAGGTGGGAGACACGTAGAATCATTTTGAGAGCCTCTGGTGTTGTTTGTGGGATAGACTGGTCCCTCTAAGACACTCTTGAATTTACCTTTTTATCCAGATTTCTTTGGTTTTATAATAAAAGTAAACCTTCTCTTTTTCCCTGTAGTTTTCCTGTCTGATTCATATCCAAGTCTGCATTTTTGGAAGCCCACACATGTCCATGGTCCATCAGTAATAATGTTTGTGGATGTCATGACCAAAGTCTTCTTCAGCAGGCACAGTCAGGAGTCGATTACGGGGGCGGGGGAAGAGGAGGGGACGGAAATCAGTACCTAGAACCTACTGTCCAACAGGTGGTCTTTTGCTGTGCAAGCATCACCAAGTCTAGGCAAGGACCAATTTGAGTTTTTAATACATAAGGTCATTTATTCCCCCGATGTTTCTGGATAAATAAAAAAGATAATTTTATTTAATATAAAGAAAGCTCAACAAGATAAAATCCTATAAAGCTTGAGTCCACAACTTTATTAGTATGTTGCTTTTTACTAACTGTTAAAATGTTAAAAGTGGTTTTAACGTTTGATTATCTGAAAATTATCACCCTATGACTAACTTTCTTATGAGACTGGCAAATGGAGTATGATGGGGGTAATGGGACTTGTGGAGTTAGGGGCCCATTCTGGACTCCATGGGAAATCAGTCCATCACACAAAGGCTTAGAGGTGGAAATAATAAGAACAATGAACTCTAACCTGTAGCTCTGTGTCCATTGTCCGTTGTTAATTCCCACAAGCCTCAATAGCGATGGAAGCTGAGCTTCCTGGCGAGTGCCCTGCAACCAAGACCACCATCTCTCCTTGAGTCCTGTGGAATCCTGACTACTGTGACTTGAGGAGAAGCGATTATGGGTTGATTTCAGGAAAGAATGATGAATAATCACTTCCATTTGGTGAAATATAATCTGTGGAGGGAACATGGGTGTTTTTACTGCCTTATGAAGCAACATGAGGAAGAAGGAAGAAAAGCATGTAGAATCTTTTGCAACATGCTATAAAATAGCATATTTTGTCTTTAATAATTAAACAAAAGCATTTTTATTCACAGAATGTTATAATCACATTGCTAATACAGCTTAATGCTTACTTTTTAACTAATTCATTTTCTCATTTGTGCAATCTAGAAAGGTTTATTAAATCTAATGACTGTTTTAGGATTAAGTAGGGGGAAAGCATGTTCTAATTACGGGAATGGATAAAAGCAAACTAATTAACCAAAAACGTGTATTTCCTTCCTCATAGATATCTGGTCAGCCATATCTGAGATGAACTTGGGTTACCTAGCTTCTGTGTTTTTTAATCATGTTTTTCGATTGCATTTTTTACACCATCTGTACCATTAACATGACTGTAATTTCTGTCACAGTTGGAAGCTTCAGTTAATAAATGTTTTGTTTCGGAGGGGGATGGGAAGCAGACAAGAAGGTGGGAGTGTTTACGAAGGAACCAAAAGGGAAGGGACCCTGTCTTAACTGAGGGGCCATGAAGTGAAAATCCTGGACTTCTAGAACTGTGAATTTGGGATTGTCCTTTTCTGCCCCACCTTATAAATACTCTTAATTACTCCTTCTAAAAAATTCCAGCCTAGTGGAAAGTGTTAATCACCAGCTAGTCAAAAAAATCTAAGTAACCTAATTGATATACAACAAAATATATACAGAAGAATGTGTGGTTGTTTTATGAAATTCAGAGGATTTGTTGTGTTTTGTATATCCTGAACAAAGCACAGAATCACAGGACTATAGTTGAGAGTTCCAAATAAATTGATATTTTATCCTGTTTTTTTAGTTAAGGTTTTTCTGGATATATTTTTCTTTTTTTACTAGTAACTACTGCCGCAGGCTTTAAAAAAAAAACACTGATTACGTTTTCAAAGTTGAAGAAAATAATTAGTTTTAAAGCATCTGTAATTTCAAAGAGCGATAGTATGTTGATTAAAAAGTCCGTAGAAATAAATAATAATATATTGTTGCAGGGAGGGGGAACAGGCAAGACACAGGCAAATTGTAGAATATTTCACCAAAAATAAGTACACCTACGTTTTTATTTTAAAAGAGTTCCATTCATGAACTAAAAAAGAATAAACTCTTTGAAGACTGAATTTTTAATTAAAAGTCCTATAATAGTCAGATGAAGTTTTATATCTTGTAGCATGAGAGATATTAGCTTTGATATTACAAAGGAGATATCAGTGTATGTTGTGTGCCTACTGGGTGCTTAGGGATACAGTTCATTACGATAGAAGCCTTCCTCAAGGAGCTTACAGTCAGTAGACATTTGGAGGGCTAGGAGTTTCAGTAGAATCAGAAATGTAATTTACTTCAAAAGACTTTCTTTTTTTCCGATGGTGTCTCACTTTGTCTCCCAGGATGGAGTGCAGTGGCACAATCTTAGCTCACTGCAACCTCTGCCTCCCAGGTTCAAGTGATTCTCCTGCCTCAGCCTCCCGAGTAGCTGGGACTACAGACAGGCACGCGCCACCGCCATGCCTGGCTAATTCTTTTTGTATTTTTTAGTAGAGACGGGGTTTTGCCGTGTTGGCCAGGCTGGTCTCAAACTTCTAACCTCAAGCGATTTGCCCTCCTTGGCCTCCCAAAGTGCTGGGATTACAGGCCTGAGCCACCATGCCCCACCCCCGAAAAAAATTTTTAAATGCTGATTTATATAATAAAATTACTTCAGCGATAGACAGTGGAAATAGCAGTTGACTTACCTGGTTGCAGTAATCTGTACGAAGTGGTCTTGCAGCATTTGCTAGTGACACATCCTCAAGTCTCATGAACCACATTCCCACAAAGCCTTGGAATGTCTAATTGCGCCACTAAGTTATGCTGGTAGAAGTAATTGAACATTTGGAGGGGTGCCAGCAGGCCTTTCTGAAAGTGACTGCATACACTGGCAGTAAGGAAGCCACTGTCATGGCTTCACTGGGAAGCTGGCAAGGTGACTCATTAAGTGAGTCCATCGGACCTATCAATCTTGAGTAATTCGGGAATTTCAAAATGTTCACCAGCCAAATAACAAAGAAATGTCCCAGACATTGCTATTCAAACTAGTAATGGTGAAAATCTGAAGATTTCCGACCTAAACTGCACAGTTACCAAACAGCACACTTTTGGGAACATGAAAAGAATGGGGGTTGGGTACTTATGAACACCCAGCAAGGTATTCTGGTATTCACAGGAATACCCAGGTATTCTTTACTTGCCTTGCTAAAAATAAAAACCCCTGATGCCTCCTCAGCGAGCATCTTATACAAGCTTGCTTCCATGGCCATTTCCTTTAGTCCAGAGCTGTGTTCTTGAAAGGGAACAGTGTAGTTTTGAAGTTTGTTGTAATGAAATTTTCCCTGTGTGACCAAATCTTCACCCTTGAAACAAAACCTTGTTGGGCCAGTGAAGGCAAATACAGCCAAAGCCTCCACAAAACTTGCTTTAAACTTGGCTTGGAGTGTGTCAGTTAGCCAAACGCTCTTATCAATTAAACCAGTGACCTTGGGACTGATCAGAGTAAGCAGCCAAGTCCACCTGTTATTTCAAATGGTTTCAGATAATTGCCATGAAGTCCTGTGAAATATCACAGCCCAAGTTCAGGCGTTGCCCTGTCAGCTTCGTCCTGAGAGGCCTTTATACTCCATCACTGGCTTTCTAAGTTACTCTTCCCCAGACTGAAATCAGAGTAATGAAGACAGTCAGACTGCTCATAAAATGTCACATTACTATGAGAGCACACATTATTTCTACAGATATTTTCTATCAGTCACTACATCACTACTCAAATGACAGCAGTGCCTGCCTGAAGCATGCTTTAAAAATGACAGTCCCATACTGCAAAGACTACTTCAGCAGTAAAATGTACTGATTTGTCCCTCTGATCTCAGCCTACAAAAGATACCAAATGTTACTGAGGAATAAATAAAACATTTATAGAAAAGGAGAGAAAAGGTTATATGCTGCATTTTGCTTATCAATGTCATTTCCCAGCCAACAATTTTATTAGGGGTAGGGGTATGGTGACATGCTATTTTTAGTTTGTGGGGGAGAAATATGACATTTAGAACAAATGTCATAGCATTTCTTCAATAAAAATCCGTGCTGTCAGCTGCCTAGCTCTAAAGAATTACAGAAAAGCCGTACTGAACTAAAGGAGAGGCAACAATAACTTGATTTTTGGTTTAACCCTCTCAGACCCAGCCTCTGCGTGGCTGGACAGTAGTCACAGTTTTTCTGGGTTGCCTAGCTCTGGGAAGCAATTGTGCTTTCATACGAAGAGTATTTGTTTGAAAGAATCTATTTCATCTACCTAAGAAATGACTCTGTGTTCAGCCAAAGCCCTGTGACCTGTTTGGTTCACTGAACCTTGAGGAGAAGCAATTATTTCACAAAGAAAAAAACTCAAGTATCTACTAAAATAACTACTTCCATATGAAAGCCAGAAAATGACTCTTGTTGCCTGTAAACAACAGAAACAGTAGAGGACATAATTATTAAACTTTAATAGAAAAATTAATATGTAATAAAGTTCTCATTGTGGAACATTTGCCCTTATCTCGGTCCCCCCTTTTTTTGGCATATATTCATATTCCATCATCTAACGTCTCTAGGTTGTTATTTAACTTTTCAGGACAGGAGCCATATCTTACATTTCTCTAGCTCCTCCGCAGTGCCTAGCACAGACTGTGATAAAACTGTCGAACAATCGAAACATGAGTTTGAAAACTACAGTTCATATCTACAGTTTTTTTTTTTTCACTTTCTAGCTCTCCCTAGCGTGCCACCTCCACCCCCAACACCCACGATGATTACTTTCAGCCTTTGTCACTTTCAAGGCTCAGATTCTACTTGCTCCTTCCTTACTCCCATTGCGTGCTAATAGTAGTCATTGCTGACAGTGACCTGTGCACTTTGAAATACGTATTATCACCTCCACTAAGTAGGAAGATGGAGACATCTGGGCCTTTTTTGCCATTCTCTCCTTTGCTCTTGAAAATAATTCTGTGCTTCATTCATTGTCTTTTTTCTTTCTTTCTTATCTCAGGAGAGAGTTCTCTCTTTCTTCGCAAAGCTCTTCCTTCCCTTAAACTCTCAATCACATCCCTTCAGCCTGTCCTGGAATCCCACCAGTTGTTCCCCAGTAGTCTCTGTCTTCCTTTTTCTGACTCTTCCCCTTCGCTTTCAGTTGGACATAGTAGTAGCCTGCAGTTTAACCTGCTGTCTTGTGTAGTTACCATTAATTTACTAAGCATGAATTGGGCACTCAGTAGGTATAGGCATTCAGCCAATTAATAAGGGCATACTACTCTCAAATCAGATGAAGTTCCTTCTCTTAAGCAGCTCACAACTCATGCAACCAGCAACGGGTTCTATAACCCCTCACAGCCATTCACTCAGCACACATTCAGCCGTTCAAATTCAGGTGGCACGACCACTGCTAACGACAGTCCTTGCTCTCACTCTCAAGGACCGCCTCCTACATGCTGTTCCTGCAGCCCATGCTAGCTATACCTCTCATTTTGAACTTTTACTTCTTTACTGCCCATAATGATTACTTACGTTTTATATGTAACTGTAATACCCTTAATGCAGTTTTTCTTCAGTTACTATGAGGACAAAGACTGGTTTTCCAAAGCTGAATTACTTTTTATCTTTTATGGTCTTTGTTTAACAGAGTACCTAAACACAGCTCCCTGTCGTACGCCACTCCGGCCATGTACACCACAGGTCCAAGGAGTACCAAACTCATCCCAGTTTAGGCGGCCTTGCACATCACTGCTTAAGAAATATTTCCATGTGACTCCTAGTGTACCAGCAATTTTTGAGACATATTTCCATTCCCTACATTTTTAAAAAATCTTTTATCTCTCCTATTCTTTTTAGTCATCCTTCTATACACGGCCATGTGAATAATTCATGTTCACTGGTTCAGAAGTAGGTGATGTTTTGAAAATTCATTTTTATATGAATTAGATATATATGATTTAGTAACTTGTATATGCCCCCAATTATATCCTTCACCTGTTTTTTCTAATAGTGTTTTGACATGATTTTTTAACACTTGTCATCTATATTGACAACCTCATTGGCAGGGTAGAGGCATGTGATTTTTTTAATCGTTAAGCATTTAAACATGAATTCTCAAATACAAAGAAAAGAATTGCCTCTTTGTGGATTTATTTAATACTGTAATGAATTAACCTGATGTCATTTGAATTTAGATTGCTTCTGCCTCTGTTCTAATAAGTTAGTGAACATATGTCACATTCTTTCAATTATGGCAGCTGTTTAATCATCAATAGTAATATTTTATATTAATCCTAATAATGTAAGCTGGATCACCTCCGGGTTTGTGTGCCCATATGAGAAGAAGGGTATCACTGTCTTAATGAGCAACAGGATTTCTCTTAGGAAGGGAGCTGGCTTTGCTTAGAAAACTATCTTGATAAACAGTCCAGTGGACAAAGTTAGAACCTGAGGCCATGAATTACAAGGAAACAAGGCTAGGCAAGACAGAATGAACTGCTTAGCAGTAGAAAAAAACTAGAGAGATTTTTTTCTCTCAGCATAAATGAAGGGGTAATAAAAGAGAGGGAAGAAGTGGTGAATAATATTCAGTTTTAAGTGGTTTGCATTTTTCCCTGTGTGCACAGAACTAAGCCAAAAAACCAAAAATTGGGAGGTAGATAAGACCTTGAGAATGCAGGTCCTCTGGGTGTTTATAGTCATTTGAGAGGGACATTGGACTTTTTTCACACAGGGCAAGGATGGGGAGTTGAGAGCCAGTGTAACTAGATCTAAAGCGTCGGGGAGACTCCAGATGACCTCTGGGTTTCATAGACATTCATGGCCGCCTTTGATTCCTAGCCCTGCCTTTTACTAGCTGTGTACCTTTGGGAAAGATACTTGATTGCTCTGTGCCTCAGTTTCTTCATCCATAACATGGGAATCTCAACAGTGCATTTTTAACGGGTTGTCATGGTGATTAAATTAATGCACGTGGAAGAGGTTGGAAAAATGTTTTGCATGTAAGTACTGGATACATGCCACAGACATCATCCATACTCTTGGAAACACACATAGGATAGAAGATTTGGGTTTGCTTTTATATGCGTGCTTTAAACTAACGTACAAAGAAGTAATATATCAAAAACCCATCCTAAAACAAAGAAGTAATATATCAAAAACCCACCAAAAACAAAGATGGCCCAGTGTCCCTACTTTCTAGCAACTTCATTTCTCCCTTAAATGGAAAATATTTTATGCCTTAAACAAATTGACTCATGAGTTACACTCTATAAAACAATGTTTGACTCCATATGTCATAGCCTATTTTCAAAGACCAAAATTTTAACAGTGTCTGGATATATTAACCAATCCTTATACATTTGCTCCTTGAAAAAAATATATTGCTTAGTTTCCGAAGCAATGGGGTAACTAGGTCTTTCAACGTAGTGTTAAATGTTTTAATCATTTGGCTCTTGTCTACCTGAAATGGAAACATAAATTGCTTGTAAAAGTTGTTAAGCTTCAGTGGTGGCTAAATACGATACCATGTAAAATATTAAAATACAAGAGTGGGCCTGGAGTGGTGTGGCTCATGCCTGTAATCCCAGCACTTTGGGAGGCTGAGGAGGGCGGATCATGAGGTCAGGATTCCCAGACCATCCTGGCCAACATGGTGAAATCCTGTCTCTACTTAAAAAAAAAAAAAAAAAAAAAAAAAAGATATTAAGAATGTAAAAATCAAAAAAAAAAAAAAAAAAAAAAAAAAAGATATTAAGAATGTAATTGCCATTTATTTTGATTGCTGTTATTTAAAAACATTTACTGCTGACCTATTGGTAGCCATTTAGAATATTTGCCACATTTATTACAATAGATCTAAAAACTCAACTGTGAAAAATTTTATAATTTGCACCCTCATAATCTTTTGGGAAACATTTAGATTTCGATTTTAAAATGTTTAGAACATACTTTTCCCTAAGCAATTGTTTTATCTAGTTTTTTTCTCCCCCTAGAATTATGCTATTTGTCATCAATGTATGTGAGGGTGAGGAAGACAACTTTAAGAAGCTGCTGCATTTAGTAGCAATTCCTTTTACAATTGGGAGGGGACTTTTGAAATAAAATACTTTATTTCCCCAGCTCAAGCTAGACGGGGAAATCAGAAACATGGAGGGAGAAGAGGCCCAGCCGTGAAAGGAAGGGGGAGGAATTTGATTTGAGGAGGACCTGGAGCAGCCTGGTCTCACCCAGGACATCACCTTCCATGGTAACCTTCCTAGTCTATTGCTATCACTTACAACAATCTCTGTCTTGAGACAGTGAAAGCTCTATAAGAACAGGGACCGTGTCTCCTTGCTGTCTTTCAGTGCCTAGCACATATAGAAGGTTAATGAGTATTTGTTGAATGAATTAGTTCATTCACTTATAAGTCACTTTTCAATTTGGTGATTATTCATTACGTTCAAGAGACCGGTTTCCCCCGCCTTAGTAATTAGTCCTGCTGGGAATGAAATTTCATAAAATCTGTGAGAAGGGCAGCCTGACAGTGTGTGTCCAGGCCTTCTAAATGTGCTCAGCAATATAGTACAAAGGGACAGGGTGGATCTGAGTAAACATAAATCTGTGAGGATGTTCATTGCAGAACTGTTTATAGTAATAAAATATAAAGAACAACCGAAATACCCCATAGGAGGTGATGAGTTCAACAAAGGTTGCATTCCTATGGCAAAATGCCAGTCACTAAAATCATGTTATAGGAGAATAACATGTATATGATCCTAATTTCATAAAAAATTATTATTACACATGTGCTTAGGAAAATAAGACTGAGCCGGGCATGGTGGCTCACACCTGTAATCCTAGCACTTTGGGAGGCCAAGGCAGGTGGATCATTTGAGCTCAGGCTCGAGACCAGCCTGGGAAACATGGTGAAACTCTGTGTCTACAAAAAAATTTTTTTAAATTAGCTGGGCATGGTGGCTTGTGCCTGTAGTTCCAGCTACTGGTGGGGCTGAAGTGGGAGGATGGCTTGAGCCCAGGAGGCAGAGGTTGCAATAAGCCAATATTGCACCACTGTATTCCAGCCTGGGTGACAGGGAGAGACCCTATCTCAAAAAATAATAATAAAACAGAAAAATAAGACTAGTAAAATATACACTACAGTGTTAACACTAGTTATCTTTAGCAGAATCCCTTTTTTTCCTTGTTGTGCTTTTTCTATATTTTTGAAAATGTCCAAAATGAACATTTATTCCTTTTGTAAAGAAGAAAAGGAGAAAGAAAGTTTTCCAGTGCCATTTGATAGAGTGATGGGAGGAGTCTGTCTGAAAGGAGTTGAAACGGCAATGGGAGGTTTAGAAGGGAGAACCATGGCTGTCAGGAAGATAGGCCCATGGGTCAACTCTGAGCTGCTGCAGCCACTGGAGAGTTTGTGTGGTGGGATGACTAGAATTCAAGCAGCTGGCGAGGTGCAGAGAGATCCCTAGGAGTAAGGTTGGTATGCATGCTGCTGTGGTTGCTTCAGCATGGAATCCTTCTAAGAGTATGAAGCCATATGAAGTAGGTGGGAAACAGAGCCTTGTATGCCTGGTAAGCTTTGCCAAGGAGAAGGGTCCACTGTCTGCCTGTGTTGGGTTTTCAGCATATGATTTCAGCATACTTTAGCCATGTATTCCTTTGGCTCTTCATAGGTGTTTATTGATTTCTTTTTCTGCAGCATATTCTTTGTTTCTGTTGTGATGCTTAGAGAGATGGTGGGTAGGGTGGAAAGAGATAGGCTTTGAACTTGGCAGAATTCAGCAGATGTAGATTTGATCCCTGCTTTATCACTTATGAGTTCTATGACCTTGGAAAATGTGCTCTGATGCTTCAAGCCAGCCGTGTTAAAATGATGCTAATAGCAATCACCTTGCAAGGTTTTAAACAAGATACGTTTATGTGGAGTCACCAACTCGGTTCTTTTCATGATGATAGACAGCTAGTAAATGTGACTTAGTGTTCTTAAGATTGTTTTCTCCCAGCTCGGTGCTGTCATATATGCGTGTAGTCCCAGCTGCTCAGAAGTAGCAGTGGGAGGATAGCCTGGAGTTTGAGACCAGCCTGGGCAACATAGTGAGATCCTGTCTCAGAGAAACAAACAAACAAACAAGATTGTCTGTTCTCATTGTTCTTCCTTGATTACACAAACACAGCGTATCTTATAATTACAAAGCCATATGCTTGTGTTGATACCGTTTTTTGTTTTTGTAGTTTTTCTTAAGTAATGTAAAGAAAATAGCTAAGTGAAAATCTTCCCCAGTGAAAAGCAAACTGTTCCTCGTCGTTCCAACCAAAATCAGTAGTTTGATAGTACGTCTGTTTCATTATGACATACGTCTACCGGCCACCTAACCTGGCCTTACTGAAACAAAACGGTCTGAGAAATGTAAGCACATCGCTCAGCCTTGTTATGGAAAACTGGCAGAGCACCTGGATGTGCCCAGAGGGACTGTGATTTCACTTCTCACTCCATAAGCAACATCCTTCTGTTGTGAATTAAATCTTCACAGTCAAAATCTGTGTCTGCATGTGCTTGTTTATTTGGAAAAGAAATGTGATTCAGAGAGGCATTTTATTTGTAATACTTGTGGAGCAATACGATATTAAGTGAGCTTAATATTGGTAGAGTGCTCTTTTTCATTTTAAAGATTCTTCACATGCGTTTGTTTTTCTCTCTGGCTTTCCTATCCACTATTAGGCAACACACAAGTTATATTTTATACACATGTGTAAGCATGATGCTTTACATGCGTGTATACAATATGAATATGGTATATACTCTTTATGTGAATTGCTGTGCATATCTGAGGATATGCATATTAGTGAACTGGTTTCAATTTACACAACGAGGTTTCTTTTTTCTGTTTTCACCCAACCTTTGTTGAGGACAGTAAATACTGCCTCTTATCTCCCTTCCCAAGCTGAGTTCAGCATCTGGAGAAGCTTAAGGTCCCGACACATGGAATTATCTTGCTCAAACTGTTGTTTATTACAGTCCGTTGTGTCCTGTCACTCCAGCGGCAGAATGTCAAAGTTTTCTTTGCATTGCCTTCAGCTTTGAGCCTCTGCAGGGATCTGATATGCTGCTCCTGCTTTCCTAGGGGCCGGGGTGGAGGAGGTTCAAAGGGTCATGATGAAGCTGCAAGCCAGCTAACTGCAGCACTGGTTTGCTAACACTGGGAAGGGTTTATGCCCCACCACTTCACTCTCTGGACCGCAAACATACAGCACTTCATTTTTTGTTGTTGTTGTTTTTGTTTATTGTTTGTTTGTTTTTTGAGATGGAGTCTCGCTTTGTCCAGGCTGGAGTGCAATGGCACGATCTCAGCTCACTGCAACCTCTAACTCCCAGGTTCAAGCAATTCCCTGCCTCAGACTTTCGAGTAGCTGGGATGATAGGCACCCACCACCACGCCCAGTTAATTTTTGTATTTCTAGTACAGATGGGGTTTTACCATCTTGGCCAGGCTGGTCTTGAACTCCTGACCTTGTGATCCACCTGCCTCCGCCTCCCAAAGTGCTGGGACGAGCCACCACGCCCAGCCCCATGCACTTCATTTTATGAATATCTGTTAATTTCTTATGTTTCCATTTCTTTCCTTTAAGACCTCTGTAACCACAGGCAAAGCATGTATGGTGGTATTCATGGAAGAATTGACAGTTTTAAGTCTAGAAACTTAATGTCAGTTTCGTCACTGACAAATATGTATTCTGTAATCTGAGTTGTTTAATTTAGATAAACAGAAATAGTTTATCTTTTAAAACTGTGACTAGAATAAACATTCACATGAATTTCCCGTTTAATTGTTTAAAACTTCAACTTCTAACCTTTTTTTAGTTAGAAACATATATGTACCTAATTATTTCTTTTTAATTTTATGTAATTATGATCATGTATATAATTATCCATGATATTATCTTTCTAGGATGAAGTTTTGTTGTGACAAAAGGTGCTTTCCAAATACATGTGTTTTGACAATTGTCAACATAGTTAAACATCTGTAGAAGTTCGCCTAATGCCTACCTCTGGGGCTTCTTGGCCCTGTTTTCTGAAACCTCTTTTTTTTTTTTTTTTTTTAATGACCCCTGTAATGCGTGATCAAAAAGGCAGTTTCTGTAGTATTCCTGAAAAATGAGTGTAAAAGATTGGAGGATGATAAATTCATTTCCAAGATGGACTACAGCTTATTCAGATAAGAGAAAATCTGCCAAGAGTGAAGCATTTCACACTGATTATAAGCTAGGACATATTCCTGTGTTTCTTCTTAAAATGAACTTTAGCCCAAGCAACGCTCTTCTCTTGCCTGGACTGTGGAAGTTGCCTTCTGACTGGTCCCTCCACACCGATTCTCGTTTCCCTCTAGACTCTGTTCTTCCAAGGGAAACTAGAATGATCTTTTATGTAAGCTGTCATAGCAACCTGTGACACTCTCTTCGTATACATAACAGTTGCCATTTTATATGTGTGTGACTATTTGATCACTGTCCAACCCCCTCACAAGATTGTAAGTTCCAGAAGGTCAGAGGCCTGCCTGGCATATGGTGGATACTCAGTGAAGAGTTACAGGATAATTAAATGAAGACAGTCATCGCTATACTGTTTTGTGTTGTGGAAGTATGTCCTCAGTTGCCCTGGTTTACACAGTTCTCACGATAATCCACCGCGAACAGTGACACCTAGTTCACTTAACCACCGCTTGGTTGAGGTCTTCCCTCCTGTTCTGAGTGTGCACCGTAAGACAGCCTTTTAAAAATTAAACTCCTACTTCAGGCAGAGTTTGAGATTCGAGAATTTCTCTCTAGTTCCACCCAACACAGATTGGGTTTGAGAATATGTTTATGTAAGAGACAAGAGTGGGAGATTATTGACTTCCTAGCTGCTCTTGAAACAGAGCTTTGCAGTGAGGCCTGATATTTCCATAGCATGTATTTCCAGAACAAGCGATGTGCACAAACCCTCTGACACCAGTGTATAGGATTTGTTCTTGTGATTTTGGTCTACGTTTTGGGTTTCTCAGTTTTCAACAGTTCTCTGAGGAAGCACCTTGCTTATTTGGCAAAATGGGGCATATTCGTGGTCCACATAGCAGACCCGCTTTAAGTCGTCTATCTCCAGGTGGAAAGTTTCAGTGAAAGAATCAGTAAGTCCTTTTTGGCTTTAAAACGGCTCCTGAGCAGTCACCTTTTTGTTTTCATCCCATCTGTTGTTTTTGAGTCGGAAATAAAGAATTTTTTTAATTCACTATAATTTTTGGACACGCACACGTATATTTACTTTAATTTCTGGGATACACGTGCCGAATGTGCAGGTTTGTTACATAGGTATACACGTGCTGTGGCGTTCGCTGCCCCTGTCAACCCATCATCTAGGTTTGAAACCCCGCATGCAAGTATTTATACCAAAGCTTTCCCTCCTCTTGCCCCCACCCCCGACAGGCCCCAGTGTGTGATGTTCCCCTCCCTATGGACACATATATATTTTCATTTAAACAGTGGCTAATCCAGGCACAAGAATAGATTCTGGAATATTAGAAAATGCAAATTAAAGAAAAAATAAAGATCACTGATAATACAGGAAGCCCCTTTTGTTGGCTGGAGGGTGTGCAGTGAAGGTCGTGTCAAGGAACAGGGAAGATAGCCTGTTGGTGTCACCCAGCCTGGGCTTTTGTGTCAGCTCACAGTAATAACCTCACTCTCCTGAGTTAAAAGCCGTCATGAAAACCTTATATTGAAAGGGTTCATCTTCCTTATGTAGTTGACAAGGCCTATATTTTTTTCCTCCCCTCCAACGATATCATATGAGATTCACATCATCAGAATAAAAATAATATTGATTGCTATATTTTTCAATACAGCAGATCAACAAACACCGTCTAATGAGTAGCAATGACTTTCTGCTTCATTAAAAAAATTATCTATGCTATGGAAAAACAATATTGAATGGTAGTTCCTTTGTAGGAACTACAGCTGGTACGTGCTGTAGCTCTCTTTTCAATCAATGGAAGAGATAAACTGTTAGCAGTAATAGAGAGATGTCCATTGAACTGAATATGCTGTTTTTAAGATAAAGAACTTTTTGGTGGTTTTAATCATCTATTTGCCTTTCTAGAGAACGTATCCACTTAATACATTTATAGGGGTGATCTGCGTTTCAGATGTATAAAGTTTCTGAATATAGATTTTTAACTATGCACATAAAAATTAAATTTAGAGAAAACAGTCTCAAAATTCACTCTTCTGTAAAGCTAACATATAAACTCTGCTTCTGTGGGCTTGGAGTAATTAAGCAGACATAATATAACACATAAAGGAATTTATTAGGCTTTTATTAAGGCTCGATAATTTGAGTTTCAGATTTTAAATCTCAAAGGGCTCATAATTGTCATTTTCTACTAAAAGCTGCATTTAAAAGAAGTTAAACTGTGGTACAAAGGAAAGGCACGTTTCAACGGAAAATACAAAACACCATTTTCGTTAATTCAGCACTTGAATGCAAGTGCCTATTGTGCCTAGCGGGAGGCTTTTAATAAGTCATACAGACACTGCTTACATGAGTTAATTTATGCTGATATTTTCTTCAGATTGTGTTGCAGGAAGTAGAGGTTTGAGGTTGAGATATGTCCTGGTAGAGAGGGAAGAGATTGGTTTCAAACTCCAGAAATGTGAGTGAATTCCTATTTGCCAAGCCAATTTGAGCCTTAGAAGTAGGGTTTTCAGTTTCTCTACTGACTCAAGAAATCACTGGGACTTTCCCAGTTCTCTGCAGGATGAAGTTTGGAATAGTTTGTAACACTGAACAGCCATCTTCTGATTAAACATCTTCTCTCCTTGTAAACTCCTAATTCCCCATAAAATACTCTATCAGGGGCCATGATTATGTTCCCCAACAAAGACAGTACTTTAAAATTTAGGAAACCTAGAACTGCAAACTGTACCTCTGATGGAAAACAGATAAATAAGCATTGAAGTGTGAGGCCCATTCCTTGGTTTTGCCCGGAACCAGCTTTGCCCTTGTGATTTCAGTTAGCAGAAATCTAGTGAATTGAGATTTTGCTCTAGTACTGAAAATAGAAACAAAAGCCACCTGACTCAGTCAGGCTCAGCATCACATATGTGACTTCCCTGACGCTTGTTAGCGTTTAAGGACCTAGAAAAAGCGTGGCCTGCCGGGCACAGTTGCTGACGCCTGTAATCCCAGCTACTCAGGAGGCTGAGGCAGGAGGATTGCTGGAGCCCAGGAGTTTGAGACCAGCCTGGGCAACATAGCAAAACCTTGTCTCTCAAAAGAAGTTTTTTTAATTAGCTGGGTGTGGTGGCACGTGTCTGTAGTCCCAGCTACTCAGGAGGCTGAGGCAGGAGGATCGCTTGAGCCCAGGGATTTGAGGCTACAGTGTGCCAAGGTCACGCTTGTATTATATAGCCACTGCCCTCCGGCCTGGCAACATAGCAAGAACTCATCTTGATGGAAGAAAGGAAGGAAGGAAAGGACAGGGAAAAGAGAAAGAGAGGAAGCGAGGGAGAACCTGGCTTAGATAGTTTAATGCCGCAGCTGAACCCCTCTATGGTAATCACAGTGAGACCAACTGGGACAGAACAATATCAGGACATCAACTCCCTAGCACACAAAATCTGCCTTTAAATTCATGCCTGATGTATAACGCTAGCAATGTCCATGTCGCCTCCCCCTCACCCCCCAGCACGGCCTTGCCTTGTGCAAAAGTCACTTCTCTTGAGATGACTACTGAAGATGTGGTGGCTGTTCCTGAGTTCTGGTTCATGAGTCACCTTCCTGGGCTCGTTCTTAGAACCCGCCCCTCCTGTCTCTCTCGGTGATCCGGTGGCCTCACATAGTCATTAGCTGCTGCAGACTGGATCCTGACCTCTTAATCTCGCAGTAACCCAAAACTAGCACCCGCTCGGGGCCGCCGGCAGGACACACCTCGGTTTGGGAAGAGAGTGGCCTTGGGTGTCTTGATTTCAAGTCACCGTCTTCTTCGCTTTCCTCGTCTGTGTCTCTTTCTCATCCTAGTCACTTTCCCTCTCCCTCAAAGGTTCTCTAACCAATCATCCAAAATCCTTACTCTGTGGAGGCCTCTAAACCACAGGTGTTTGTCAGATGAAAACCAGAAAAAGGCATGTGGTGTTGAGTCGTAATCTTAAACTTTGTAGTCTTGAAATCAGGCATGGTGGCTTACATCTGTAATCCCAGCACTCTGGGAGGCCGAAGCAGGCAAATCACCTGAGGTCAGGAGTTTGAGACCAGCCTGGCCAACATGGCAAAACCCCATCTCTACTAAAAATATCAAAATTAGCCAGGCACACTGGTGTATCCTGTAATCCCAGCTACTTGGGAGGCTGAGGCAGGAGAATCCCTTGAACCCGGAGGCAGAGGTTGCAGTGAGCCAAGATCACACTATTGGACTCCAGCCTGGGCAACAAGAATGAAACTTCATCTCAAAAACAAACCCACCATCCCCCAAAAAAATGAAAGAATGCTGTTATTTTAGTTGTTAATTAGGCTCCCTGTCCCTGGCATTGTCCCTCTGTCTAGACCCAGAATGACCGCCTAATTGTTGGTCTACTAAATGCTAGTCCAGGATAGCATTTTCACCAAACTGCGGAAGAGATAAGAAAAACACACACAGTACAACTTACAGCTTAAATTCATTATTTAAAAGATTTAAAATCACTTCCTATTTTGAAATGATTGTGATCATAGATTGGAAATTTTTAAAAATTATGTACCTGCTTATAGAATGAAAAGTATACAACCTTATAAACAAACTGCGTTTTTAAAAAAAATTTTCCACTCATTTTACTAGTATTTAGAATCTGAAAACCTGGGACCTAGGATCTAACTAGAAGCCAGATTTAATGTCACTGCCTTGCCTCATACCCTGCAGCAGCCACCATAGCCTACAAAAGCAAGTCCAGGTGCTTCAACATAACACGCGTACACGGGGGCTGGCCCTTTACCACATCCATCTTTGTCTCCTGCTGTTCCCTGTCCTGGAACTAAATCGGCTTGATGCTTTCCCTGCCTAATATTGCTAAGCAGCTAAAACTCATCCATGATGGTCAAGTGTAAACTTAGAAGCTTGTATTCATTAACACAGAGTCAAAAATTCTCAGCATCAAAGGTGAGGTCAGAATGCCCCCTCATCTTCCCTGGCTGCTTTCTGCTTGAAGCAGCCTTCCCGCCTCTATGAACTGGATTCACTTTACTCAGCATCCTTGAGGCTTGGCTTGGCCAGCTTTGCCCCAGCCTTTAAGCCACCACTGTGGCTTGCCTCTTCATCAACAGCATGTACATACATAATATTGGAAAGAGTATTTTTTTAAATAATGTCTTTGCTGTCACTAAGCTGTAAAGCTCCACAAGAGGAATCTGTGTAATTCATCTTCAAGGCATAGCACACACTGGGAAGATTTCTTTTTAAACTGAAATGAACGAACAGACAGCTAAGATGTGGTTAATCAATGTGGAAGCCAAAACCCTCTTTCCTCCTTCCCCAAGTGTCTCTTCAAAGGAATAAACTTCCTTCCTGGCTAAAGCCTTGTTGCAGAGTAATTGACCACAGCCTTGGCAGCAGCAAAGATGACCTCTTCACATCCACTTCCTTAGCCCTTTCCTTCCACGTTCTGTTTCAGGAGAGGAAGGACCACTTTGTTATTATTGAAATGACTATGCTATTCTAAGAATTTCTGACTGACTACTCCACCCCTGCCATCGGCTGCTTCTTTACGGCCCACCTCTCCTAAAATGTGGCACTAAACTGGTGGTGTCGCGTAAAAAGAGTGTTGTTATTGTGAATTCTAAGGTGCAAACAGAGAGAGTCAGAAAAATAGCTGATAGCTAACAGATTCTTTTTATTTCCTCTCAACAGTTCTAAAAGCATATAACAAATATGCTAATAGCTTCTTTTTTACATTTGGGCATTTTTACATTTGGGATAATTATTAAAAATCTTTATCCATGTCCTTCATTTTGCTTTACAGAGAACGAAATATTGAAGTTAAATGCTCTGATTTGAGAGCACATAGAAGAAACAACATTAGTAAATTACCGCATTGACATATAGTTCTGATTTTCATAGTATTTTCCATTTCATTCAACCAAAGGCATTTCTTTAGCACTGACCATGTCATTGGAAGCTGCTGAGGATGCAGGATGAGTCGGGCGCCTCTCACTGCCCAAGTCAGGGAGGCTGCTAGGTGAGTCTATACTCTACAGTGAGAGCGCAGTGTGTGGCATGCTTATGCTGACTTCAAAGAGATAGAACTTTACCCACCTGTGGGCAGGGTCCACTCCGGGGAAGTTTCACAGAGGAAGCAACACTTGAACTTAAAGCCTAGTTCTGTGCTGAGGAGGTGATGCCGCAGGTAGACTGCCTGGATTCATATCCTGGCTCTTCCACTCACTCACCTGTGCGACCTTCGGAAAGTAAGTAACCATTCTGTGCTGTAGTTGCCAAATCATCAAATGGGCAATAATAATAGTGCTTACTTCATAGCGTTGCCGTGAGCATTACACATGTTACATATATTAAGTACTCAGAACAGAGCCAAGTGCAGAATTAGCATTCATATGATTAGGAGTTGACCTGATAATTAAATTGGGAAGAAAAAGGGGGTAGTCACTGGGGCGGCGTACAGATGCGTGAGAGAGCCTACCATGTTCAGCTAACTTGACGTGGTTTTTCTTTCTTTTGAGACAGAGTCTTGCTCTGTCGCCCAGGCTGGCGTGCAATGGCACGATCTTGGCTCACTGCAACCTCTGCTTTCCGGGTAGCTGGGATTACAGGCACCCACCAGCACCCGCCTGTAATCCCAGCTAATTTTGTATTTGTAGTAGAGACGGAGTTTGACCAGGTTGGCCAGGCTGGTCTGAAACCCCTGACCTCAGGTGATCTACCCGCCTCAGACTCCCAAAGCGCTGGGATTATAGGCATGAGCCACCATGCCTGGCCTGTTGTTCAGTATTACCAGAAAATGAGGTGTGACATGAAAGAGTGCAGAGAGGTGCGAATTTTGAAAGTAGATGGGGTTTAGACTTTATTCTGTAGGTAATGAGGGACCCTTAAAATGTTTTGGGTGATTAGATTTGGACTTTGTAAAGAAAATTCCCCTACCAGTTTTAAGGCTGGAAGAGGGACAGGTAGGGTGAGACTGAGGATAGCATGAAGTAGACCATACATAACATGCCAGGTGCCACGTGGTGTGGGCTCGAAGGAGTGGCCATGGAAAACACGCTGCAGCCTCTCACATGGTAGCTTCGTTAAAGGCTAATTGCTCTCATAACTTCTTGATGGGCCGGGTCCTTTGATATGGTAGCCAGCAACCAAGTCAGATCACCTCATCTGGAATTTCACTATTAAAAAAACTTAGGTGGACAAAGATTTAGCATTAGCTAGACTAATCAAAGAGCGCATAGTAGAACCTTTTGATTGAAAAGGAAAATTTTTTGCCTACCAAAAAATATTTGGATTTTTTAAATTTGGAATTTAAAAACAAGAAAACAGAGAAATAATCAAGTAACCGTGATGCAGAAATTGCTTGCCCCTCTGCACCCCACGCTGACGTCTGTCTGCTGTGCTGCTCCTCTTCATATCTCCATCAGTGCTGTTCTTTTAGGAGGGCAGGTATGAAAGGGGAAAGAAAACAAACCTTGGAGACAGAACGCCCAGACTGACATCTGGTTCCTCCGCATACCAGCTGGGTGACCTTGAGCATGTCACTTAACCTCTGGGAGCCTCAGTTTCCTTATCTGTGTCCGGGAGATAATGATACTTCACGCAGCTGTCATGAGGAGCAAATGAGATAATGTAGGTGAAAGCAGTGTGGTATCAGAAAAGCAGAACAGGCACTGTGGCTTACCAAGCGGCACATCTAATATGGGCTACGGTTAGCTTGTGGCATATCCTCTAGTTCTAACAAAAGTGTGCCTAGTTTCAGTGGTGTGTTTCAGCCCGCAAGAAGGCATTTGAGTAGTAATGCCATTAGGTTTTAATTTTAGAGTTGCTTTTCTAAACGATTTCTGTCAAAGGTATTGTCAAGGCTGACAACTGATTGACTTAATCATTTCTAATCAATGTGCCACCGAAAGTAACCATGACTGATTCATATGAACTATGGCAGGACTAGTTTATAAATATTAGAAAACATTTAATTAGCCTAGAACTGAAGACAGCAATTAGTTTATAATACATATGAAAACCTTATCCAACAATAGCTACCTAACTTTAAATCGTCTACCCCATGTCACCAAAATTATTTTTTAGGACCCACTGTGGTCAAGAATACACATTCTAGTTTGCATCAAATTAATGGAAAGTCAAGATCCTCAGTATTCTATTCTTTGACCTTCCTTTGACACGTTAAGAACGGCTACTGCAAAGCTGGTAAACTGATTAAGTGACCAAAATCTTAAGTGTATTATTAATGGATAGCCATGTGGCACTATCTTGTCTAACACATTCTTCACCAGAGAAATAAATCAATACATTGCATTTTACTTAAAAAATTAGTGGCTTTGTAAGCCTTACTCAAGGAGACACAAGGCGCTGTAAGCTGATGTCATAGAATATATCTGAGCTTCTAAGGCCCTCTGTCATCTCATTCCACAGATGTCTTCAGAAGCCTTGAAACTGTTGGGAGCTGATTAGTAGACGTGCACACCCAAGGAAGTGTACTAAATTATAAACAGCTTTGCAGAGCTGCCAGAGCATTATGATTTGGCAATAAACATGAGGAGTGCTGAAGTTATGTTCCAAGCTGCGTTTGAGATACCCAACATGTAGCCAAAGACTGCAGTTAACCATAGGAAGGAAGCATGCTGACCAGTGGCTTGAGCATAAAGGCAGAAAGTGCAATGTAGTAGATCAAGATAATCAAGTAGAAATCAATGTAAATCAAGTCAACCCTTCTTTCTGAGTGCAGTTGAGAACCTCATACACCACTGTGCCAGCCTTCTCCTGCTCCTCCTCCTCCTAAGAACCAGATTCAATGCAGATAACATCCAGGTGCTCTGTTTCATCGGTGTTGCTCAGGAAGGGCATTTGAGCCTCAGTCACGAAGGGATCATTTTCAGGGTCCTAAAATGTCAAGCAGCCTAGAAAGACAACTCATTTGAGCAGATGCTGTACAGGTAACATATGGAAGTCATAGAGAGATTAATTTTGATTCACTAGTGAGAAGAACCTTTAATACTTAACTGACGTAGCTACACATGAGAAAAATTTCTTTTTTTGTATAATTGCACATTTCCTTGGACTCAGAGCTATTGTCTTACAAATCAGAAAGTAATATACCACAATTGGGAAAAGTGGAAGGGGTAATTTCAAAATAAAAAGCATACCATCTGTTTCTAAGGGCTAAAGGGAATATTCCAAAAATCAGTGTAATTTCAAAGAGCTATTAAAAAAACATTTGTAATGTGCTGTCATACCCATAGCCCACATAAATAGCATGCTTTTATCAGTTGTCTTTTAGGTAATCTGTTTACTAACCAGAAGAGCTTTCATCAGCAGAGCTTGGATATTTTTCTGTATCTTTGTCTTGCTTTTTATTCCCATCTATCTGTTTCTCTCTCCCTCCTCTTTAAAATACCCTTCTTCACCAAAACAGAAATATGTAAGTGTATTCTTTTCTGCCCAAGACAGGAGGTAATTTAATGTGGATACACCTCCTGGGCTGCAAGACAAAGTTCCAGATGAGTCAAGACTTGTGAGACATTGATGTGAGGAGTAACGAAGAGATTATTTACATAGAGAAACTAGGAACCTACATAGGATGATTTTTATCTGGATGAAAGAAATACAGGCAGAAGCAAAATAAAATGGTCTACAAGTTGGGCGTTAAAAAAAAATACAACTGGAATATTTTACAAAGTCTGCCCCGTGGTGATAAATCCAGATGAGCAGACATTACAAAATGCCATGCACCTGTGTCCTCACCAAAAACCTGTGTCATTTTTAAAGTGATACTAATCCGACTAGCATAACCCTTGGTGGGTTCCTCTGTTTTCTGACAAGATGAAAAAGTGATAGAAAACTGATCAAATCTCTGGCTGGCACAGTGGCTCATGCTTGTAACCCCAGCACTTTGGGAAGCTGAGGCAGGCAGATCACTTGAGGCCAGGAATTCAGGACCAGCCTGGCCAACATGGAAAACCCTGTCTCTACCAAAACATACAGAAATTAGCCAGACTTGGCAGTACACACCTGAAATCTCAGTTACTTGGGAGGCTGAGGCAGGAGAATCACTTGAACCCGGAAGGCAGAGGTTACAGTGATCTGAATCTGAGATCGCACCACTACACCCCCACCTTGGGTGACAGAGCGAGACTCTATCTGAGAAAAAAAAGTCATCAAATTTCTGATGAATGTAGATACATTTGTCTGTTCTCATGCTGCTAATAAAGACATAGCCCAAGACTGGGTAATTATAAAGCAAAGAGGCTTAATTGACTTAGAATTCCACATGGCTAGGGAGCCCTCATAATCGTGGCAGAAGGCACGAAGGAGCAAAGTCATATCTTGCATGGCGGCAAGCAAGAGAGCGTTTGCAGAACTTCCCTTTGTGAAGCCATCAGATCTCATGAGACTTACTCACTATCACGAGAACAGCATGGGAAAGACCCGCGCCCCCCCCCCCATTCAGTTACCTCCCAGTGGGTCCCTCCTACAACACGTGAGCTCCCACCATCATGGGAGCTACAATTCAAGATGAGATTCGGGTAGGGACACAGCCAGACCACATCAGTAGATAAATTCATATCTACCACTGAGAGAAGCAGTGTAATAATGAAAACAGCTGCTGTTGTGTGGAATACACAAGTGAAGTTTAATGTCCGCTGTCTTCAGCCTTGTCTGATAAAATGCTGGAAGTATGCCACCTGAGATGGTCACCAGGACCGTGTTTTACTGTCTGCAGAAGCAGCACTAGTGCGATAAATCACCTCCTGTCATACAGGGGTTAGGAAGAAAAACAACAAAAGTCGTTTTATTAGTTTTCTTATTTCCATACAGTCAGAAGCAAACTAAAATCGTTTACAAGTAGACTGTTTTCTACTCACAGGTTTTTTTAAGTTTTCTTTCTTATTAAGTTCAGCGTTAAAAAAAATCATGACACTGTTTCTAAAATGTTGCTGAGGCAATACATTTTTTTACTGATATTTTCATGTGGAAGGTAGGGAAAGCTTTCTGCCATTTACAGAGGCTGAGGTAGACAGTAAGTACCCTAACCTCCCCAGATAGATTCCACTGCTTTCAGTTGGCACTTTTAGGCTATTTGGAAGACTTATAAGTGATCATCTGTTTATAGCCCTGTCATTACTCAGCAGTATTCTTAGACTATCTTAATACTAAATAAAAAGTTGAAGTGATGTTGTCACCGTCACCATGTGGGAAACAGTAGCTCTGATCACCTAATTACTCACTTTTATTAATAAGATATTTTTAAATGGCTTCTTTTTGATTGTTTTAAAAATGCTTATTGTATAGAAAATCTGAAAATTAAAGAGAGGAAAAAAGAAAAAAATAATCACAGTAGTCCAGCACCCAGGTTTCACCACTATGATGAGTTTGGAGTGTTTGCGTCCTTCAGATCTTGTGTATTTATTTTATTTTACAATGCTGTCATTATACTGCCTACAAATTATTTCTAAAAATCATATTGTGAGCACTGTTTTGTGTCATTAAAGTTTGAAGAAACCTTTTCTGTAATGGCTACATAATGCTATACCATTGAATGAATACATCACTTTATGAACTATTCCTCTATTGTTGAACATTCAGATTGCTCCAATATTTTATTAGTAGAAATTACTTCATAATAAATATTTCATGCTACAAATATATTCCTAGAAGCACAATTAATAGGTTAAAGGGTACAGGTACTATTAGGTTAAACGGTTTTTGGCAGAAACTGCCAAATTGCTTTCTAGAAAAGCTGTCCACACTCTCACTCCAGAGCCTTCAGTTCCAAAGATCGATCTTCTTTTTTTGTTATTGGTGAAAGAGTCTTATAATGTGCCATTGTATTTATTTTGCTTATATTTCATCCAGATTTTTATTTTGCATCTACGTTCAGAAGTGAGATTCATGTGTAGCAATGGATCTGAACATTTTGTGGGCCGTAATTCATTCAAGAATCTCATGGAAGCCGTGAACCTTCTTCTCAGAAAAATGAACGTACTGATACATATGCAGATTTTCACATATTTTAAAGGGACATGGATAGTCCTCCCCCTAAGGGCAGCCAACATTTTGTTGCTCACCTGATACTAAGTGCCTTCTATGAGGGTTATTTCATTGAATCCTCACAATGCGGGACATCACAGAGGAAAGTGACCTGGTCAAAGTGGCATCACTGTGAAATGGTCAAGCTGGACTCACCCTCTAGAGCCTCCTGAGCCTCCTGTTGTCATGATGTTTCTACCCCAAAGTGAAGGATCCCGTTTTATGATTCCCCCTCATGCCCCGTGGTCAGGGTTTTTCAGTCATAGTCATGCTGCCTTCCTAAAATCTAGTCAGATGATTTTCTGTATTTTTTCCTATACTCTGGATCTTTTTCTGTAGCATGAGGATTGTATTTCTTGAAAGTTTGAAAGCCTTCTTAGCCAGGTGAGGTGGCTCATACCTGTAATCCCAACACTTTGGGAGGCCGAGGCAGGTGGATCACTTGAGCCCAGGAGATCGAGAACTGCTCAGGCAAAGCAACATAGAGAGACTTCTTCTCTACAAAAACGATTTTAAGATTAGTCAGGCATAGTGGCATGCACCTATAGTCCCGGCTACTCAGAAGGCTGAGGTGGGAGGATCCCTTGAGCTCAGGATTTGAGGCTGTAATAAGCTACGATCATGCTCACTGCACTCCAGCCTGAGCGACAGAGCAAGACCCTGTCTTTAAAAAAATTAAAGCTTTTTTGCCCACAGTCTTTTAACAGGAAATTATTCAATGTCATTTTCAATTGCTTCTGTATTGATTTCCTTTTTTAAAAAAACTTTTTAATCAATTTTTACAATTCTTTTCTCTAATAACCACCCATTTTATTAATATTCTTTTTCACATTTATTAGCATAGGGTTGTATATAGTATTCTCCCGGTTGTTAGCACTTCCTTTTCTTTTTCTTTTTTTTTTTTTTTGAGAGGAGTGTAGCTCTGTCACCAGGCCAGAGTGCAGTGGCACGATCTCTGCTCACTGCAACCTCTGCCTCCTGGGTTCAAGGTATCCTCCTGCCTCAGCCTCCTGAGTAGCTGGGATTCCAGGCACGCACCGCCATGCCCAGCTAATTTATGTATTTTTAGTAGAGATGGAGTTTCATCATGTTGGCCAGGATGGTCTCAATCTCCTGACCTAGTGATCTACCTGCCTCTGCCTCCCAAAGTGCTAGGATTACAGGTGTGAGCCACCGCGCCCAGCCAGCACTTCCTTTTCATTCCTCATTTTGCCTTTCATCTTTTTTCTTTTCTTGATTGGCTTTGCCAGTGTTTTGTCTGCTTCAGTATTGACTTTTTTTAAAATTTTAATTTAAATTTTGTTTTGTTTTTGTGATGTTTTTCCTCCTTCACCTCCCCAACACACCGCTTTCCTCCCCCCACACCCAAAAATACACTTGGATGAGTAATTGTGCCTATTTTTATATTTTCTTTTTTTGTAATATTTTATATTACTTCTTCATTTCTTAGGGTGTGGATGTTGTTGGAGTTGTTCTTATTTTTGTAAAGGCTAAAGTTAAATATTGTGTGTGTTTTTTAATTCTTCCATGCGTAATGTTCTGATCTTTTCTATTTTTCAAGTGACTTATTTGGAGTTTTTCTTGCCTCTTTAATTCAGTGCTTATTTAGGAAAGTATTTTAAATTTTCCTTTGTGTTATTTTCATAAGTTAATCATTAAGTTTTAGATAGTAGAATCCCAGATTCATTTGTTCAAGAAGTTGGACCCTTGTAGGGAGAAATGAACATGCTCGGACACGCTTTTATGAGAAGAGAGGCTTGCGAGTCCACATTCTGTTTTATTTAGGTCAGAAACGACTTACCGACTGCCCACGGTGCCGAGGACCTGTGCTAGGACTACAGCTGAAGTAGAAGTAGCTTCCTTTCTTATGGACATTTTGGCCTGTTAGAGAATGCAGCTGAATATATAAGCAATTACAGGAACTGCAGGAAAATCAACCGAAAAGCTAATAACACCATTGAGTTTGAGCTAACTATAAGGTACCATCAAAAATAAAATTAAGGGGCCAGGCATGGTGGCGCACACCTGTAATCCCAGCACTTGGGGAGGCCCAGGCAGGCGGATCACCTGAGGTGGAGAGTTCGAGACCGACCTGACCAACACAGAGAAACCCCATCTCTACTAAGAGAAATACAAAATTAGCCAGGTATGGTGGCGCATGCCTGTAATTCCAGCTACTCGGGAGGCTGAGGGAGGAGAATCGCTTGAACCCAGGAGGCAGAGGTTGTGGTGAGCCAAGATTGTTACATTGCCCTCTAGCCTGAGTAACAAGAGAAAAGCTCCATCTCAAAATTAAATTAAATTAAGGTCAGATGCAGTGATTCCCACCTGTCATCCTAACACTTTGGGAGGCTGAAGCAGGAGGAATGCTTGAGGGCAGGAGTTTGAGACCAGCCTGGACAACATGGTAAGACCCCATCTCTATGAAAAAGATGTAAAAATTAGTGAGGTATGGTGGCACACAGCTGTAGTTCCAGCTACACAAGGCTGAGGCAGGAGAATTGCTTCAGCCCAGGAGTTTGAGGAAGCAGTGACCTGTGATCACACACCACTAAACCACAGTCTGAGTGACAGAAAAAAGAGAGATCCTGTCTCAATAAAAAAAAAAAAAAAAAAAAAAAAAAAAGTCAAAATATACTAAATTGAAAATGCGTTTATTTATTTTTTGAGACAGAGTCTCACACTGTCACCCAGGCTGGGGCAGGAGGATTGCTTGAGTCTGGGAGGTCGAGGCTGCAGTAAACTATGATTGGGCTACTTACTGCACTCTAGCCTGAAAAAAAAAATGAGATCCTGTCTCAATAAAAAAAAAAAAAAAGAAAAGAAAAAAATTAACAGAAAGGGACGAATTGAGTACACATAATAGAAAAAGATCTGATTCACTAAAGGAACTAAGCAAATACACCTGGAAATAAATCTAACAAAAAGTAAATATACTAAGATCTTTATGATGAAAAGGGATATTTTTCTGAAGAACATAACAGATAATATATTCTCGTACAGGACAATGTAGCCTGATGATGATAATATCAGCTCTTCCCCTATTATTCTATAGAGTCAATATAATCTTAGTAAAAAGTTCAACAGGGTTTTTGATAAATTTTAGTGTAAATTAGTAAAAAACTTACATACAATGAATGATGATAAAATTTAAAAAGAAAAAAATAGTCTCAATAATTGTAATTCAGTTATTATAAAAGAAAAATGGACAAAGAGATTCAATAAATATATGAAAGTGTTCCCTCTCAATAGCAATTAGGAAAACAAAAATTACAACAAAAATCTTTGCTCCCCTTTTATGTTGATGCTTAAAAAATTATGATATACGCTATTGTTGGATGTAGGTAAGAAAACCCTCATCAGCTATGTGGAGGGAGGCTATGGTCACAGTGCTAAATGATGCCAAGAAAAAAAAACTGTGTGGGAAAGTATACATTCATAAGGCCATTTTGGAGGGCAATTTAACTCTATATATGAAAATAATAAGTGCAAATAGTCTGCCTTCAACCCACTAATTCCACTTCTAGAAAAATGCTCACCCCTGTATCCAGAGAGATATGCATTATTGTTGGTAATAGCTAAAAATTGGAAACAAGCCAAGTGTCTATTAATAGGAAAGTGGTTAAATAAATTACAGCATCTTCATTATATGGCCTCTTGTGCACTCATTTGAAAAATAAAGTAGGGCTTTGTGTGGCAATATAAGGCCTTGGGCTTTCTCCTGAGAGCAGTGGGGAACCGTTGCAGGGTTTTAAGTGGAGCCATGACATGACCAGGCTTGAGTTTTTAAAATGTCTCTCTGGATGGATTATGGATTATGGGAAATGGATCAGAGAGACATAAAATAGAGTCAAGAATCCCATTAGGAGGCCATTAATCCAACTGGGCATTAATGGTGGCTCCAAGATATGGCAGAGCTGAAACTGCTGTTACACAGCCGAAAGATACTTACATATGGCAATATATTGTGGTATTTTATTTTGACATATTTTGGGCAGCTTCAACTTAACGAAGCACTTACCTAGACAAGGATGATAAAACAGGTTTTCTGACTATAAAATCTATTTACTAAATTAGTTAGAATTTTATTTTATTATATTTCATTTTATTAAATATACTTTCCAAATAAAACTTCTCACCCCGCTTTGTTGAAACAATGAGGTTCATTTAGGTGACCATGCCTTTCTTCTTCCCTGACTCTCAGGAAGCTCAGAGACAAGTTTAGCACTCAACCGTAGTGACCTCAACTTACGTTTAGATTATAATTAGCTTCCACTTTTTCTTCCACAGATTTAGTCGTTTATTTTTATTTTCAAAGGCTGCATGGTTATACACTGATTTCTCCCCTTGAAAAAACCAGACAGGTTTAAAATGACTAATAAATAAATGAATGTAAAAGTTATCATCTTAGCTGCATAGTCTCTTTGATCCCTTGGTGACTTGAAAGGCGCCATTTGACTTTTATCTCCTAGAGTTGTGAATATTTCATATTGGTTTAGCAAAAGCCTTCTAATAAAGAAGGGACCATTTTAACTTCACAGCAGGCTTCATGGTAGTAATCTGTGCCGCAAGATTAATTAAGCATTTGTAAGATGCCTTTATAACTATCACGTGCCTGTAAGATTCAAGAGGCAGAGTGGGATGGTAGTTCAGAGCTTGGCCTTTAGAACCACACTCCAGGGCTTGAATGTGAGTTGGGCCTGTCACGTACCAGCTGTGGGACTGTGGGCAAGACACTTGTTGCCTCTGGGTCTCAGGCTCCTCATGAAGAGATCTCTACTGCATAGGGTGTTTTGAGTATTGAACTGGCTAATATTTGTAAATTGCTTACTGTAGTTATTTGTTAAGTGATAAAATGGAATGGAGATTTTTTTTTTCCTAGCATACATCCTTGGGGGAACAGATGTTCATTACTTCATTTAAGACTATGTGGTAAGAGGAGCATTAGAGGTTGAACTCTTGATCCTTATTTTTGTATGCATGTAAGTACAGTTCTGAAAGAAAACATTTTTCTGTACATTAATTTAAAATCATAGATTGTTTTTGAGTGTTTAATGCTGATTAGTTTGGTGTTACCGTTGCAAGGCCAAACAGTGAATCACAAAGAAGTGAACAGACTGGCATTTAAAAAGATGCACAGGCAGGACAAGGGAGTCTGCTAAATATGCAGCTCACCTCCTCAATGGTGAAATTTTAGATCTGCCTGGTTTCTTTTGTAAATTACAGTCTAAAGCAGACCAAAATATTGCTTTGAATGTATTTGTGTAGCAAGCCGCCTGCACATGAAGGATAGTACACGTGTGCTAGAATGTGAAATCTTATAAAGCACAAGGCAGCTTAGGCAAAGGGTCTTCCTGCCCCCGTAGTCTGAGAATGTCTTCATTGGATAGGTGTTAATTTTTATAAAGCAATCCTCACAGCCCCCTATTAGATAAGAATTATGATTTTAAAAATCCACAACTCTGCTTTTCATTTGAATTATTACATAGGCAGGGCCTCTCCTTCTTAAATTGGAATTATACTGAAATATGCTTTTTGAGGCTTTTGGGTATTCTCAGTTAATTTAAGTAGACTTGAGTAGAATGAAAATTGGTCAAATTTTGCATTGTTTTTAAAGTTAGGTGTGTTGGTTTTCACTTTAGAGGTTTTTTTCCTCCACTTTAATACATTAGCTCATTTCCATTTTTACGGTATTTCTTATATATCACCATAATTATTATTCTGATAAATTTATTTCTCCCCATCCCCCCATACACATACACACTTAATTTTGTTAGAGAATGTGTCTGTTATCAAATACAGTAAGAACTACTTGTGCATTGTAATGATTATGAATTTTTCAGAGATTTGATTTACCTGCCTAATTCTGTTTAGAAGCTTCAGTTTATGAGTTTTTTTCCCCACTGTCCTTTCATTAATGCTACAAATGAATACATTAGGAAAGCAGGTGTTTTAAACAAAGTAAGAACACTTGATTTACAAAACCAAAGCTTGATTTAAAGACTGTGGTTTGTCTTCAGCCTGGTTGGATATTATTTAAAGTTTTCCTCTGATCTGTTTGTTCTTTTTCAGTAGCAAACATTATCTTCAAAATGGCTCATGGATTTATTCGAACACTGGTTTTATAAGGAAATTGAAGAATCATTATTTACAGATATATTTGACGATTTTCTAAAAAGATAATGAGAGCAGTCACGTGGTGTAAATAGTATGTTTTTGATAAAAATGTTCTCTTAGCCTAGCAACCAAGTCAGAATGTTGAACAACCCAGTCTGCGAAGTGAAATTTTAAAATGCATTCTGTAGTATTTTAGTTTATTTTTATGTATGGTTCTTTAAACTTTTCCCATTTTATAGACAGCAAAATTAAACAGTTTGTCCAAACAAAAGTCAGAGTTTCATTTGAACCCAACCTATTTTATCACCCACTGATACTTTTTCTACTCTGTCCACTATGTAACGAAATATGTCATGAAGTATTATTATTAAAGGGTAATGCCAGCCAACATTGCAAGCATAAGGCAGAGGAGAAGATCAGAGATGGCGATATTTAAGAGGTAATCGTATAGTATCCAGGGGAAAAGCCATATACTGGGGAAAAAGTAAGATGATAGAGAAAAGAAAACAGCCAGGCACAGTGGCTCACCCCTGTAATCCTAGCACTTTGGGAGGCTGAGGCAGGCAGATCACGAGGTCAGAAGATCAAGACCATCCTGGCTAACACGGTGAAACCCCATCTCTACTAAAAATACACACACACAAAATTAGCGGGGCGTGGTGGAGCACGCCAGCAGTCCCAGTTACTCGGGAGGCTGAGGCAGGAGAATCACTTGAACCTGGGAGGTGGAGGTTGCGGTGAGCTGAGATCACACCACTGCACTCCAGCCTGGGCAACAGAGCAAGACTCAATTTCAAAAAGAAAAAGAAAAGGAAACAGTTGGAAATTAACATTTCTGATCATCGTTCTAAACTGTACAACAGGGGTTACGTATTTAAGGATCTTTTATAACATAAAATTCGTGCACAAAGCCAGCACCTGTAGTTTCTTTGTAAATCCATTACCATTTATACTGTAATTCTAATGATGGTGGAAAACATGTGAATTATGAATATGCTGTTAAAATGATGTGCCCTGTGTAATTCTGAGCTCAAATGGTGAAGAGGAAGCCATGTTTATTTAAAATGTGGGAGCATCGTTTTTCTTAACATTTATTTTTAGTGTTAACTTTATCTTGCACATAAGACCTTATTTGGAACAAAGAGAGGTTCACATCATGAAAGGTAATCTTGTTAAAAGTCATTGCAGAACCGGTTAATTTGTTGAAAATGATCCGCCGACGAAAGTTTCCAGATTATAACTTAGTCTCTTATGCCATCATGGACCTTTCTAGTTATAATGGTGATACCAACATCCCAGCAACCTGCTTTCATGTAGCAATTTTCAGTTTCTTAAGGGATAGCACTTGCTCTCATTTGTTAAATGAACTGGTTATACTTGTATGTAACTGAGAATCCAAGAGGACTTAGCTAAGCACCGAAGGGCTTGAAGCTGATCTCCAGCCTCTGCAGGTTTCATGGGCTTTCTATAGCACTCTGATGGCTCACTAGCAGACTACACGGCTTAGGGAATAATTACACCCTGCCACCATTTTTCTTAATCTTTAACCAAACAATAAAATCTCAACTCTAAAATTTGACAGAGTGTGAGGTTAGTCTGACAAGTTTAGAAACTCTTATTTACCATTGTCCCCGTTACCTCTTCACCTAGGACACGGCAAGTCATGTGCTCATTGCATGGGAGGAGGTTTTCCCTCTGCTGGCAGGGTGCTGCTTTTCTGCTGTCAGCTCTTCTCAGATTGAGGAAGGGCCACAGTAACTTTGTAAACAAAGCCCCAGATTTTCAAAGAGAGCAGAGAGTGTGGGGTGCCTATATGGGGTGGAGTTGGGAGAGAATGAGACCTTAGAGGAAACACTGCCTGAAATAGGCTTATAAAACAAATTACCCGACTCAGCAACTCACTGTCACCACAGGGTTTACTTGTTCGTAGATGTTTCCTTCATTTATCAGTCTAGGAACTCACTTAACGTCAAGACTAATGGTCAACAAAGCCATACGCTAATCGTGAGGGTGCCTAGACGCGGCAGGCAGTTCCTCAAGGGGCATTTATTTCCCTGTATTTTCTAGGAAGCGCTGTTGGGAGGGTGTATTTGAATAATTAGCATTAAAGTTGTTTTATATTTTTTGCTAGTAGCTTTCTTGCAAGCTAAAGAATTTGAAAAGAATTGTTTATGCATTATATATATATATATATATATTTGTTTGTTTGGTTGGTTGGTTTTGAGACAGAGTCTCTCTGTTGTTGCCCAGGCTGGAGTGCAGTGGCGCGATCTCGGCTCACTGCAACCTCCGCCTCCCTGGTTCAGGTGATTCTCCTGTCTCAGCCTCCCAGCTAGCTGGGATTACAGGCATGTACCACCATGCCCGGCTCATTTTTGTATTTTTAGTAGAGACAGGGTTTCTCCATGTTGGTCAGGTTGATCTCAAACTCTCAGCCTCAGGTGATTTGCCCGCCTCAGCCTTCCCAAATGCTGGGATTACAGGCGTGAGTCACCACGCCCAGCCTATATATTTGTATTTTATGAAAATCAGAAATAAAGTTTTGAGGACTGAATATTTCAAGCTGTTATCACCTTCCTGAAACAGCATTTCTATTTGCAGTGCTCGTCTTTTTCCATGTTTACTTCAAGTCATAGAATACTATCACTTTGAGTTTTAAACTGTTAAAAAAGAGGCTCGGCCTGGTGGCTCACACTTGTGATCTCAACACTTTGGGAGGCCAAAGCAGGCAGATCGCTTGAGTCCAGGAGTTCAGGACCAGTCTGGGCAAAATGGCAAAACACTGTCCCTACAGGACAATACAAAGATTAGCTGGGCATGGTGGCACATGCTTCTAGTCCCACCTACTTTTGGGGCAGAGGTGGGAGGATTGCCGAAGCCCAGGAAGTCAAGGCTGCAGTATGCTGAAATCATGCCACTGCACTCCACCTGGTTACAAAGCAAGGCCCTGTCTCAAAAAACAAAAAAGAAAAATAGAAAGAAAAAGAAAAATCACCAGCTTCACCATTATAAACTGTGTGCCTCTGGGTAAGACCACCTCAACCCACAGGGCATTCGTTTTCCTGATCTGTCAAATGAGAATAATGTCTACTCACCCTGCAGGGTATTTGGTGACAAAATGAGGTAAACCATTCATCACCAGAGCAGAAGTAGTGCTATGGCAACGCTTGTGTTGGTAGTCATCATGGTGTTTAGTAGAAGAGCCAAGTTTTCTCCATGTGCTACTTCAACCTTCTTATGAATCCTTCCTATTCACCACCACCTTCATTTAAAACAGTGACTCTAAGACCTTTGAGTTTCCTACCACACTTGCCAGCCCTTGTGATACCAAAGAATATGTCAACTGGAATACACCAGCGGGCTTGGCTACGTCAGCTGTTTACAGCTGCAAGCATTTTTAGAAGCAAACAGAAGTTAGCCGTCTGGTCCCAGTGGTAATTATCTGATCTTTCATTGATTTCTAGAAAGCCTCAGAGGGACACTGCCTGAACTAATCAGAAATAGCTACTAAGGAAATTGAATTAACATTTTGAATTTAAAAACTTCTTTCCAGGTGCCTTTTGACTAGGTATGAGTCACCCTTAAGACTACTAACTTTGCTTCATCGTTATTATTGTTATTTTGAGACAGAGTCTCGCTGTGTTACCAGGCTGTAGTGCGGTGGCGTGATCTCAGCTCACTGCAATCTCTGCCTCCCGGGTTCAAGCGATTCTCCTGCCTCAGCTTCCCGAGTAGCTGGGACTACAGGTGCCTGCCACCACACTCAACTGATTTTTGAATTTTTGGTAGCGACAGGGTTCACCATGTTGGCCAGGATGGTCTCAATCTCTTGACCTCGTGATCCACCTGCCTCGGCCTCAAAAGTGCTGGGATTATAGGCGTGAGCCACCGCATCCAGCCTGCTTCATTAATTTTTCTTCATCTTGTATGTCCACTGAATAAGAAACAGCAGTTACATCTTTTGAAAGACCTTTAATAGTTTTGTTTTTTTTTGTTTGTTTGTTTGTTTTTTCCGAGATGAAGTTTCGCTCTTGTTACCCAGGCTGGAGTGCAATGGCGCGATCTCGGCTCACTGCAGCCTCCGTCTCCTGGGTTCAGGCAATTCTCCTGCCTCAGCCTCCTGAGTAGCTGGGATTACAGGCACGCGCCACCATGCCCAGCTAATTTTTTGTATTTTTAGTAGAGATGGGGTTTCACCATGNGAGTAGCTGGGATTACAGGCACGCGCCACCATGCCCAGCTAATTTTTTGTATTTTTAGTAGAGATGGGGTTTCACCATGTTGACCAGGATGGTCTCGATCTCTTGACCTTGTGATCCACCCGCCTCGGCCTCCCAAAGTGCTGGGATTACAGGCGTGAGCCACCGCGCCCGGCCTCTTTAATAGTTTTGATCTTCTCTTTGTGGTCATGCCTGAGTTTCATTTTCCCCAAATCTCTGCATTGGTTTGAATGTATTTCTAAAGTTTATATGTGGGAAACTTGTCTTAGTCTTTTTTTTTTTTTTTCTGCCTCTATAACAGAATACCAGAGACTGGGTAATTTATAAAGAAATCAAATTTATTTCTCACAGTTCTAAAGGTTGTGAAGTCCAAGAGCCCAGCAGCAGTGTCTGGCCAGGCCCTTACTGCTGGCAAAGAGATCATATGGTAAGAGACCACAGGAGACAGAGAAACCGAAAGATTACATGCAGGCACAAGAGGGTAGGAGTAAGAGAGCTGAGAAAGCCAAACTCACTTTTATAAAAACCCACTGTCAAGGTAGCTAACCAGCTCCAGAGATAGCAGCCTTAATCCTTCACAGGGTGGAGCCCTTATGACCCAATCACCTCTTAAAGACTGTACATCTCAACACTGTTACAATGGCACTTTAATTTCAACATGAGTTTTGGAGGAGACATTTAGACTATACTAAAACATGATCCCCACCGTGGTGGTATTTGGTGGTGGGAACCTTTAAGAAGTTGTTAGGCCATGAGGGCCCTCATGAATGAAGTAATGTTGTTATCATGGGAGTGGTTTCTATTTCTGTTGTTGTTTTTTGAGATGGAGTCTTGCTCTGTCACCTAGGCTGGAGCACAGTGGTGCCATCTCAGCTCACTGCAACCTCCACCTCCCGGGCTCAAGCAGTCCTCCTGCCTCAGCCTCCTGAGTAGCTGAGATTGTAGGCACGTGCCACCATGGCCAGCTAATTTTTGTATTTTTAGTAGAGTCTGGGTTTCACTATATTGTCCAGGCTGGTCTCAAACTCCTGACCTCATGATCCATCTGCCTCGGCCTCCCAAAGTGCTAGGATTACAGGCCTGACCCACTGTACCTGGCCAAGAGTGGTTTCTTCTAAAAAGACAATTTCAACCCACTTTTGCTCTCCTCCCTCTGTCACCCTGTCTTTGCCCTACTACCTTCTGCCATTGGATGATGCAGCAAGAAGGCCCTCACAAGATGCTGACACCTTGATCTTTGACTTCCTGGCCATCAGAACCATGAGAAAATACATTTTCTTTATAAATTACCCAGTCTCAGGTATTCTTTTATAGCAGCACAGAACAGACTAAGGCAGAGATCTAATCACAAATCTTATACGTTGATGTTAAAGATAGTTTTCTTAGTCAGCATTTTGATATTACCAGGTCTATATTTGATACGTTGTAACATACTACCAAGCAGAGAAGGTTTATAGGGCCATTTCAAGAAACTATTGTAATTATTTCTCTTCCTTCTCTACTGGTAAGTGAATGGTAATAATGAAAATTTCTCTTTCATTTGCCGTTTGTGCTTTAGTGTATTGATACACTACCTGTTATTAATGGTCATTACAGTGCCTCTTATTTCCTCTTAAGGAACTTGTTTTATGTTTTCTTCAAGACACATAATAAGTAGCAAAGAGATGGTCCAGCATTGTTTCCTGCAGAAAACAGTGGGGTTGAAGCTTGGCGCCTGGGACCTATATGTAACTTACACAGTATCCTTGACCAAGTTACTTAAATCCTCTTGCCTCTGCGAGCTGGCAACAACAAAATACATATGAAAATGAAAAATGAAGAACTAGATGAAATAAGATTATTATAGCCGCTCTTTGTTATGAAGATGATAACAAAAAATACAGCTATTCTAAGGCCTTCAGAATAAATTATAGAATTAAATTTTTGAGAAAAATGCCATTGATTTATTTCAGTTTAGCAATTTTTCAAAAGGTCTCAGTGCTTGACTGTATAACTGTAAGAATATCATTATTAAAAGAGCTGGTTCATTTAACTTACATTTACTGAGAACCTGTTGTGAGTCAGGCATTGTTTTAAGCACTAGGGATAAAGTTGCTAATAAAATCTCCACTTGTGAGCTTTCTTCTGGGTTATTTCTCTTCCATTTTAAGGTAACTAGTTTGCTCAAATTAAAAGGAGTATTTCACCCAGCTGTAGAGCTATATATGTGTATGGTTCTTAAACTTCTTGCTGTCCCATGTACTGTTTAGTAACAGAATTGTTTATTATTATGATTCCGGTATGTTAATGAAGGGGTGCTCATTTGCAAATAACTGTTTAATCTGTGATTAAAATCTGGCAGCTCTCTTAAAAATAAAGACAGTTAAAATGCGTAGTCACTGGCCTGCTGCATTGAATATGCAATTGAAAACCATTAAGAAAGGCATATCCTATTTATCACTTTTAATGAATCTTTCACCCTGGTCGGACTGTAAGCCCTTGACGGTATTCCTGTCATCCCATCCATATGCTCCTAAAAGCATTAACTACTCTTGGCTCTGTGCATGCCTTAGTATAAAACCAAAATCTCTAGGTTTTGATCACATATAAGCAAGCTTAAAAAAAAATCATTATCATTAGCATATCCTCATTAAGATGATAGGTCCCTGACCATCTCTTCATGTTTGCCTTGCAATCTAAAATTCATGTATGCAAAGGGAATTTTTCTTACCCTTTTGAAAGAAGAATGATAAATATTTATACAGCCTTAACTCTTTCAAGCAGGCATAGGATCATGTTTTAGAAATGACAGGAAGCTGCTCTGGGTTGATTTTTTTTTTCCCCCCAGCATAATTCATCTTTCCAGTAGCTACTGAAAAAATGAATTGTGGATTTATCAATATTGGAGAATTTTCCTACTCTCTTCCCATTAAATATGTTTTGTCTTAGGCTTCTGCAGTCCTTTTGAGCCATGGCTTCAAGAAGGGAGCAAAGAGGTCCCCCTGCTTTTCAGACAGGGTTCCCCCAGAGGGGTGGCAGCATGCCGTCCAAGAGCGCTGATCTGTGCTCAAGTCCCGGATCCTAATTCCTCCCACGGCCTTTTGCTTTTTTAGCATATTTAAGCAGTAATCTGGACTCTTAAGTAACTAGTCACATATCCATACAGTGTTGCTTTTTAAAAGCTGCTCCTCTCTGAAGCAGCAATTAGAGCCCCAAGGCAGTTTTCTACTTGACATTAACATTCCCTCATGACTACTTGAATAAAGATGTCCAGTAGTAATGCTGAAGTTACGAATGTGTTTCAGCTCACAGAGCTGTCTTCTTCTAGTAAATGGAAGATGCATGTGAAGTTGGAATTTAGTTAAATATAGATCATCCTGGAGATAACAGAAGTGCTGTGGGTTATATTACTGACAATAATCCAACTTTTCCTGCACCTGCTGTTGGACTGCCTCTGTATTATTACTTCTGCCACTGACTCCCAAAAGCCAGCCTATTAATCCAAAGACAGCTCAAGACTAAAGCCACATCATTACTGTTGTACACCAAAAATAAAATTCTAAGCCCCCCAACGAACTGAATGGACCCCTCCTCTTGGCCAGGGGCATTCCAAAGTTATCCTAAAAAACTATGATACTTTAGGCCATAAGAGGAAGCAGGGAAGGGGGGTGGGGGAGAGGTAGGTTGGACATGTCTCATTATGCCCTCCTCTGTTTGGAATTCAGGTACAGCTGACCAGCAGTTACATTAAAACAAAGAACTTAAGACTGACAAAACAGACTTTCTGTAACAGTAGGATACCCAACCTGACTCTGGTATAGCATCACATGACACATAACAGGCCCTAAAAGAAATCAAAATATTTTACCCCCAAATATATGTCTTTTGACTGTTTTTTGTTTGTTTGTTTGTTTGTTTTTTTTGAGACAAAGTCTCACTCTGTCTCCCAGGCTGGAGTTCAATGGCATGATCTCAGCTCACTGCATTCTCCACCTCCTGGGTTCAAGTGATTCTCCTGCCTCAGCCTCCTGAGTAACTGGGATTATAGGCGCCTACTACCATGCCCAGCTAATTTTTGTATTTTCAGTAGAGATGGGTTTCATCATGTTGGCCAGGCTGGTCTCTAAGTTTTGGCCTCAAGTGATCCACCTACTTCAAACTCCCAAAATGCTGGGATTACAGGTGTGAGCCACCACGCAGAAACTAGCTCTTAAATACTGAGTAGTTCATCACATAAAGAAAGGCATTTGAGAATTTAAGTGATCGTCTAAAGTTTATTTTAACTGTACACTATTATGGTACAAAGTATTATGGCATTAAAATGTCTCACCTTAGGTCTCCAGTCTATGCTTTTATTTGATTAATTAATCTATTTGTTTGTTTATTTATTTGAGACAGGGTCTCATTCTTTTCCCAGGCTGGAGTGCAGTGGCATGATCATAGCTCACTGTTGCCTTGACCTCCTGGGCTCAAGCAATCCTCCCACCTCAGCCTCTGGAGTATCTAGGACTACAGGTGCACACTACCACACGCAGCTCATTTTTTTGTTTGTTTTATGTAGAGATAACATTTCACCATGTTGTCCAGGCCGCTCTCAAACTCCTGGGCTCAAGTGATCCACCCACCTCACCCTCCCAAGGTGCTAGGATTATAGGGTGAGCCACAGTTCCCAGCCTGTGATTTTAATGAATTGAATATTCTCAAGGTCTCTTAGTTCCTTCAGTGCAGTAATTTTGTAGCAGTTTGGAAAATCCAGACATACTAAGTAGGTTTTCCCAGCTGCTCCTTGAGCTGGCTCCGTTTCTGCTATTTAGTCTCAGGAACCATTGCAGTGGTTCCTATCTACATCTGTGATAAACAGCTTTTCCTAGAGCAACTTGCAGACATGGCAATGTTCAGATTTAAGTAGACGCTGTAATATTGTGTTTGGCAGGAGTGGCCATTAAAAAAAAAAAGCAGTCCTCATACTGAATTTCCTTTTGAAAGGTGTTACTGATCAAAAAATATAGCTCAGAAATGAAAATTGCTTGGACTAAATAATTGTGTCCTTTCTCTCACCTTCCCACTCAATCCTTCCCCCGTAGTAGATTGATGTGAAAAAATACATAGGATTGATTAAAGCTTTTTATCTTTCTTAGTAATCACCCTGGAAGAATTTTTAAATTATTGATTTAAGTGGAATCTTTTATTCTAGGTTGAATTGTATATAGAAACTGCCCACATGCTCACCTGCAACCTGGATTTCCTTGTGTTGAATTACACACATTTTCTCGCTTGTCTATGTCAAGCGGAAACAGGGAAAGAGGATAGGTCTGAACCAAAGTACTCCCATTTAAATGTCATGATGCGTATATGTATCTGTGTGTGTGTGCGTGCCTGTGTGTACACTCAGCAAATTACTGGTTGCAATAAAATTTGTTAGAATTTCCATTTAGCTTCATTAAGTCTGAGACAGTGAAGTAATATTAAGGGGGAAATAGAATAGGTGAAGAGAAAGAAATACTAGATCCATTTTCTTTCAAGAAAGACGTTTTAGAAGAAGCAGTATTCATTTTTTTTTTAGGTCATTGTTGACATTTCTCAATATTATATTCCTATAAACTGCATGTCAGGACTTGTATGTGTACCTGAAGAAGCTACATTTTCACAGCAGGAGAGGAAATCAGAATAAAGCATTGAGATGCAGGTGCACAGTAATACAAGTGGGCTCTTTCCCCTGCAGCCTGAATGCCTGGCCAATAATGGAGAAGCTCTTGGAGCTGAGCTCTCAGGGCCTCCCCGAGCTAAGCCAAGAAGTATGGGGGTGGGGTGGAGAGGTAGGGGGCGGGTCAGGAGAGAATAATTGTTATTCGGTCTTCTTTAATGAGATGTATTGCCCACTGCTGAAAGATTGTGGCAGTGCCTTTTGTTATGCTAAGTAGACACCATTAGAGCTTGGCTGTCTTTGATTTCTGCTTAATCTTTTCTGCTTCCTCAGCCTCAATCCTGACTGGCAAATGGTTGAAAGATGGTGGGGTGTACTGCACGTGTTATTTATTGCTCACATCTATGCTGAGTTCTTGGGGGAATGGGGTGGTGGGTAATGTAAGATTTATCTTACCAAAGGCAGTACATATTTTGGACAATCATTTTTGGCTTTTTTTAAAAAAATGAATTTTTTAATAATGATCAGTTTCTGCCTTTTAAGTCCAAATGCCACTGTTTTTTATATGGTTGCTTTTGCAGCCACACTGAATGGAAAATGACAGATTGGAAAATGTAGATGGCCTCTTCTTGGTTGCCTGAATTTCCCTAAAAACAATGGGCAAGTTGATCATGCTGTAAGGTTTTAGGGAGGCTGTGGTCAACCAGAAAAACGGAAGCAAGAATAATTTAATGGTCCAAAAGAGCGATTCTGCTACTCAAAATTTCTGCCTTTACAATATGTAGGTATGTACACATTCCGTCCTGAAACTAAAACATTGTGTTTACATGATTACCACAATTAAGAGTGTGGTTAGTTTTTGGGGGTTTTTTTAACTCTTTTTTGGAAAATGACTAATATCCTTTCTAAAATGGTGACTTGGTAGATTTCTGTTAAATTTTTAAACACAATCTCATAATGTTTTAGAGCCAGTAAAAATACAGTATCAACCAGAGTAAAAATAAATTTTACTGTCCAGTAAAAATACAGTATCAACCAGATATGTTATTTTAAATATTTTTGGTAGCCACATTGACAAAGTCAAAAGAAACAAGTGACATTCTTTTGAATAATTTATTTACTCCAATATATTAAAAGTATTATTTCAGCATGTAATCAGTATAGAAATTAATGAGATGTCTTAGATTCTTTTGTTCACGCTAATTTTTTTAAACACGGTGTGTACTTTGCACTGATGTGTGTTTTATAGCGCGTCTCAATTTAGATTTGCCACATTTTAAGTGCCCAGTGGCCACATATGGCTAGGGCTAATGTATACATAGTGCAGTTTTAAAGTAATTGAGTAATTCACCACTTCCCTAAAACAACTATTAGGATAGAATCCATTTTTAACATTATAGATTAAATATGATGAGCTATGTGACCTTGACCAGGTCACTTAATCTCTAAGGGGCCTGTAGTCTCATCTGCAATATGAAGAGTTTGGACTGAATGATCCGTGAAGTCCTCTCTTCTATCCAGTCCAGCTCTGAATTCATGATTTTACAAATTCACATGTAGAAGTTGGGTAGGCTAGAGCTTATCCATCCTTTCTCATAACTTGGTATTTGAAAAGAAGCTTTCTTATGCCATAAAGATCATTAGAAAGTGTCCTGCATACCACACCCGTACTTTTTTTCTTCCAAATGTCTGAATCTTTCTCTGAATCATTCTGAGTTTTATACCATTGGTATGTGTGGTGCTGTACGTGGCTCACTGAGGTGCCTGACGCCCCAGGCTTTTGGAATGAGGACTTGGAGCAGTGGAAGTGTGAGGAGAGTTGGCACGGGGTTGCTGCAGATTATTACCAGATTACATAAACAATCTCTCTCTTCATTGCTTTTGCTTTTCTTTATTTTTTTAATTTGGCTTAGTTTTTGTGTCATCAGTGAAACAAAACTTCTACAAGCACCTTCCAAGACAGTGACCTATTAAATGTTATCACTGGTCACTTTTGTGCCTTTTGGGAATAGGAAATATATGAAAAACATTTCCTCCCAGGAGCACAGCCCAGTATTCATACATATTTTTGCCCATTTGTTATGGGGAAAAAAAGAAAGGATATTTCCTTATTTTAGTATTTATTTCTTGAAAAGGAAGTGGGACTTTTTTCACATGTGTACTGTATGTAGATACTTTAGATTTTTGGTTGTGATTTGCTTTTTTAGCAGTTTTTCTGTTGGGAACATTTATGGTTTTCTTACTGTTTTGTAAAGGTTCTTTATATATTATACAATATATAATATGTCAATATATATGTCATACTCACAGTTTTTTCTATTTGCTTTTTTAGTTTTGACAATCTTACTATAAATTATTTTTTTTAATCAGTAGTTAAAAACTTTTGATTTATGGCAACATGGCATTATGTTAAAAATGTTTCATGAACACGTTACATGACTAATAATTTATATTTCCTCCGAGTATTTTGTGGCTTCTTTTTTTTTTTTCATCTTTTCAACTCACAGATGAAACTGTATCTATTTAAGGTATACAACCTATTTTTATAAGTATGTCCCTTTCCGAGAACCTGCTCTCAAAGAAAACTGGCCTAGACTTGCCGAGTAATGGCTGCGAGAGACCAGTGGGAATAGATGAGGAGGGTGGAAGTGAATGGAAATTCTGTTCAATTTTTAGGATTGGGCTTTTCATTGAAAAGTTCTACACTTATATCCGTTGTTGGTCCCATTGGTCCTTTCCATGAATCAGATCTCATGGGTAGATATTACTGGCAGTATCTGGCCATAGGACTTCAGTTTTCAGTGTTGAGTACTTTCCCCAGCTGCCTGGGCATGACAAAGCTTGCCCAGTGTGGGGAAAAACAGACCTGATGTACTTTGTGCTGGCCTTGTGATACGAGGGCCAACTTGTTTGTGTTTGTTGAGAGGCTAGATTTCATGCTAGATGTTCTTACCACGATCTTTTTTTAATTCCACAAAGAGCATTATAGACAATACCTCTGAATGGTCTAGAATACTCCGAATGTACAGACAGGTGGTTAACATGCACCTGCTTTTTGAACTGGCAGTTTAGTCAGCACTAGGTATGGCTCCCTGACGCCAGGAAGACATCAGCGTGGCATTTCCCGTGTAACTATTTGCTCTTAACTATTGGCTCTTGATCAGCAGATGAAAATTGCTTTGTTACTAAGAATGGGATTTTGCCCCCAGCTGGGAAGAGACTACCTTGGATTGTCTTCCTCTTACTGGGGTAGACACAGCTAGAAGAAAACCAACCAGCATGAAGAAAAGCACAGGGGGATTCTTGTTAGGAGAAACTTCAGTCTGATTCGATTCAGTAGAAATGCCTCGGGTCTGGTCTGTGTCTTGTATCACTGCACAAGGAAGGGGGGAAGAACTTTTGAAAAGCCATATTGTTTTGCAGTTTTTCTTTCTGCTTAGTTTATTTTTGAAATGCCAAGAAGAAAGAAATAAGGCTACTAAGATACCCTTGACAATTAATAGTTAAGCATATATACTTTAAAATATGGATATTCCACTTAAAAGGAACGTTCTTCCCTTTTTGAACAATTTATTCCTATTAATAAGTGTACCTAAAGAATTTTTTTGCACAGAGGACAGTGTTTTCAAATAATCTAATGAATGCGTTTCTTGTCATTATTTAAGAAGCAGTTACCAGTCTAGCGCTTTGAGAGTAAACTGTTCAACATCTTCTCTCAAGAATCCTTAAGTAGACCAATAAACTGATGCTGGCATTTTGAATGCAATGGACTTAAAGGCTCATGACTTGTTTTCTATGCCGTCATCATTTTTGACACACATTCCTGTGTCGTGGCCCTATTTCATTATCGAATGGCATTGTGGAGTAAGGATGAGATTAAATTTTAATGTTATTGCTATTATTACTGTTGACCGTTTTTAGCATAAGCATGCCTGGTTCTTTAATTCCAGCTTCTGCAGGGCCAGAAAATAGAAGTGTGCATTAACAGTCAGGAAAATTACTGTATACCCTGGAGACCCAGCATCGCATGCTCTGCCTGTTGTGAATGATGAATCAAAATGGAAAGGTTATCATTTTCATTAGCTAGGAAAGAACAAGACCATACTTTTCTCCAAGTGTAATTACAGCGGTTCACTGGCAACGTTACACTGCAGTAATTAGTCTAAAGGTGTATGTGAGGGCAGGCTTTTGCACAGACACTAGAAATATTATTTCAGAGTTTAAGGTCACAGGCTTGTGTTTAACATGTTCCAGGCAGCTTAGGGGGGGAAAAAAAACAGAAAAAAAAAAAACCTAATTTAACTGGAGCTAAAGAAAGACATTTGACATTTCCCAGAGTCAGGCATTCAGAAACCAGTCAGGTCGAAAAATAGTAATTTATTATCTTTTATTACAATAAAAGAAAATACTTAGCTGCAGAAGTAGCATGTCAGAATATTCTGTAGGATAAACACAGATAAAATTCAAGTTTATTAGGACCATGATGTAAATGCTTACAGGAACTTTTGATATGTGTGTTTTAATCTCTGTTCTTTTCCTAAGGCAAAGAATGGACGGAGAAAATAATTGTCAGCAACTCTTCAGGGGAAATAAAATAATTTCTTTACTTCCTTAACACTGTTTTCAAGAAATAACTGTCTATCTTGCAAGATCCATACGTGTGTGTGTGTGTGTGTGTGTGTGTGTGTGTGTGTGTGTGTGTGTGTCTCCTTTGAATTTTGGGGTACTCCAAATAGTAATATTGAAATCTTTTTGTAACTCAGCATCTCAGAATAGAAATTGACTGACATTATTTTCCAAAGCCACGCCAGGCTTTCTATTTAAGTAAAGCAAAAGTAAGAAGGGAAAAAAAAGTCATAGAAAAGTAAGAGAAACCTTTGCTTTTGGTAGTCCAGAGAACTTTTGCAAGCAGCATTTCTTACTGAGTTAATGGTATTAGCCCCATACCCTGATGTCTTTGTTTAATTTGAGTAATGTCTGCCTTTCTTCAAACAATTCTGTTTCTCTCTTTATATCCTTATATAGCCTGGTAGTAGAATATTGTTTGTTTCAGGACAAATGATGACATAGAGTGTACTCAATGGAGCATTCATTCAGCAACCAAATTCTGTTGGAAACCCCTGCTTTTTAAATGCAAGTGTGTGTTTTATCTGCATTCTCTGACCATATGGTTAGAACTGATGTTTTTCACAACTTCAGGCACTTGGGAAATTTAAGCAGAGATGTGACACAAATGACACAGCTAGCTGATTATGTAACTTACTGAAAAAAATCTACCCCAAAATTGAATTTAAAAACATTGCTATTTGTTTGTCACAGATGTTTCTCTACTCAAGGAAAAGTCATACACTGCAGAATTAGATCCCTGATGCTTTAAGTGTTGCACAGCTAGCAATTAAATAGGAGGCATCTAGTAGTGGGAAGAGTTCAGAGACTTCCCTTTCTTCTGCCACTGCCACTGAGCAAATCACCCATCTTGCCAGCCCTCCAATTCCCTCCCTGCAAAATCAGAAAGATTGCTAAGCCCCCTCCAAGGTCTTATGTTCTTTGTCTGTCTAGGGGAATACTGCCTTTATTTTCTGCCTTTGTGGTTTTCTAAAAAAAAAAAAAAAAAAAAAAGTGTAAGAGCTTTTCTCATATCATTTCAACAAGGCCTAGAAAATTGTAGCACACTCATTCTTTCACAGCTGGGGGCCATATTTCCCAGCAGCCCTGCAAGGTCAGCAGTCACGCAGGGTCTTGCAGAAGCTTTTCCTGCGTCTTCCTTCCCGTCGGTGACCCAGTCAGAGAAAGCAAGGGATAGTTTTACAAGCATATTTTTTATAATTCCTTTTTCATAAAATATCTTTTAAAATAATGTTAAAATGACAAAATGAAGTCCTGTACATCCTAGGAAAAAATTACTTTCTCTACTTACATTGGAGGAATAAATTATTAAGTATGCCTAGGTTGTTAAAGCAGGTACCAGAACCAACAGCCACTTTCAGAAGTCCATAGAGCTGAATTAAGTACAAGAAAAAGCACTGAAGGTAAGAGTTATCCCTTGCTTCAGATAGTTACAATCAAGTGACTTTCCTGACAGATCTCTTAAAAAGGCAAAGCTTTGTAAATGGAAGCTGAGCATTTTATTCTCAACAGTAACCTTTAACCTCTAGCATGTTACAGAAATTAAATAAACATCAGTTTGTTTAACCAGCCATAAATTATATGCCTATAAACAAATCAGAAGGAAAAGGGCATCTTTCTTAGGATTATAAGAAAAGACTTTGTTGAGATTTCCTTTTTCTATTTAGACATAGGCTCTCTCTGTGTCACCCAGGCTAGAGTTCAGCAGTGCAGTGCTCACTGCGGCCTTGAACTCCTAGACTCAAGCCATCCTCCTGCCTTAGTGTTCCAAGTACCTGGGACCACAGGTGTGCACCACCACACCCTGCTAATTTTTTAAAAATTTTTTGTAGAAATAAGGTCTTGCTATGTTGCCCAGGCTGGTCTCTAACTCCTGGCCTCACATGATTCTCCCACCTTGGCCTCCCTGACTGCCGGGATTGCAGGTGTGAGCCACCACCACACCCAGCCAAGCTTTTGAGATTTTGACAGCTTCTTTAAGGAAACAGCAAATCACTCAAGAGCCTCTTGAGACACTTTGTAGTTGTTTCCTGTCGGGTACTATATTGAAAATCAAGTTATTTAAGTACAGCAAGAAGGTAGCTGTAATTTGCAGAGGGCTCTAAGCATATATTCACTGCTAAAGAGAAACAGAGAGACAGACAGACAGACAGAGACAGGCTTGATTTGGAGTACATAATTTCCTTCAGCTAATTCCCAGGAAAGCTTTGGACGTGCCGTCCCTAACCTGCAGGTCTGCCTTCACCAATGACTTAAACTTCGTAATTGAAAAATCCTTTAAATACTGTAATCCACCTCCCCTTTGGCACCCTGCTCCCTTCTCCCCACTTCCATCCCACTTCTACCAACTTCTCGTTTTTAGGTGAGGAAAGTGAAGGCTCAAAACATAGTCAGGTCTCTGTCATCTCAAAAATCGTCTACTCAGACCCTGTGTCTTTGTCCCCTACTGACCAGTCCAAATATGTAGCATCTGTGGATTTCAGAGAACCCTCTTCAGACTCTTTTCACTGGGGTTCTGCTAGAACTATGCGCTTCTGCTTCTGACCTTTCATCGCCTTTCTTTCTATCCTTGAATGTTACAATTCTCTTGATGTCCCTGCTAGACCATTCTTTGGACTTAGAATTTCAGTTTTATCTTTATCATTTCTGCTGAGCAGTTATATTGTGCCCCTAGTTCATTTTCTATTGCTATAACAGAATACCCAAGACTGGATAATTGATAAGGAAAAGAAGTTTATTTGGCTCATGATTCTGGAGGTTGAGAAGTCCAAGATCAGGCAGCCCATTTAGTGAGGACTTCAACTCAGCAGAAGGCACAAGGGCTTTCAAAGAGACCAGACATGAAAGGCAGCCTCACATTATAACAACTCGCTCTCACAGGAGCTTGCCCAGTCCCTGGAGAAAGACATTAACAAATTTTAATGACCTAATCACTTCTTAAAGACACTGCCTCTCAAGACTGTTTCATTGGCAATTAAATTTCAGCATGAGTTTTGGCAGGGACAAACCATAGCAGGCCGCCAGTCATACATTTTATGAAAACCATGGTTTTCAGCTTCTTCCTTACTTGCAGGATTTTGTCCACTTTTCACAGTGATGTAACGTTTTCCCGCGGGTAGTTTCATCCATTAGGCAAGGAGTTGTCAGTGAGGGTGAGACAGCCCTGGAAGTTTGCTTCTCAGATGCGTGTAGACTCTCTTTAAGACAAACTCTGATCCCTTCTACTGGACTGGCTCTTCCATTAGTGTAATTACGGGGTGGTATGGTCCTAGAGGTCTGAGGATATCTGTAGCCTTGACACTTTTCTCCAAGATGCCCTGTCTTTTTCTGTGACTAGAACTCCCTTACTCTGATAGCAGAAGCACCCTTTGGATATGGCAAGCCAGGATGTTTTTACTCTCAATCTTGTTCTATGAGGTTTTGTTGTGGTTTTTTTTTTTGAGACGGAGTCTCGCTCTATCGCTCAGGCCACAGTGCAGTGGTGCGATCTCGGCTCACTGCAACCTCCCCATCCCAGGTTCAAGTGATTCTCGTGGGACTACAGGCACATACCACCACGCCCAGCTAATTTTTTTTGTAATTTTAGTAGAGATGGGGTTTTACCGTGTTAGCCAGGATGATCTCGATCTCCTGACCTTGTGATCCGCCCACCTCAGCCTCCCAAAGTGCTGGGATTACAGGCATGAGCCACCATCCCTGACCTATGTGAGGGTCTTTAACCACACAGGGCTACCATATGGCGTGGGAGAGACAATAGTTGGAAAATGTAGGGGAAGCTGCTCACTTTAAAAAGAAATGTGAGGCTTGTATATATTCGCTTAGCCCACAATTTCCTTTGCAACCCAGGTGAAGTGGCATCTTCCAGAATTTCATCTGAACTCCTTCCCTAACTTCAGTGCTGACTTTAATATTATTTGAAACAGTCAATTCTCTTAAAGGTTATATTTGATAATCACATCAATGTGACTTCATTAAAAAATATTGAGGAAAGCATTTATTATTTTTTGTTTGTTCATTTGTTGAGATAGGTTCACACTCTGTTACCGAGACTAGAGTGCAGTGGCATGATCAAAGCTTACGGCAGCCTCCAACTCCCAGGCTCAAGCAAGTTTTATATATTTATAATGCATATATATATTTATTTTAAGGGGTTGGGATGGCTTGCAGCAGGTTTTAACCAAAGCCCTAGTTTTCTTAGGCTTGTTTTTGCTTAGTATGCTCTGGAGACTTTTCTTTTCTTTTCTTTTCCTCTGTTTGAGACAGAGTCTCACCCTGTCACCCAAGCTGGAGTGCACTGGTGCGACCTCTGCCTCCCAGGTTCAATCAATCCTCCCACCTCAGCCTGCTGAGTAGCTGGGATTACAGGCACATGCCACCATGCCTGGCTAATTGTATTTTCAGTAGAAACAGGGTTTCACTGTGTTGGCCAGGCTGGTCTTGAACTCCTGGCCTCAAGTTATCCACCCACCCTGGCCTCCCACAGTGCTGGGATTATAACCATGAGCCATTGTGCCTGGCCTCTGGAGATGTTTTATTTTATTTTATTTTATTATTTATTTGAGACAGGGTCTTGCTCAATCACCTGTGCTAGAATGCAGTAGAATGATCACAACTCACTGCAGCCTCAACCTGCCAGGCCCAAGCAATCCTCCCACCTCAGCCTCTTAAGTAGCTGGGACTATAGGCGCCACTACCCACACTCAGCTAATTTCTGTATTTTTTTATAGAAATGGGATTTTGCCATGTTACCCTGGCAGGACTCGAACTCCTGGATTCAAGTGTTCTGCCCACCTCTGCCTCCCAGAGTGCTGGGATTACAGGCATGAGCCACTGTGCCCGGCTGCTATTGAGATGTTTAAGGGCCCTGCCAGTGCGACTGGGTCCTCAGCTGCGGATGCAAATAGAATGACTGAAAAAGTGTTTGCCACTGTGAATTAGTGCACATAGCAGTTCTCATGAGTCTCTTTGTCAAATAGTAGTTAAATACTCACCTACAAATAGTTCTCTTCTGGCTGATTAAAGCTCCAGCTTTCCAGTATATAAACATAGCCAGTTGTTTTAAGTCTGTATATATTACTGTCAATGTTATCATCTCCAGATGAAATAGAGCAGCCCAGACATGACGGCCCTTACTGTCCACATTGACTCTAAGAAGAAGAAAGAAGCAGCATCGTTTTTAGTGGCTCTACAATTTCATATTGTTGTTAATTTCCTGAAAACTTGTTGTTAGATGAAGTGTAATTGCAGATTTCCTTAAGAACCATTGACAGATACTTATCCCAAGTCATAAGCAACTCACACTGGGAAATGTGTGCAAACATTCTGAGTTTTCTTCTAGAAGAATATACTTCAGTGAGACCCTATATTCACCAGTTCTTTTCTATGAAAAGAGTTATTGAAGCTCAGTGTGGGAGTTGGGGGGAATTTCTTTTTTTGCTGCTTGGTTTTTTTAAGGGGATTAATGTTGCCAGACCTTTCATTGTTTTTCAGAGAGTGAAAGAGAGTCTTTAATAAGTGTCATCTGAGAGACCTTACAACTTTCGGCTAGGAGGGCTACATTTTCAATAGTATACTAGATAGTAAATTATGGTGTATTTAGGTACTGGCATTGTATGATGGAGAGGGGAGTTTGATGGTTTTTTTAATTGTTAGGTGGTCTATTTAGTGCAGCTGTGTTTATATTTCCTTCATGGTAACCGCCTGAACATGATGACAAGTCCATACAAATGAGAATAGGAATTTTAAAAAATTATCTTGCCAATGGGTTTTAATTTCAGGGGTCGAAGTTATTAAGTAGCAATGGTAAAAATAATCCCCGGCACAATCATTCAGTACAGTCGGTTTCCTGTGTCAGAAATTTTGACAACCTTGTAAAAAGAGTAATTGAGGCCTGACGTGGTATCTTACTCCTGTAAGCAAGGAGGCTGAGGCGGGCAGATCACCTGAGGTCAGGAGTTCGAGACCAGCCGGGCCAACGTGGCAAAACCTGTCTCTACTAAAAATAAAAAAATTAGCTTGGCATAGTGGCACATGCTTGTAATCCCAGCTACTCATGGAGGCTGAGGCAGGAGAATCATTTGAACCCAGGAGGCGGAGGTTGCATTGAGCCGAGATCGCACCACTGCACTCCAGCCTGGGTTGACTGAGCGAAAGTCTGTCTTAAAAAAAAAAAAAAAAAGGAATAATTGCTACTTTAAATGCTGCATTTCACAGTAGAATAAACTTGGAAATGGTAGAATTTCCTTAGAATAGTCACACTGCTTTCTTTACCCTTTGTTTTGGCTGGTTTACTTCTTTGCTATTAAAAAATGGGTGCTTAGATCATAATGTACATCAATCCTGTAGAAAATTAACAGTTCCGTATTTGTGCTTTCTCTTTGTAAAATAATAAATGAACATGGGGTCGTGACTGCAGCAAGGAGAGTTGCCTATGACAGAGAAAATGTATGTAATAAGCAAATAACTCCGTGAATTAGTCAGTACTTTCAGAATTGTATGCAAGATATGAAATATGGAGGTACAGGGTCCTAATGACTAGTTTTCAGAGGCATTTTCTTTACTGCTACATCCCTCATAACTCAAATTAATGTTTATTACTATTCTTTCATATCGCGAAAATATTTTCATGAATTTGGATTAGAAGCAGCTTGTTCTGGCTTGTTTTGCAACTTTGTTTCAGGAAACAAAGTGATATTTAGAAGATTTTTGTATGTCATAGAAGCTTTAATTATCGTACTTATGTTGAGGGAGATCAAGTTCTGTTTCAGAGTTATGTAGGAAAATAAGAGTTTATACCATGCTAATTTTATGTTGCCACATAATTAATGTCTTTCAAAAAAATTGAATCTGTGATTTGAGTGGTGTTCACCGTTAAGTAACCAGCGATGTAGAATCTACTTTAAAACTTGGTCCAGACCTACTTGAGCTGGCCTTTATTTTTATTTTTGGATTCACAGGTGTTAACCCTCATTGTTCCTTTTTGCCCCCTCCCCTTCTCTCCACAGATTGGTGAAAGACAGCAAGTGTTAGTAACGGAAGAATCTTTTGATTCCAAGTTTTATGTTGCACACAATCGATTCTATGAGCAGGTAAGAGGCACTTCAGTATTCTGGAGTTTTCTGCAAAATGAGAAAGAGTTCTGAAAGTTTAAGCACAGGCCATTTAAAGGGGAGAGTGTTGAATCTTGTCACAACGAGGCTGTTTTGTAGCCTCAAGTCAGCCAGGCTAACACGGGTTTGTCTTTGTGCCTTACTCTACCATACATTCTCCACAAAGGAATACGTGTATTTAGTCGACTTTAGTCCACATTAATGTTTGACGGGACCAGCCTTAGGCTTTTGGGCATTTGGAACCAGGCAATTAACACTGCCAGAATTCCCACACCCTGGCAAAGCAGGGGGAAAGTCCTGCTCAGACGACAGGAAGGATGTCAGCATGGGCGACAGCAGCATGAAAGGGCAGGGATTTCCTCTCACCGGCACATCACCCGTAGTTTTTTTAGTAGATTGGTTGGTTGGTTTTTCAGTTTTGTTTAATTTTCGTATTTGTTTTTTTGACTTCTACCTTGATAAAAATGCTGGGAGCAGAGGGAAAAGAGTCTTTTCCTTGGACCCAGCTCAAATTGTATAAACGACTGTGCGGACCAGTGTGAGGATCCAAGCAGCTTCACTGTGGGAGCTTTGGGGGCCATCCCAAGGCGCACCCCGCTTACTAGCCTTCCTTCCCTGCTCGTCGAAGCTGGCCTGCCTTTGCCCCCCAAAGGAGCCTGACTTCTGTTTCGGCATCTGGGTTTCTTCTCCACCAGGTGGGAGGGCAATTCAAAAGTGACTGAGGGAAAGAGAGTGCCTCTTTCACGGGCATGGTCCCTGGCAAGGGCCAAGGTCAAGGAAGAGATCACTCATCCAGTGAGAGCCTGTGCGGGAGACTCCCATGGGGGTACGGAGATTTTCATTGATCTTTCTGGATTGTATTAAAATTAAATGGAGCTTCCTCCTTTTTTGCTTCTTTCTCATCAGATAAGAGGTAAAAATATTTGCTATGGGTCCTGGCTGGAATCAGAGCTTAAGAAGACCCTGAAGGGCAATGTGGGCAAGTCGAATGAGGGACGGGCAGAGGAAGCAGGCTGTCTGTGTGAGAAGGCAGAAAAGGAGGAGCTGAAGAGGCCCCCAGCATTGACATTCCCCAGGGAATCATCTCAGACTGGGCAGTGGGTCCCGAGGAAATAGGGGAGCTTTTCAAAGCTCAGACTAAACATGCTGTGTTCAGTAGCATGGAGACTCTGGTTGAGGAAGGGCTCCAGCCCTCCACGTCTGGGCTGCGTCTCTTCCCCATTTCCCATCTCATTAATATACTCCAGAGGGCCATTTTCCCATTGAGGCCAACCTTCTGCTCAGCCCTGGGGAGGAGCCTGATTGCATTTTGGTCGCCTCTTCTCTCTCCTTTCTTTTGCCATCTGGGTTTTGCCTCAGCAGGGAACTTTTTTTCCCTTCATTTTAAAGGCAGTAGCATGCCTCGTTAGCTGCTTCCTCCAATTTAAAGCAGTCAGGCTTTTCCCAATTATTAAAACGGGAGGAGGGGAAAACACTGAGCCCTTCATTCAGATCAAGGCCGCAGATCAAGGAGGGTTATTTTCCCCCAGAATAGGACCAAGTCTCCCAGGGTTAGTTTGGTCTAGAGATTTTCTTATTTTATAAAAACTGATTTAAAAGGGCTTTTTATATCCCAACACTAAAGCTCTTTTAGTTCGTTTTGCCTGCCATAAGTAATTCACCACCCAGGTGACCTTTTTCTTATACTTTGATGAAGCAGTGAACTCAGTGGTTGTAAAAATCAGACTCAGACCAAGATTCGATTTTGCCTCTCAGAGAGATTGGACGTGGAACTCCTGGCTCTCATCTGACTTTTCTGTCTTGACAACTAAGCATATAAAGGATTTTATAGGAATTATTTTTTTCTAAATAAGATGAGTTCCAGAGGTGAAGATTATGTCTAGATACCCAAGCATTACTGGATTAGAATCGGTCTATTTATTTTGGATTCCGACTTGAAAAGACTGGCAAGCAGCTCCAGTGTTGAAATAGACGTGTGAGGGAGACATGCACACAGCTACCTGTAGGTCCCAAAGGAAGGGAAGCGTTTGCTCGAGGTAAACAAGTGCTTTCATCAGGAATCTCGAGTGGAAAGAGACAGTCTGACAGTTTGCTGTGAACAAGCCAAAGTACCCTTCAGCCTACTGGTTCTTCATGGAGGTAGAGCCCCAGGACTGCCAAGCACACGCTTTTTCTAACGGAGCAAGGGAAATGAGTGGCAGCCATTAGTTACAGGAGTCATTCAGCGCCAAACGGCAGTATTCCGGGTTATTGGAACGTTCTTTTAAATATTCCTCCTTCTCCCCCAAAACACAGCATGCAGCGCACACACATGCGTGAACACAAACATGCAGGCCTGTATTTGAAGTATCTTTTCAAACCGTTCCTCTGACAGCTCACTTGGAAAGTATTAAAAGTATAAGGCTTTCATCAGTATTGTCTCGGCCTTCCTCATTGCATGGAATAGCCAAGAGCAGACTATCAAAGGCCTGTCCAAAAGCGGCTGGCTGATGGCTGGGGATTTCCCAAGCCTGCCTTCCACGTGCCTCCCGACACTAGGTGCATCTTGACTAGAAGAGCACTGTCCAGGGGCCTGGGAGCCCTTCCAGAAGTGCCTTTCCTTCCTGCAGGCTTCCCAGACCCCTCAGCAGCTAGAAGATAGAGCCTGCTTTGGAGGGGATCCCAGAATAGAACAAATGACAGTGAGGGACAACAAGGAAACCTGGAGAATCAAGTGTGCCTTCAGTTAATAGTATTAATAATACATCAATTTGGGCTCATTAATTGTGGCAAATGAACCATACTAATGTAAGATGGTAATAATAAGGAACCTGGGAGCTGGGTATACAGGAGCTCTCCGTAGGATCTTTGCTATAATTTTTATAAATCTGAAACTGTTCTAAAGTAAAATGTTTATTTTCAAAAATTAAGCCTCTGAAAAAATGTGTTTCAGGTTTTAGTGCCAAAGAACCCTGCATTCATGGGGAAAATGGTTGAAGTGGACATCTATGAATCAGGCAAACATTTTATGAAAGGGCGGCCAATATCAGATGCCAGAGTGTACACGCCTTCCATCAGCAAACCGCTCGCAAAGGGAGAAGTCTCAGGTTTGATGAAGGTAAGTGAAAGATGCTCTCCTCTCGGCCCTGCTCATAAAACAGCAGCTGTGGAGGCACAGCGATTCCAGACCATGTTTCTGTCATCATGTATGGTCCCTTTTTATGTATGCATGAGGCCTTAATCCTTTCTGACAGATCGAAATCGGAATGAGAAAGATGTGTTTTTGCTGATGCCGATAGCGTTGCTTCTCTGGCTGGAAAGGAAATACGCTGTTTCTGCTTCCAGGTTAGAGGCGGAGGGGGAAAGCCATTATTTGCCGGTAAAAATGTTGATACCAAAAGATGCTCGGATACAGTATGTTTCTATGTCAGTAGATCCGGAGTGGAAGGGGATGAGGAAAGGAGTGTTTTCTTGCTTTACAAAGCTGTTTATACTCTAGTAAAAACCCACGGCCGAACAGGCACTAAACCGTATCATATATGCAGTTATGGTGCCTTTCAGAAGGGTGTTAGCTGGATATCTGCTTTAGTCATGTGGAGTGAAAATTAAACATGTTTTTTTCTTTCTATAAAAAAGCAACCTGACCCCTATTTTGTACCTCGGTAAATATGGCTGTTTGCCAAGCTCTCTCACGTTTCATTGAGCTACAGTTGTAAAAGCTGATGGAGTGTGAAATGAAAATGTGTATCACATTTCTAAGCATCATTTGATGTCCTTTCTCCAACACAATTGTTAAGCGCTTAAAAAAAAAAAGCATACAGCAATGATTTAACATATGGGGAAAAAAAATAACTGATATTTATCTGGCCGTGTAACCCCAAAATTGTTTTAATCCGTGTATTATTTTCTCCCTCAAAACAAATTGCAAGGATATGTTGGTTAAAATAAAGGGGGTACAGCTTCACTTTGGCAACAGCAACAAAGACGATACTATTGTCTGTGCTCTCACCGATTGTGGTACTGGACTCTCGTGTCTGATACGGAGTGATACCTCGGATGTGCTTGACAGGTGCACGTGTGGCTAATCCATAGTGGAATGCTGTAGAGAAGCGTTTGTCAAAATCCTACCGAATGTACAGCCTGCACAATCAGGAGATAAGTCTAAACCCTGATAAACACAGCCACGCATTTTGCTGTTTGTGAAGAGAAATCATACTTTGGAGATAGGATGGGTGGCCAGGAAGAAGCAGTTAATCTGGCATTTAAATGATACTGCTAGAGATTTGCCTTTTTATATGTTAGCCAATACTTTGAAAATTGTTTTAAGAGGTCCGCTTATTTTTTTTAATTTTTTTGGTTTTCCACATAGTATGCTTTGCAAGGTTAATTTTAGATTGCCACAGTGAAAAGTGTTTCTCAGTAAGCAGTGGTGGGGAAATTATTATTTCAAAGACTCTGCCTAGGTGAATTCCTTCATGTTTGCCTCTTGGAAAGGGTAGTATTCTAAAACATCACCATGGATGACACATAAATAAGGAAAGGTAGTGCCCCCCTATTTGTTCCTTGACCGTAGTGTTACTATCTAAAAGGGCAGCCCCATTTAAATTCTCTGGGGCACCCTTTCTCCTCTCCTGTCCTTTCTTCTAATCTAGAAAATGGTGTCATCAGTTCTACCACCAGCCCAACTCTGAACCAGAATGGCCCAAAAGTCCCGCATAAGATGAGGAAGGCAGTTGGTTGCTGGTCCGCCGGAGCCTCTCGAAATAGTCTTGTAGCATGAGGCTAGTGGGTTGGAATATTGATTTGGGTATTTAAGAGAAATAGTAAGGTTTTTGTTGGTTTTGGGGTTTTCTTTATTGTTTTTTGAGAGAGGGTCTCCCTGTGTCACCCAGCCTAGAGTGCAATGGTGTGATCATAGTTCATTGCAACCTCTGCCTCCCAGTCTCGAGTGATCCTCCCACATCAACCTCGTGAGTAGCTGGAACTATAGGTACGCACCACCATCCTGGCTAATTTTTTTTTTTTTTTTTTTTTTGAGACAGAGTCTCACTCTTTTGCCCAGGCTGGAGTGCAATGGTGCTCAGTCTCCACCCACTACAGCCTCTACCTCCCACGTTCATGCCTCAGCCTCCTGAGTGGCTGGAATTATAGGCACAAGCTACCATGCCCAGCTAACTTTTTATTTTTGGTAGAGATAAGGTTTTACCATGTTGGCCAGGCTGGTCTCGAACTCCTGACCTCAGGTGATCTGCCCACCTCAGCCTCCCAAAGTGCTGGAATTACAGACATGAGCCACCATACTCAGCCCTGGCTGATATATTTTCTTTTTTGTAGAGTCAGGGTCTCACTTTGTTGCCCAAGTTCATCGTGAACCCCTGGCCTGAAGCAGTACTCCATTTTGGTCTCTCTGGCATCTAAAGCAAAATACACTGTGCTTTGGACTTATTTTGTCTCACTTGACCTCTTTTTTTTTTTTTTTTTTTTCTTTAAAACAGAGTTTTGTTTGTCACCCAGGCTGGAATGCAGTGGCACAATCTCACTGCAACCCTCACCTCCTGGGTTCAAGCGACTCTTCTGCCTCAGCCCCCCGAGTAGCTGTGGTTACAGGCATGCACTACAGCACCTGGCCAATCACTTGATCACTTTTGATGAAGCTGATGAGAAGTACAACAGACTAGATGGGTGTTACCAAAATGGTGGGAATAGTGAAAGTTATGTGTGCGTTTTTAGTGAAAGGGACAGAAGAATAGGAAATGAGGAAAACACGGTTTTAAGATGCTAAGAAGATTGATATTTTTATCTTGTGCTCACACGCAGCCTAATTTTGTGGTAAGGCGCTGATTGTGATGATCTTTTTATACCATTAAGACTTCTGTGGAAAAATTGCTATGCTGTTCAGTTACTCCACCTGAAGAAAACCTGTCGCTAGACAGGACCTAGGATCCGCTATACCAAATCCATGAACACGTAATAGTTTGAAAAATTATCTGAAAGCCACCATCCAAGATTGGGATCAAGGATTTTTTTTTTAACTCTATTATGGAAATCTATTTATGAAAATGTTGTGAACATTTTCAAGCATATACAAAAGTAGAGAATAATATAATTATGCCACATACCTGTTACCCATGAGCAGTCATCAAGTCACAGCGAGTCCTATGTCATCTGTGCTCTTATCTACCCTCTTCCCTTCACCTTGATTATTTTGAAGAAAATCCCATTTATCACTTTATTTCATCTAGAAATATACTAGTAAATACCTCTAAAAGATGAAGATACCTTTTATAAACATAATCACAATTATTGTCAGATTTTAAAATCATTACGTATAATTGTCTTTGACTCTTCCAGACCTACTGCTATGACCCCGAGTCAGCATTTACAGAATGCTTATCATGGGCCAAATACCATGCTAAATGTGACATGTGTGACACTCACATCATCCTCATAACCCTGAGAGGAAGACGCTGTTGTTATCCCCATTCCTCAGAGAAGGAGTCTGAGCATCAATAATTCATTAAATAGCTTATCTGGAGTCACAGACTTTGAATGTAGAAGAGGAAAGCCAGGATTTATATCCCATTCTTAACAATTTTCAAGTCTGTATTTTTGGTTTTGTTTCTGTTTTTTAATTGTGGCAAAATATACATAACATGAAATTTGCTGTCTTACTCATTGGTAAATGTATAGTTGTGTTAAGAACGTTAGGTTCCTCATATAAGTGGAATCGTTCAGTCACCAGTGTTAGTCTTTTATGACTTGCTTATTTCACTTAGCATCATGTCCTCAGAGTTCATCCATGTTACAGCACATGTCAGAATTTTCCTCCCTTTGAAGGCCATTCCATTATATGTGGATGCCGTGTTTCATTTATTCATCTCTCCATTGATGGACATTTAGGTTGCTTCTACCTTTTGGCTGTTATGAATAATGTTTGCTATGAACATGGGTACGCAGTGATCTCTTCACATCCCTGCTTTCAGTTCTTCTGGGTATGTGTCTAGAAACGGGGTTGCTGGATTGTGTGGTACCTCTGTTTTTAGTTTTTTGAGGAGCTGCCACACTGTTGTTCATGGCAGCTGTACCATTTTACATTTCCACCCATAGAGAATAAGGGTTCCAGTTTCTCCACATTTGCACCAACATTTCTTTTATTTGTTTTTCTTTTCTTTTGAGAGTAGCCATCCTAATGGGTATGGGTCAAGCCTGTATTTTGAAGCCCAGGTCCGTAATGCCTTGCCCATTTTAATTGCAGGAGTCCTATTTGATAACTTCTGGACACTAGTGTCTTTTTGGGCACCAGAGCAAGCTTACACTGGATATAAAACAAGCAAAAGAGAGAGAGGGGAAAATAAGAAAATGGACAGTCTTAATTATCTTCTCTGTGGGTTCAGTTAAAAATGGCATTAGAGATCCAAGCCTCTCAGGAATATGAGAGAATGTGAACATTACTGCTGTCTGTTTTAATAAAGGGTAACTAGTCTTACTACTAATGTTCTTTCTTCTTGTCTGGCCTATGTTATAACAAATCACTTGAATCTTACCATTTCTAAGATCGATTCTTAAGAAGTCAGAACTATTCTTTGCCTGGCAGAAGACAGAAAGGAACATTTTCTCTTCTAATTTTAAACTTATGAATAGTTTTATTGCAAAGTTTTTTCTTATTGAATTCATCCTTAGTAGTAAAAAGTGCTTTAAAGAAAGAAGAAGTAGAGTAGCGTCGTGAAAGCTCTAAAGGATTTGGAGTCTGTCAGGTTTGGGTTCAAATTACAGTGACAGTTCCTATGATCAAGTACAACTTTCTTGACTCATAGCAATTTCATTTGTATAATGCAGCTAACACTGATTCGCAGAGTATTAAATCATGTGGACAAAGTACACAGTGCATAGCAGGTATGTTAAATATTATAAAAACAGAATTTAATAGGTATAGCTTTAAAAAGTGGTGGTTTCCTGGCTTTTGTTTTGATTTCTTTTACTTTTCTTTCTTTTTTTTTTTTTTTTTTTTTTGAGACAGAGTCTCACTCTTTTGCCCAGGCTGGAGTGCAATGGTGCTCAGTCTC